>NW_026061051.1:0-300000 GCF_929443795.1 Astur gentilis
GACATTTTTCTTCTCCTGTAGAGAAATCTCTCAACTCCGACAGGCACCTGAGACTCCTCCCAGGCATCTCCCAAAGTCTTCTGTCCTCTGCTTTACCTACCTTAGGGGTCAGGGTTAAGCCCCAGACTCCTCCAAGGAAGCTACCGTTGAGGTTTTTTTCTTTTTTTGGAGGAGCCTCTGACCTCCGGGATTCCCTGTGATTCCTTACAGACATCTCCTAGCGTCTTTTGGCCTTTTCTTATGAGGACCGGAGATCACAGATAGCAGCCCCAGACTTGTCTGATGAGGCTACCCTAGATGATTCTTCTCTTTTGCAGGAAGCTCTCTTCTCCGGGATCGACCCAAGACTCCTCCCAGGCGTCATCCCAGAACGTTTTGACCTCTGCGTTCGGGACCGGAGATCCCAGCTACCTGCCCCAGACTCCTCCAAGTAAGTAGCTCGAGACATTTTTGTTCTCCTGTAGAGAAATCTCTCAACTCCGACAGGCACCTGAGACTCCTCCCAGGCATCTCCCACAGTCTTCTGTCCTCTGCTTTACCTACCTAAGGGGTCAGGTAGAAGCCCCAGACTCCTCCAAGGAAGCTACCGTTGAGGTTTTTTTCTTTTTTGGAGGAACCTCTGACCTCCGGGATTCCCTGTGATTCCTTCCAGACGTCTCCTAGCGTCTTTTGGCCTTTTCTTATAAGGGCCGGAGATCCCAGGTAGCAGCCCCAGACTTGACTAACGAGGCTACCCTAGATGATTCTTCTCTTTTGCAGGAAGCTCTCTTCTCCGGGATCGACCCAAGACTCCTCCCAGGGGTCATCCCAGAACGTTTTGACCTCTGCGTTCGGGGCCGGAGATCCCAGCTACCTGCCCCAGACTCCTCCAAGTAAGTAGCTCGAGACATTTTTGTTCTCCTGTAGAGAAATCTCTCAACTCCGACAGGCACCTGAGACTCCTCCCAGGCATCTCCCACAGTCTTCTGTCCTCTGCTTTACCTACCTAAGGGGTCAGGTAGAACCCCCAGACTCCTCCAAGGAAGCTACCGTTGAGGTTTTTTTCTTTTTTGGAGGAACCTCTGCCCTCCGGCATCCCCTGTGGTTCCTTCTAGACGTCTCCTAGCATCTTTTGGCCTTTTCTTATAAGGGCCGGAGATCCCAGGTAGCAGCCCCAGACTTGACTAACGAGGCTACCCTAGATGATTCTTCTCTTTTGCAGGAAGCTCTCTTCTCCGGGATCGACCCAAGACTCCTCTCAGGGGTCATCCCAGAACGTTTTGACCTCTGCGTTCGGGACCGGAGATCCCAGCTACCTGCCCCAGACTCCTCCAAGTAAGTAGCTCGAGACATTTGTGTTCTCCTGTAGAGAAATCTCTCAACTCCGACAGGCACCTGAGACTCCTCCCAGGCATCTCCCACAGTCTTCTGTCCTCTCTTTACCTACCTAAGGGGTCAGGTAGAAGCCCCAGACTCCTCCAAGGAAGCTACTGTTGACGTTTTTTCTTGTTTTCGAGGAGCCTCTGCCCTCCGGGAGTCCCTGTGATTCCTTCCAGACGTCTCCTAGCGTCTTTTGGCCTTTTCTTATAAGGACCGGAGATCACAGATAGCAGCCCCAGACTTGTCTGATGAGGCTACCCTAGATGATTCTTCTCTTTTGCAGGAAGCTCTCTTCTCCGGGATCGACCCAAGACTCCTCCCAGGCGTCAACCCAGAACGTTTTGACCTCTGCGTTCGGGACCGGAGATCCCAGCTACCTGCCCCAGACTCCTCCAAGTAAGTAGCTCGAGACATTTTTGTTCTCCTGTAGAGAAATCTCTCAACTCCGACAGGCACCTGAGACTCCTCCCAGGCATCTCCCACAGTCTTCTGTCCTCTGCTTTAGCTACCTAAGGGGTCAGGTAGAAGCCCCAGACTCCTCCAAGGAAGCTACCGTTGACGTTTTTTCTTTTTTGGAGGAAACTCTGCCCTCCGGGATCCCCTGTGATTCCTTCTAGACGTCTCCTAGCGTCTTTTGGCCCTTTCTTATAAGGACCGGAGATCCCAGGTAGCAGCCCCAGACTTGTCTAATGAGGCTACGGTAGGTGATTCTCCTCTTTTGCAGGAAGCTCTCTTCTCCGGGATCGACCCAAGACTCCTCCCAGGGGTCATCCCAGAACGTTTCGACCTCTGCGTTCGGGACCGGAGATCCCAGCTACCTGCCCCAGACTCCTCCAAGTAAGTAGCTCGAGACATTTTTCTTCTCCTGTAGAGAAATCTCTCAACTCCGACAGGCACCTGAGACTCCTCCCAGGCATCTCCCACAGTCTTCTGTCCTCTGCTTTACCTACCTTAGGGGTCAGGGTGAAGCCCCAGACTCCTCCAAGGAAGCTACCGTTGAGGTTTTTTTCTTTTTTTGGAGGAGCCTCTGCCCTCCGGGAGTCCCTGTGATTCCTTCCAGACGTCTCCTAGCGTCTTTTGGCCTTTTCTTATAAGGACCGGAGATCACATATAGCAGCCCCAGACTTGTCTAATGAGGCTACCCTAGATGATTCTTCTCTTTTGCAGGAAGCTCTCTTCTCCGGGATCGACCCAAGACTCCTCCCAGGCGTCATCCCAGAACATTTTGACCTCTGCGTTCGGGACCGGAGATCCCAGCTACCTGCCCCAGACTCCTCCAAGTAAGTAGCTCGAGACATTTTTGTTCTCCTGTAGAGAAATCTCTCAACTCCGACAGGCACCTGAGACTCCTCCCAGGCATCTCCCACAGTCTTCTGTCCTCTGCTTTACCTACCTTAGGGGTCAGGGTGAAGCCCCAGACTCCTCCAAGGAAGCTACCGTTGAGGTTTTCTCTTTTTTTCGAGGAGCCTCTGCCCTCCGGGATTCCCTGTGATTCCTTCCAGACGTCTCCTAGCGTCTTTTGGCCTTTTCTTATAAGGGCCGGAGATCCCAGGTAGCAGCCCCAGACTTGACTAACGAGGCTACCCTAGATGATTCTTCTCTTTTGCAGGAAGCTCTCTTCTCCGGGATCGACCCAAGACTCCTCTCAGGGGTCATCCCAGAACGTTTTGACCTCTGCGTTCGGGACCGGAGATCCCAGCTACCTGCCCCAGACTCCTCCAAGTAAGTAGCTCGAGACATTTTTGTTCTCCTGTAGAGAAATCTCTCAACTCCGACAGGCACCTGAGACTCCTCCCAGGCATCTCCCACAGTCTTCTGTCCTCTCTTTACCTACCTAAGGGGTCAGGTAGAAGCCCCAGACTCCTCCAAGGAAGCTACCGTTGACGTTTTTTCTTGTTTTCGAGGAGCCTCTGCCCTCCGGGAGTCCCTGTGATTCCTTCCAGACGTCTCCTAGCGTCTTTTGGCCTTTTCTTATAAGGGCCGGAGATCCCAGGTAGCAGCCCCAGACTTGTCTAATGAGGCTACCCTAGATGATTCTTCCCTTTTGCAGGAAGCTCTCTTCTCCGGGATCGACCCAAGACTCCTCCCAGGCGTCATCCCAGAATGTTTTGACCTCTGTGTTCGGGACCGGAGATCCCATCTACCTGCCCCAGACTCCTCCAAGTAAGTAGCTCGAGACATTTTTCTTCTCCTGTAGAGAAATCTCTCAACTCCGACAGGCACCTGAGACTCCTCCCAGGCATCTCCCACAGTCTTCTGTCCTCTGCTTTACCTACCTTAGGGGTCAGAGTGAAGCCCCAGACTCCTCCAAGGAAGCTATCGTTGAGGTTTTTTTCTTTTTTTGGAGGAGCCTCTGACCTCCGGGATTCCCTGTGATTCCTTCCAGTCGTCTCCTAGCGTCTTTTGGCCTTTTCTTATAAGGACCGGAGATCACAGATAGCAGCCCCAGACTTGTCTGATGAGGCTACCCTAGATGATTCTTCTCTTTTGCAGGAAGCTCTCTTCTCCGGGATCGACCCAAGACTCCTCCCAGGCGTCATCCCAGAACGTTTTGACCTCTGCGTTCGGGACCGGAGATCCCAGCTACCTGCCCCAGACTCCTCCAAGTAAGTAGCTCGAGACATTTTTGTTCTCCTGTAGAGAAATCTCTCAACTCCGACAGGCACCTGAGACTCCTCCCAGGCATCTCCCACAGTCTTCTGTCCTCTGCTTTAGCTACCTAAGGGGTCAGGTAGAAGCCCCAGACTCCTCCAAGGAAGCTACCGTTGACGTTTTTTCTTTTTTGGAGGAAACTCTGCCCTCCGGGATCCCCTGTGATTCCTTCTAGACGTCTCCTAGCGTCTTTTGGCCTTTTCTTATAAGGACCGGAGATCCCAGGTAGCAGCCCCAGACTTGTCTAATGAGGCTACGGTAGGTGATTCTCCTCTTTTGCAGGAAGCTCTCTTCTCCGGGATCGACCCAAGACTCCTCCCAGGCGTCATCCCAGAACGTTTTGACCTCTGCGTTCGGGACCGGAGATCCCAGCTACCTGCCCCAGACTCCTCCAAGTAAGTAGCTCGAGACATTTTTCTTCTCCTGTAGAGAAATCTCTCAACTCCGACAGGCACCTGAGACTCCTCCCAGGCATCTCCCACAGTCTTCTGTCCTCTGCTTTACCTACCTTAGGGGTCAGGGTGAAGCCCCAGACTCCTCCAAGGAAGCTACCGTTGAGGTTTTTTTCTTTTTTTGGAGGAGCCTCTGCCCTCCGGGAGTCCCTGTGATTCCTTCCAGACGTCTCCTAGCGTCTTTTGGCCTTTTCTTATAAGGACCGGAGATCACATATAGCAGCCCCAGACTTGTCTAATGAGGCTACCCTAGATGATTCTTCTCTTTTGCAGGAAGCTCTCTTCTCCGGGATCGACCCAAGACTCCTCCCAGGCGTCATCCCAGAACGTTTTGACCTCTGCGTTCGGGACCGGAGATCCCAGCTACCTGCCCCAGACTCCTCCAAGTAAGTAGCTCGAGACATTTTTGTTCTCCTGTAGAGAAATCTCTCAACTCCGACAGGCACCTGAGACTCCTCCCAGGCATCTCCCACAGTCTTCTGTCCTCTGCTTTACCTACCTTAGGGGTCAGGGTGAAGCCCCAGACTCCTCCAAGGAAGCTACCGTTGAGGTTTTCTCTTTTTTTCGAGGAGCCTCTGCCCTCCGGGATTCCCTGTGATTCCTTCCAGACGTCTCCTAGCGTCTTTTGGCCTTTTCTTATAAGGGCCGGAGATCCCAGGTAGCAGCCCCAGACTTGACTAACGAGGCTACCCTAGATGATTCTTCTCTTTTGCAGGAAGCTCTCTTCTCCGGGATCGACCCAAGACTCCTCTCAGGGGTCATCCCAGAACGTTTTGACCTCTGCGTTCGGGACCGGAGATCCCAGCTACCTGCCCCAGACTCCTCCAAGTAAGTAGCTCGAGACATTTTTGTTCTCCTGTAGAGAAATCTCTCAACTCCGACAGGCACCTGAGACTCCTCCCAGGCATCTCCCACAGTCTTCTGTCCTCTCTTTACCTACCTAAGGGGTCAGGTAGAAGCCCCAGACTCCTCCAAGGAAGCTACCGTTGACGTTTTTTCTTGTTTTCGAGGAGCCTCTGCCCTCCGGGAGTCCCTGTGATTCCTTCCAGACGTCTCCTAGCGTCTTTTGGCCTTTTCTTATAAGGGCCGGAGATCCCAGGTAGCAGCCCCAGACTTGTCTAATGAGGCTACCCTAGATGATTCTTCCCTTTTGCAGGAAGCTCTCTTCTCCGGGATCGACCCAAGACTCCTCCCAGGCGTCATCCCAGAACGTTTTGACCTCTGCGTTCGGGACCGGAGATCCCAGCTACCTGCCCCAGACTCCTCCAAGTAAGTAGCTCGAGACATTTTTGTTCTCCTGTAGAGAAATCTCTCAACTCCGACAGGCACCTGAGACTCCTCCCAGGCATCTCCCACAGTCTTCTGTCCTCTGCTTTACCTACCTTAGGGGTCAGGGTGAAGCCCCAGACTCCTCCAAGGAAGCTACCGTTGAGGTTTTCTCTTTTTTTCGAGGAGCCTCTGCCCTCCGGGATTCCCTGTGATTCCTTCCAGACGTCTCCTAGCGTCTTTTGGCCTTTTCTTATAAGGGCCGGAGATCCCAGGTAGCAGCCCCAGACTTGACTAACGAGGCTACCCTAGATGATTCTTCTCTTTTGCAGGAAGCTCTCTTCTCCGGGATCGACCCAAGACTCCTCTCAGGGGTCATCCCAGAACGTTTTGACCTCTGCGTTCGGGACCGGAGATCCCAGCTACCTGCCCCAGACTCCTCCAAGTAAGTAGCTCGAGACATTTTTGTTCTCCTGTAGAGAAATCTCTCAACTCCGACAGGCACCTGAGACTCCTCCCAGGCATCTCCCACAGTCTTCTGTCCTCTCTTTACCTACCTAAGGGGTCAGGTAGAAGCCCCAGACTCCTCCAAGGAAGCTACCGTTGACGTTTTTTCTTGTTTTCGAGGAGCCTCTGCCCTCCGGGAGTCCCTGTGATTCCTTCCAGACGTCTCCTAGCGTCTTTTGGCCTTTTCTTATAAGGGCCGGAGATCCCAGGTAGCAGCCCCAGACTTGTCTAATGAGGCTACCCTAGATGATTCTTCCCTTTTGCAGGAAGCTCTCTTCTCCGGGATCGACCCAAGACTCCTCCCAGGCGTCATCCCAGAATGTTTTGACCTCTGTGTTCGGGACCGGAGATCCCATCTACCTGCCCCAGACTCCTCCAAGTAAGTAGCTCGAGACATTTTTCTTCTCCTGTAGAGAAATCTCTCAACTCCGACAGGCACCTGAGACTCCTCCCAGGCATCTCCCACAGTCTTCTGTCCTCTGCTTTACCTACCTTAGGGGTCAGAGTGAAGCCCCAGACTCCTCCAAGGAAGCTATCGTTGAGGTTTTTTTCTTTTTTTGGAGGAGCCTCTGACCTCCGGGATTCCCTGTGATTCCTTCCAGTCGTCTCCTAGCGTCTTTTGGCCTTTTCTTATAAGGACCGGAGATCACAGATAGCAGCCCCAGACTTGTCTGATGAGGCTACCCTAGATGATTCTTCTCTTTTGCAGGAAGCTCTCTTCTCCGGGATCGACCCAAGACTCCTCCCAGGCGTCATCCCAGAACGTTTTGACCTCTGCGTTCGGGACCGGAGATCCCAGCTACCTGCCCCAGACTCCTCCAAGTAAGTAGCTCGAGACATTTTTGTTCTCCTGTAGAGAAATCTCTCAACTCCGACAGGCACCTGAGACTCCTCCCAGGCATCTCCCACAGTCTTCTGTCCTCTGCTTTAGCTACCTAAGGGGTCAGGTAGAAGCCCCAGACTCCTCCAAGGAAGCTACCGTTGACGTTTTTTCTTTTTTGGAGGAAACTCTGCCCTCCGGGATCCCCTGTGATTCCTTCTAGACGTCTCCTAGCGTCTTTTGGCCTTTTCTTATAAGGACCGGAGATCCCAGGTAGCAGCCCCAGACTTGTCTAATGAGGCTACGGTAGGTGATTCTCCTCTTTTGCAGGAAGCTCTCTTCTCCGGGATCGACCCAAGACTCCTCCCAGGCGTCATCCCAGAACGTTTTGACCTCTGCGTTCGGGACCGGAGATCCCAGCTACCTGCCCCAGACTCCTCCAAGTAAGTAGCTCGAGACATTTTTCTTCTCCTGTAGAGAAATCTCTCAACTCCGACAGGCACCTGAGACTCCTCCCAGGCATCTCCCACAGTCTTCTGTCCTCTGCTTTACCTACCTTAGGGGTCAGGGTGAAGCCCCAGACTCCTCCAAGGAAGCTACCGTTGAGGTTTTTTTCTTTTTTTGGAGGAGCCTCTGCCCTCCGGGAGTCCCTGTGATTCCTTCCAGACGTCTCCTAGCGTCTTTTGGCCTTTTCTTATAAGGACCGGAGATCACATATAGCAGCCCCAGACTTGTCTAATGAGGCTACCCTAGATGATTCTTCTCTTTTGCAGGAAGCTCTCTTCTCCGGGATCGACCCAAGACTCCTCCCAGGCGTCATCCCAGAACGTTTTGACCTCTGCGTTCGGGACCGGAGATCCCAGCTACCTGCCCCAGACTCCTCCAAGTAAGTAGCTCGAGACATTTTTGTTCTCCTGTAGAGAAATCTCTCAACTCCGACAGGCACCTGAGACTCCTCCCAGGCATCTCCCACAGTCTTCTGTCCTCTGCTTTACCTACCTTAGGGGTCAGGGTGAAGCCCCAGACTCCTCCAAGGAAGCTACCGTTGAGGTTTTCTCTTTTTTTCGAGGAGCCTCTGCCCTCCGGGATTCCCTGTGATTCCTTCCAGACGTCTCCTAGCGTCTTTTGGCCTTTTCTTATAAGGGCCGGAGATCCCAGGTAGCAGCCCCAGACTTGACTAACGAGGCTACCCTAGATGATTCTTCTCTTTTGCAGGAAGCTCTCTTCTCCGGGATCGACCCAAGACTCCTCTCAGGGGTCATCCCAGAACGTTTTGACCTCTGCGTTCGGGACCGGAGATCCCAGCTACCTGCCCCAGACTCCTCCAAGTAAGTAGCTCGAGACATTTTTGTTCTCCTGTAGAGAAATCTCTCAACTCCGACAGGCACCTGAGACTCCTCCCAGGCATCTCCCACAGTCTTCTGTCCTCTCTTTACCTACCTAAGGGGTCAGGTAGAAGGCCCAGACTCCTCCAAGGAAGCTACCGTTGACGTTTTTTCTTGTTTTCGAGGAGCCTCTGCCCTCCGGGAGTCCCTGTGATTCCTTCCAGACGTCTCCTAGCGTCTTTTGGCCTTTTCTTATAAGGGCCGGAGATCCCAGGTAGCAGCCCCAGACTTGTCTAATGAGGCTACCCTAGATGATTCTTCCCTTTTGCAGGAAGCTCTCTTCTCCGGGATCGACCCAAGACTCCTCCCAGGCGTCATCCCAGAATGTTTTGACCTCTGTGTTCGGGACCGGAGATCCCATCTACCTGCCCCAGACTCCTCCAAGTAAGTAGCTCGAGACATTTTTCTTCTCCTGTAGAGAAATCTCTCAACTCCGACAGGCACCTGAGACTCCTCCCAGGCATCTCCCACAGTCTTCTGTCCTCTGCTTTACCTACCTTAGGGGTCAGAGTGAAGCCCCAGACTCCTCCAAGGAAGCTATCGTTGAGGTTTTTTTCTTATTTTGGAGGAGCCTCTGACCTCCGGGATTCCCTGTGATTCCTTCCAGTCGTCTCCTAGCGTCTTTTGGCCTTTTCTTATAAGGACCGGAGATCACAGATAGCAGCCCCAGACTTGTCTGATGAGGCTACCCTAGATGATTCTTCTCTTTTGCAGGAAGCTCTCTTCTCCGGGATCGACCCAAGACTCCTCCCAGGCGTCATCCCAGAACGTTTTGACCTCTGCGTTCGGGACCGGAGATCCCAGCTACCTGCCCCAGACTCCTCCAAGTAAGTAGCTCGAGACATTTTTGTTCTCCTGTAGAGAAATCTCTCAACTCCGACAGGCACCTGAGACTCCTCCCAGGCATCTCCCACAGTCTTCTGTCCTCTGCTTTACCTACCTAAGGGGTCAGGTAGAAGCCCCAGACTCCTCCAAGGAAGCTACCGTTGACGTTTTTTCTTTTTTGGAGGAAACTCTGCCCTCCGGGATCCCCTGTGATTCCTTCTAGACGTCTCCTAGCGTCTTTTGGCCTTTTCTTATAAGGACCGGAGATCCCAGGTAGCAGCCCCAGACTTGTCTAATGAGGCTACGGTAGGTGATTCTCCTCTTTTGCAGGAAGCTCTCTTCTCCGGGATCGACCCAAGACTCCTCCCAGGCGTCATCCCAGAACGTTTTGACCTCTGCGTTCGGGACCGGAGATCCCAGCTACCTGCCCCAGACTCCTCCAAGTAAGTAGCTCGAGACATTTTTGTTCTCCTGTAGAGAAATCTCTCAACTCCGACAGGCACCTGAGACTCCTCCCAGGCATCTCCCACAGTCTTCTGTCCTCTGCTTTACCTACCTAAGGGGTCAGGTAGAAGCCCCAGACTCCTCCAAGGAAGCTACCGTTGAGGTTTTTTTCTTTTTTGGAGGAACCTCTGACCTCCGGGATTCCCTGTGATTCCTTCCAGACGTCTCCTAGCGTCTTTTGGCCTTTTCTTATAAGGGCCGGAGATCCCAGGTAGCAGCCCCAGACTTGACTAACGAGGCTACCCTAGATGATTCTTCTCTTTTGCAGGAAGCTCTCTTCTCCGGGATCGACCCAAGACTCCTCCCAGGGGTCATCCCAGAACGTTTTGACCTCTGCGTTCGGGGCCGGAGATCCCAGCTACCTGCCCCAGACTCCTCCAAGTAAGTAGCTCGAGACATTTTTGTTCTCCTGTAGAGAAATCTCTCAACTCCGACAGGCACCTGAGACTCCTCCCAGGCATCTCCCACAGTCTTCTGTCCTCTGCTTTACCTACCTAAGGGGTCAGGTAGAACCCCCAGACTCCTCCAAGGAAGCTACCGTTGAGGTTTTTTTCTTTTTTGGAGGAACCTCTGCCCTCCGGCATCCCCTGTGGTTCCTTCTAGACGTCTCCTAGCATCTTTTGGCCTTTTCTTATAAGGGCCGGAGATCCCAGGTAGCAGCCCCAGACTTGACTAACGAGGCTACCCTAGATGATTCTTCTCTTTTGCAGGAAGCTCTCTTCTCCGGGATCGACCCAAGACTCCTCTCAGGGGTCATCCCAGAACGTTTTGACCTCTGCGTTCGGGACCGGAGATCCCAGCTACCTGCCCCAGACTCCTCCAAGTAAGTAGCTCGAGACATTTTTCTTCTCCTGTAGAGAAATCTCTCAACTCCGACAGGCACCTGAGACTCCTCCCAGGCATCTCCCACAGTCTTCTGTCCTCTCTTTACCTACCTAAGGGGTCAGGTAGAAGCCCCAGACTCCTCCAAGGAAGCTACCGTTGACGTTTTTTCTTGTTTTCGAGGAGCCTCTGCCCTCCGGGAGTCCCTGTGATTCCTTCCAGACGTCTCCTAGCGTCTTTTGGCCTTTTCTTATAAGGACCGGAGATCACAGATAGCAGCCCCAGACTTGTCTGATGAGGCTACCCTAGATGATTCTTCTCTTTTGCAGGAAGCTCTCTTCTCCGGGATCGACCCAAGACTCCTCCCAGGCGTCAACCCAGAACGTTTTGACCTCTGCGTTCGGGACCGGAGATCCCAGCTACCTGCCCCAGACTCCTCCAAGTAAGTAGCTCGAGACATTTTTGTTCTCCTGTAGAGAAATCTCTCAACTCCGACAGGCACCTGAGACTCCTCCCAGGCATCTCCCACAGTCTTCTGTCCTCTGCTTTAGCTACCTAAGGGGTCAGGTAGAAGCCCCAGACTCCTCCAAGGAAGCTACCGTTGACGTTTTTTCTTTTTTGGAGGAAACTCTGCCCTCCGGGATCCCCTGTGATTCCTTCTAGACGTCTCCTAGCGTCTTTTGGCCCTTTCTTATAAGGACCGGAGATCCCAGGTAGCAGCCCCAGACTTGTCTAATGAGGCTACGGTAGGTGATTCTCCTCTTTTGCAGGAAGCTCTCTTCTCCGGGATCGACCCAAGACTCCTCCCAGGCGTCATCCCAGAACGTTTCGACCTCTGCGTTCGGGACCGGAGATCCCAGCTACCTGCCCCAGACTCCTCCAAGTAAGTAGCTCGAGACATTTTTCTTCTCCTGTAGAGAAATCTCTCAACTCCGACAGGCACCTGAGACTCCTCCCAGGCATCTCCCACAGTCTTCTGTCCTCTGCTTTACCTACCTTAGGGGTCAGGGTGAAGCCCCAGACTCCTCCAAGGAAGCTACCGTTGAGGTTTTTTTCTTTTTTTGGAGGAGCCTCTGCCCTCCGGGAGTCCCTGTGATTCCTTCCAGACGTCTCCTAGCGTCTTTTGGCCTTTTCTTATAAGGACCGGAGATCACATATAGCAGCCCCAGACTTGTCTAATGAGGCTACCCTAGATGATTCTTCTCTTTTGCAGGAAGCTCTCTTCTCCGGGATCGACCCAAGACTCCTCCCAGGCGTCATCCCAGAACGTTTTGACCTCTGCGTTCGGGACCGGAGATCCCAGCTACCTGCCCCAGACTCCTCCAAGTAAGTAGCTCGAGACATTTTTGTTCTCCTGTAGAGAAATCTCTCAACTCCGACAGGCACCTGAGACTCCTCCCAGGCATCTCCCACAGTCTTCTGTCCTCTGCTTTACCTACCTTAGGGGTCAGGGTGAAGCCCCAGACTCCTCCAAGGAAGCTACCGTTGAGGTTTTCTCTTTTTTTCGAGGAGCCTCTGCCCTCCGGGATTCCCTGTGATTCCTTCCAGACGTCTCCTAGCGTCTTTTGGCCTTTTCTTATAAGGGCCGGAGATCCCAGGTAGCAGCCCCAGACTTGACTAACGAGGCTACCCTAGATGATTCTTCTCTTTTGCAGGAAGCTCTCTTCTCCGGGATCGACCCAAGACTCCTCTCAGGGGTCATCCCAGAACGTTTTGACCTCTGCGTTCGGGACCGGAGATCCCAGCTACCTGCCCCAGACTCCTCCAAGTAAGTAGCTCGAGACATTTTTGTTCTCCTGTAGAGAAATCTCTCAACTCCGACAGGCACCTGAGACTCCTCCCAGGCATCTCCCACAGTCTTCTGTCCTCTCTTTACCTACCTAAGGGGTCAGGTAGAAGCCCCAGACTCCTCCAAGGAAGCTACCGTTGACGTTTTTTCTTGTTTTCGAGGAGCCTCTGCCCTCCGGGAGTCCCTGTGATTCCTTCCAGACGTCTCCTAGCGTCTTTTGGCCTTTTCTTATAAGGGCCGGAGATCCCAGGTAGCAGCCCCAGACTTGTCTAATGAGGCTACCCTAGATGATTCTTCCCTTTTGCAGGAAGCTCTCTTCTCCGGGATCGACCCAAGACTCCTCCCAGGCGTCATCCCAGAATGTTTTGACCTCTGTGTTCGGGACCGGAGATCCCATCTACCTGCCCCAGACTCCTCCAAGTAAGTAGCTCGAGACATTTTTCTTCTCCTGTAGAGAAATCTCTCAACTCCGACAGGCACCTGAGACTCCTCCCAGGCATCTCCCACAGTCTTCTGTCCTCTGCTTTACCTACCTTAGGGGTCAGAGTGAAGCCCGAGACTCCTCCAAGGAAGCTATCGTTGAGGTTTTTTTCTTTTTTTGGAGGAGCCTCTGACCTCCGGGATTCCCTGTGATTCCTTCCAGTCGTCTCCTAGCGTCTTTTGGCCTTTTCTTATAAGGACCGGAGATCACAGATAGCAGCCCCAGACTTGTCTGATGAGGCTACCCTAGATGATTCTTCTCTTTTGCAGGAAGCTCTCTTCTCCGGGATCGACCCAAGACTCCTCCCAGGCGTCAACCCAGAACGTTTTGACCTCTGCGTTCGGGACCGGAGATCCCAGCTACCTGCCCCAGACTCCTCCAAGTAAGTAGCTCGAGACATTTTTGTTCTCCTGTAGAGAAATCTCTCAACTCCGACAGGCACCTGAGACTCCTCCCAGGCATCTCCCACAGTCTTCTGTCCTCTGCTTTAGCTACCTAAGGGGTCAGGTAGAAGCCCCAGACTCCTCCAAGGAAGCTACCGTTGACGTTTTTTCTTTTTTGGAGGAAACTCTGCCCTCCGGGATCCCCTGTGATTCCTTCTAGACGTCTCCTAGCGTCTTTTGGCCCTTTCTTATAAGGACCGGAGATCCCAGGTAGCAGCCCCAGACTTGTCTAATGAGGCTACGGTAGGTGATTCTCCTCTTTTGCAGGAAGCTCTCTTCTCCGGGATCGACCCAAGACTCCTCCCAGGCGTCATCCCAGAACGTTTCGACCTCTGCGTTCGGGACCGGAGATCCCAGCTACCTGCCCCAGACTCCTCCAAGTAAGTAGCTCGAGACATTTTTCTTCTCCTGTAGAGAAATCTCTCAACTCCGACAGGCACCTGAGACTCCTCCCAGGCATCTCCCACAGTCTTCTGTCCTCTGCTTTACCTACCTTAGGGGTCAGGGTGAAGCCCCAGACTCCTCCAAGGAAGCTACCGTTGAGGTTTTTTTCTTTTTTTGGAGGAGCCTCTGCCCTCCGGGAGTCCCTGTGATTCCTTCCAGACGTCTCCTAGCGTCTTTTGGCCTTTTCTTATAAGGACCGGAGATCACATATAGCAGCCCCAGACTTGTCTAATGAGGCTACCCTAGATGATTCTTCTCTTTTGCAGGAAGCTCTCTTCTCCGGGATCGACCCAAGACTCCTCCCAGGCGTCATCCCAGAACGTTTTGACCTCTGCGTTCGGGACCGGAGATCCCAGCTACCTGCCCCAGACTCCTCCAAGTAAGTAGCTCGAGACATTTTTGTTCTCCTGTAGAGAAATCTCTCAACTCCGACAGGCACCTGAGACTCCTCCCAGGCATCTCCCACAGTCTTCTGTCCTCTGCTTTACCTACCTTAGGGGTCAGGGTGAAGCCCCAGACTCCTCCAAGGAAGCTACCGTTGAGGTTTTCTCTTTTTTTCGAGGAGCCTCTGCCCTCCGGGATTCCCTGTGATTCCTTCCAGACGTCTCCTAGCGTCTTTTGGCCTTTTCTTATAAGGGCCGGAGATCCCAGGTAGCAGCCCCAGACTTGACTAACGAGGCTACCCTAGATGATTCTTCTCTTTTGCAGGAAGCTCTCTTCTCCGGGATCGACCCAAGACTCCTCTCAGGGGTCATCCCAGAACGTTTTGACCTCTGCGTTCGGGACCGGAGATCCCAGCTACCTGCCCCAGACTCCTCCAAGTAAGTAGCTCGAGACATTTTTGTTCTCCTGTAGAGAAATCTCTCAACTCCGACAGGCACCTGAGACTCCTCCCAGGCATCTCCCACAGTCTTCTGTCCTCTCTTTACCTACCTAAGGGGTCAGGTAGAAGCCCCAGACTCCTCCAAGGAAGCTACCGTTGACGTTTTTTCTTGTTTTCGAGGAGCCTCTGCCCTCCGGGAGTCCCTGTGATTCCTTCCAGACGTCTCCTAGCGTCTTTTGGCCTTTTCTTATAAGGGCCGGAGATCCCAGGTAGCAGCCCCAGACTTGTCTAATGAGGCTACCCTAGATGATTCTTCCCTTTTGCAGGAAGCTCTCTTCTCCGGGATCGACCCAAGACTCCTCCCAGGCGTCATCCCAGAATGTTTTGACCTCTGTGTTCGGGACCGGAGATCCCATCTACCTGCCCCAGACTCCTCCAAGTAAGTAGCTCGAGACATTTTTCTTCTCCTGTAGAGAAATCTCTCAACTCCGACAGGCACCTGAGACTCCTCCCAGGCATCTCCCACAGTCTTCTGTCCTCTGCTTTACCTACCTTAGGGGTCAGAGTGAAGCCCGAGACTCCTCCAAGGAAGCTATCGTTGAGGTTTTTTTCTTTTTTTGGAGGAGCCTCTGACCTCCGGGATTCCCTGTGATTCCTTCCAGTCGTCTCCTAGCGTCTTTTGGCCTTTTCTTATAAGGACCGGAGATCACAGATAGCAGCCCCAGACTTGTCTGATGAGGCTACCCTAGATGATTCTTCTCTTTTGCAGGAAGCTCTCTTCTCCGGGATCGACCCAAGACTCCTCCCAGGCGTCATCCCAGAACGTTTTGACCTCTGCGTTCGGGACCGGAGATCCCAGCTACCTGCCCCAGACTCCTCCAAGTAAGTAGCTCGAGACATTTTTGTTCTCCTGTAGAGAAATCTCTCAACTCCGACAGGCACCTGAGACTCCTCCCAGGCATCTCCCACAGTCTTCTGTCCTCTGCTTTACCTACCTAAGGGGTCAGGTAGAAGCCCCAGACTCCTCCAAGGAAGCTACCGTTGACGTTTTTTCTTTTTTGGAGGAAACTCTGCCCTCCGGGATCCCCTGTGATTCCTTCTAGACGTCTCCTAGCATCTTTTGGCCTTTTCTTATAAGGACCGGAGATCCCAGGTAGCAGCCCCAGACTTGTCTAATGAGGCTACGGTAGGTGATTCTCCTCTTTTGCAGGAAGCTCTCTTCTCCGGGATCGACCCAAGACTCCTCCCAGGCGTCATCCCAGAACGTTTTGACCTCTGCGTTCGGGACCGGAGATCCCAGCTACCTGCCCCAGACTCCTCCAAGTAAGTAGCTCGAGACATTTTTGTTCTCCTGTAGAGAAATCTCTCAACTCCGACAGGCACCTGAGACTCCTCCCAGGCATCTCCCACAGTCTTCTGTCCTCTGCTTTACCTACCTAAGGGGTCAGGTAGAAGCCCCAGACTCCTCCAAGGAAGCTACCGTTGAGGTTTTTTTCTTTTTTGGAGGAACCTCTGACCTCCGGGATTCCCTGTGATTCCTTCCAGACGTCTCCTAGCGTCTTTTGGCCTTTTCTTATAAGGGCCGGAGATCCCAGGTAGCAGCCCCAGACTTGACTAACGAGGCTACCCTAGATGATTCTTCTCTTTTGCAGGAAGCTCTCTTCTCCGGGATCGACCCAAGACTCCTCCCAGGGGTCATCCCAGAACGTTTTGACCTCTGCGTTCGGGGCCGGAGATCCCAGCTACCTGCCCCAGACTCCTCCAAGTAAGTAGCTCGAGACATTTTTGTTCTCCTGTAGAGAAATCTCTCAACTCCGACAGGCACCTGAGACTCCTCCCAGGCATCTCCCACAGTCTTCTGTCCTCTGCTTTACCTACCTAAGGGGTCAGGTAGAACCCCCAGACTCCTCCAAGGAAGCTACCGTTGAGGTTTTTTTCTTTTTTGGAGGAACCTCTGCCCTCCGGCATCCCCTGTGGTTCCTTCTAGACGTCTCCTAGCATCTTTTGGCCTTTTCTTATAAGGGCCGGAGATCCCAGGTAGCAGCCCCAGACTTGACTAACGAGGCTACCCTAGATGATTCTTCTCTTTTGCAGGAAGCTCTCTTCTCCGGGATCGACCCAAGACTCCTCTCAGGGGTCATCCCAGAACGTTTTGACCTCTGCGTTCGGGACCGGAGATCCCAGCTACCTGCCCCAGACTCCTCCAAGTAAGTAGCTCGAGACATTTTTCTTCTCCTGTAGAGAAATCTCTCAACTCCGACAGGCACCTGAGACTCCTCCCAGGCATCTCCCACAGTCTTCTGTCCTCTCTTTACCTACCTAAGGGGTCAGGTAGAAGCCCCAGACTCCTCCAAGGAAGCTACCGTTGACGTTTTTTCTTGTTTTCGAGGAGCCTCTGCCCTCCGGGAGTCCCTGTGATTCCTTCCAGACGTCTCCTAGCGTCTTTTGGCCTTTTCTTATAAGGACCGGAGATCACAGATAGCAGCCCCAGACTTGTCTGATGAGGCTACCCTAGATGATTCTTCTCTTTTGCAGGAAGCTCTCTTCTCCGGGATCGACCCAAGACTCCTCCCAGGCGTCAACCCAGAACGTTTTGACCTCTGCGTTCGGGACCGGAGATCCCAGCTACCTGCCCCAGACTCCTCCAAGTAAGTAGCTCGAGACATTTTTGTTCTCCTGTAGAGAAATCTCTCAACTCCGACAGGCACCTGAGACTCCTCCCAGGCATCTCCCACAGTCTTCTGTCCTCTGCTTTAGCTACCTAAGGGGTCAGGTAGAAGCCCCAGACTCCTCCAAGGAAGCTACCGTTGACGTTTTTTCTTTTTTGGAGGAAACTCTGCCCTCCGGGATCCCCTGTGATTCCTTCTAGACGTCTCCTAGCGTCTTTTGGCCCTTTCTTATAAGGACCGGAGATCACAGATAGCAGCCCCAGACTTGTCTAATGAGGCTACGGTAGGTGATTCTCCTCTTTTGCAGGAAGCTCTCTTCTCCGGGATCGACCCAAGACTCCTCCCAGGCGTCATCCCAGAACGTTTCGACCTCTGCGTTCGGGACCGGAGATCCCAGCTACCTGCCCCAGACTCCTCCAAGTAAGTAGCTCGAGACATTTTTGTTCTCCTGTAGAGAAATCTCTCAACTCCGACAGGCACCTGAGACTCCTCCCAGGCATCTCCCACAGTCTTCTGTCCTCTGCTTTACCTACCTTAGGGGTCAGGGTGAAGCCCCAGACTCCTCCAAGGAAGCTACCGTTGAGGTTTTTTTCTTTTTTTGGAGGAGCCTCTGACCTCCGGGAGTCCCTGTGATTCCTTCCAGACGTCTCCTAGCGTCTTTTGGCCTTTTCTTATAAGGACCGGAGATCACATATAGCAGCCCCAGACTTGTCTAATGAGGCTACCCTAGATGATTCTTCTCTTTTGCAGGAAGCTCTCTTCTCCGGGATCGACCCAAGACTCCTCCCAGGCGTCATCCCAGAACGTTTTGACCTCTGCGTTCGGGACCGGAGATCCCAGCTACCTGCCCCAGACTCCTCCAAGTAAGTAGCTCGAGACATTTTTGTTCTCCTGTAGAGAAATCTCTCAACTCCGACAGGCACCTGAGACTCCTCCCAGGCATCTCCCACAGTCTTCTGTCCTCTGCTTTACCTACCTTAGGGGTCATTGTGAAGCCCCAGACTCCTCCAAGGAAGCTACCGTTGAGGTTTTCTCTTTTTTTGGAGGAGCCTCTGACCTCCGGGATTCCCTGTGATTCCTTCCAGACGTCTCCTAGCGTCTTTTGGCCTTTTCTTATAAGGGCCGGAGATCCCAGGTAGCAGCCCCAGACTTGTCTAATGAGGCTACCCTAGATGATTCTTCTCTTTTGCAGGAAGCTCTCTTCTCCGGGATCGACCCAAGACTCCTCCCAGGCGTCATCCCAGAATGTTTTGACCTCTGTGTTCGGGACCGGAGATCCCATCTACCTGCCCCAGACTCCTCCAAGTAAGTAGCTCGAGACATTTTTCTTCTCCTGTAGAGAAATCTCTCAACTCCGACAGCCACCTGAGACTCCTCCCAGGCATCTCGACAGTCTTCTGTCCTCTGCTTTACCTACCTTAGGGGTCAGGGTGAAGCCCCAGACTCCTCCAAGGAAGCTACCGTTGAGGTTTTTTTCTTTTTTTGGAGGAGCCTCTGACCTCCGGGATTCCCTGTGATTCCTTCCAGTCGTCTCCTAGCGTCTTTTGGCCTTTTCTTATAAGGACCGGAGATCACAGATAGCAGCCCCAGACTTGTCTGATGAGGCTACCCTAGATGATTCTTCTCTTTTGCAGGAAGCTCTCTTCTCCGGGATCGACCCAAGACTCCTCCCAGGCGTCATCCCAGAACGTTTTGACCTCTGCGTTCGGGACCGGAGATCCCAGCTACCTGCCCCAGACTCCTCCAAGTAAGTAGCTCGAGACATTTTTCTTCTCCTGTAGAGAAATCTCTCAACTCCGACAGGCACCTGAGACTCCTCCCAGGCATCTCCCACAGTCTTCTGTCCTCTCTTTACCTACCTAAGGGGTCAGGTAGAAGCCCCAGACTCCTCCAAGGAAGCTACCGTTGACGTTTTTTCTTGTTTTCGAGGAGCCTCTGCCCTCCGGGAGTCCCTGTGATTCCTTCCAGACGTCTCCTAGCGTCTTTTGGCCTTTTCTTATAAGGACCGGAGATCACAGATAGCAGCCCCAGACTTGTCTAATGAGGCTACGGTAGGTGATTCTCCTCTTTTGCAGGAAGCTCTCTTCTCCGGGATCGACCCAAGACTCCTCCCAGGCGTCATCCCAGAACGTTTCGACCTCTGCGTTCGGGACCGGAGATCCCAGCTACCTGCCCCAGACTCCTCCAAGTAAGTAGCTCGAGACATTTTTGTTCTCCTGTAGAGAAATCTCTCAACTCCGACAGGCACCTGAGACTCCTCCCAGGCATCTCCCACAGTCTTCTGTCCTCTGCTTTACCTACCTTAGGGGTCAGGGTGAAGCCCCAGACTCCTCCAAGGAAGCTACCGTTGAGGTTTTTTTCTTTTTTTGGAGGAGCCTCTGACCTCCGGGAGTCCCTGTGATTCCTTCCAGACGTCTCCTAGCGTCTTTTGGCCTTTTCTTATAAGGACCGGAGATCACAGATAGCAGCCCCAGACTTGTCTAATGAGGCTACGGTAGGTGATTCTCCTCTTTTGCAGGAAGCTCTCTTCTCCGGGATCGACCCAAGACTCCTCCCAGGCGTCATCCCAGAACGTTTCGACCTCTGCGTTCGGGACCGGAGATCCCAGCTACCTGCCCCAGACTCCTCCAAGTAAGTAGCTCGAGACATTTTTGTTCTCCTGTAGAGAAATCTCTCAACTCCGACAGGCACCTGAGACTCCTCCCAGGCATCTCCCACAGTCTTCTGTCCTCTGCTTTACCTACCTTAGGGGTCAGGGTGAAGCCCCAGACTCCTCCAAGGAAGCTACCGTTGAGGTTTTTTTCTTTTTTTGGAGGAGCCTCTGACCTCCGGGAGTCCCTGTGATTCCTTCCAGACGTCTCCTAGCGTCTTTTGGCCTTTTCTTATAAGGACCGGAGATCACATATAGCAGCCCCAGACTTGTCTAATGAGGCTACCCTAGATGATTCTTCTCTTTTGCAGGAAGCTCTCTTCTCCGGGATCGACCCAAGACTCCTCCCAGGCGTCATCCCAGAACGTTTTGACCTCTGCGTTCGGGACCGGAGATCCCAGCTACCTGCCCCAGACTCCTCCAAGTAAGTAGCTCGAGACATTTTTGTTCTCCTGTAGAGAAATCTCTCAACTCCGACAGGCACCTGAGACTCCTCCCAGGCATCTCCCACAGTCTTCTGTCCTCTGCTTTACCTACCTTAGGGGTCAGGGTGAAGCCCCAGACTCCTCCAAGGAAGCTACCGTTGAGGTTTTCTCTTTTTTTCGAGGAGCCTCTGCCCTCCGGGATTCCCTGTGATTCCTTCCAGACGTATCCTAGCGTCTTTTGGCCTTTTCTTATAAGGGCCGGAGATCCCAGGTAGCAGCCCCAGACTTGTCTAATGAGGCTACCCTAGATGATTCTTCTCTTTTGCAGGAAGCTCTCTTCTCCGGGATCGACCCAAGACTCCTCCCAGGCGTCATCCCAGAATGTTTTGACCTCTGTGTTCGGGACCGGAGATCCCATCTACCTGCCCCAGACTCCTCCAAGTAAGTAGCTCGAGACATTTTTCTTCTCCTGTAGAGAAATCTCTCAACTCCGACAGCCACCTGAGACTCCTCCCAGGCATCTCCCACAGTCTTCTGTCCTCTGCCTTACCTACCTTAGGGGTCAGGGTGAAGCCCCAGACTCCTCCAAGGAAGCTACCGTTGAGGTTTTTTTCTTTTTTTGGAGGAGCCTCTGACCTCCGGGATTCCCTGTGATTCCTTCCAGTCGTCTCCTAGCGTCTTTTGGCCTTTTCTTATAAGGACCGGAGATCACAGATAGCAGCCCCAGACTTGTCTGATGAGGCTACCCTAGATGATTCTTCTCTTTTGCAGGAAGCTCTCTTCTCCGGGATCGACCCAAGACTCCTCCCAGGCGTCATCCCAGAACGTTTCGACCTCTGCGTTCGGGACCGGAGATCCCAGCTACCTGCCCCAGACTCCTCCAAGTAAGTAGCTCGAGACATTTTTGTTCTCCTGTAGAGAAATCTCTCAACTCCGACAGGCACCTGAGACTCCTCCCAGGCATCTCCCACAGTCTTCTGTCCTCTGCTTTACCTACCTAAGGGGTCAGGTAGAAGCCCCAGACTCCTCCAAGGAAGCTACCGTTGACGTTTTTTCTTGTTTTCGAGGAGCCTCTGCCCTCCGGGAGTCCCTGTGATTCCTTCCAGACGTCTCCTAGCGTCTTTTGGCCTTTTCTTATAAGGGCCGGAGATCCCAGGTAGCAGCCCCAGACTTGTCTAATGAGGCTACCCTAGATGATTCTTCTCTTTTGCAGGAAGCTCTCTTCTCCGGGATCGACCCAAGACTCCTCCCAGGCGTCATCCCAGAACGTTTTGACCTCTGCGTTCGGGACCGGAGATCCCAGCTACCTGCCCCAGACTCCTCCAAGTAAGTAGCTCGAGACATTTTTGTTCTCCTGTAGAGAAATCTCTCAACTCCGACAGGCACCTGAGACTCCTCCCAGGCATCTCCCACAGTCTTCTGTCCTCTGCTTTACCTACCTTAGGGGTCAGGGTGAAGCCCCAGACTCCTCCAAGGAAGCTACCGTTGAGGTTTTCTCTTTTTTTCGAGGAGCCTCTGCCCTCCGGGATTCCCTGTGATTCCTTCCAGACGTCTCCTAGCGTCTTTTGGCCTTTTCTTATAAGGGCCGGAGATCCCAGGTAGCAGCCCCAGACTTGACTAACGAGGCTACCCTAGATGATTCTTCTCTTTTGCAGGAAGCTCTCTTCTCCGGGATCGACCCAAGACTCCTCTCAGGGGTCATCCCAGAACGTTTTGACCTCTGCGTTCGGGACCGGAGATCCCAGCTACCTGCCCCAGACTCCTCCAAGTAAGTAGCTCGAGACATTTTTGTTCTCCTGTAGAGAAATCTCTCAACTCCGACAGGCACCTGAGACTCCTCCCAGGCATCTCCCACAGTCTTCTGTCCTCTCTTTACCTACCTAAGGGGTCAGGTAGAAGCCCCAGACTCCTCCAAGGAAGCTACCGTTGACGTTTTTTCTTGTTTTCGAGGAGCCTCTGCCCTCCGGGAGTCCCTGTGATTCCTTCCAGACGTCTCCTAGCGTCTTTTGGCCTTTTCTTATAAGGGCCGGAGATCACATATAGCAGCCCCAGACTTGTCTAATGAGGCTACCCTAGATGATTCTTCCCTTTTGCAGGAAGCTCTCTTCTCCGGGATCGACCCAAGACTCCTCCCAGGCGTCATCCCAGAATGTTTTGACCTCTGTGTTCGGGACCGGAGATCCCATCTACCTGCCCCAGACTCCTCCAAGTAAGTAGCTCGAGACATTTTTGTTCTCCTGTAGAGAAATCTCTCAACTCCGACAGGCACCTGAGACTCCTCCCAGGCATCTCCCACAGTCTTCTGTCCTCTGCTTTACCTACCTTAGGCGTCAGGGTGAAGCCCCAGACTCCTCCAAGGAAGCTACCGTTGAGGTTTTTTTCTTTTTTTGGAGGAGCCTCTGACCTCCGGGATTCCCTGTGATTCCTTCCAGTCGTCTCCTAGCGTCTTTTGGCCTTTTCTTATAAGGACCGGAGATCACAGATAGCAGCCCCAGACTTGTCTGATGAGGCTACCCTAGATGATTCTTCTCTTTTGCAGGAAGCTCTCTTCTCCGGGATCGACCCAAGACTCCTCCCAGGCGTCATCCCAGAACGTTTCGACCTCTGCGTTCGGGACCGGAGATCCCAGCTACCTGCCCCAGACTCCTCCAAGTAAGTAGCTCGAGACATTTTTGTTCTCCTGTAGAGAAATCTCTCAACTCCGACAGGCACCTGAGACTCCTCCCAGGCATCTCCCACAGTCTTCTGTCCTCTCTTTACCTACCTAAGGGGTCAGGTAGAAGCCCCAGACTCCTCCAAGGAAGCTACCGTTGACGTTTTTTCTTGTTTTCGAGGAGCCTCTGCCCTCCGGGAGTCCCTGTGATTCCTTCCAGACGTCTCCTAGCGTCTTTTGGCCTTTTCTTATAAGGGCCGGAGATCCCAGGTAGCAGCCCCAGACTTGTCTAATGAGGCTACCCTAGATGATTCTTCTCTTTTGCAGGAAGCTCTCTTCTCCGGGATCGACCCAAGACTCCTCCCAGGCGTCAACCCAGAACGTTTTGACCTCTGCGTTCGGGACCGGAGATCCCAGCTACCTGCCCCAGACTCCTCCAAGTAAGTAGCTCGAGACATTTTTGTTCTCCTGTAGAGAAATCTCTCAACTCCGACAGGCACCTGAGACTCCTCCCAGGCATCTCCCACAGTCTTCTGTCCTCTGCTTTAGCTACCTAAGGGGTCAGGTAGAAGCCCCAGACTCCTCCAAGGAAGCTACCGTTGACGTTTTTTCTTTTTTGGAGGAAACTCTGCCCTCCGGGATCCCCTGTGATTCCTTCTAGACGTCTCCTAGCGTCTTTTGGCCCTTTCTTATAAGGACCGGAGATCCCAGGTAGCAGCCCCAGACTTGTCTAATGAGGCTACGGTAGGTGATTCTCCTCTTTTGCAGGAAGCTCTCCTCTCCGGGATCGACCCAAGACTCCTCCCAGGCGTCATCCCAGAACGTTTCGACCTCTGCGTTCGGGACCGGAGATCCCAGCTACCTGCCCCAGACTCCTCCAAGTAAGTAGCTCGAGACATTTTTCTTCTCCTGTAGAGAAATCTCTCAACTCCGACAGGCACCTGAGACTCCTCCCAGGCATCTCCCACAGTCTTCTGTCCTCTGCTTTACCTACCTTAGGGGTCAGGGTGAAGCCCCAGACTCCTCCAAGGAAGCTACCGTTGAGGTTTTTTTCTTTTTTTGGAGGAGCCTCTGACCTCCGGGAGTCCCTGTGATTCCTTCCAGACGTCTCCTAGCGTCTTTTGGCCTTTTCTTATAAGGACCGGAGATCACATATAGCAGCCCCAGACTTGTCTAATGAGGCTACCCTAGATGATTCTTCTCTTTTGCAGGAAGCTCTCTTCTCCGGGATCGACCCAAGACTCCTCCCAGGCGTCATCCCAGAACGTTTTGACCTCTGCGTTCGGGACCGGAGATCCCAGCTACCTGCCCCAGACTCCTCCAAGTAAGTAGCTCGAGACATTTTTGTTCTCCTGTAGAGAAATCTCTCAACTCCGACAGGCACCTGAGACTCCTCCCAGGCATCTCCCACAGTCTTCTGTCCTCTGCTTTACCTACCTTAGGGGTCAGGGTGAAGCCCCAGACTCCTCCAAGGAAGCTACCGTTGAGGTTTTCTCTTTTTTTGGAGGAGCCTCTGACCTCCGGGATTCCCTGTGATTCCTTCCAGACGTCTCCTAGCGTCTTTTGGCCTTTTCTTATAAGGGCCGGAGATCCCAGGTAGCAGCCCCAGACTTGTCTAATGAGGCTACCCTAGATGATTCTTCTCTTTTGCAGGAAGCTCTCTTCTCCGGGATCGACCCAAGACTCCTCCCAGGCGTCATCCCAGAATGTTTTGACCTCTGTGTTCGGGACCGGAGATCCCATCTACCTGCCCCAGACTCCTCCAAGTAAGTAGCTCGAGACATTTTTGTTCTCCTGTAGAGAAATCTCTCAACTCCGACAGCCACCTGAGACTCCTCCCAGGCATCTCCCACAGTCTTCTGTCCTCTGCTTTACCTACCTTAGGGGTCAGGGTGAAGCCCCAGACTCCTCCAAGGAAGCTACCGTTGAGGTTTTTTTCTTTTTTTGGAGGAGCCTCTGACCTCCGGGATTCCCTGTGATTCCTTCCAGTCGTCTCCTAGCGTCTTTTGGCCTTTTCTTATAAGGACCGGAGATCACAGATAGCAGCCCCAGACTTGTCTGATGAGGCTACCCTAGATGATTCTTCTCTTTTGCAGGAAGCTCTCTTCTCCGGGATCGACCCAAGACTCCTCCCAGGCGTCAACCCAGAACGTTTTGACCTCTGCGTTCGGGACCGGAGATCCCAGCTACCTGCCCCAGACTCCTCCAAGTAAGTAGCTCGAGACATTTTTGTTCTCCTGTAGAGAAATCTCTCAACTCCGACAGGCACCTGAGACTCCTCCCAGGCATCTCCCACAGTCTTCTGTCCTCTGCTTTAGCTACCTAAGGGGTCAGGTAGAAGCCCCAGACTCCTCCAAGGAAGCTACCGTTGACGTTTTTTCTTTTTTGGAGGAAACTCTGCCCTCCGGGATCCCCTGTGATTCCTTCTAGACGTCTCCTAGCGTCTTTTGGCCCTTTCTTATAAGGACCGGAGATCACAGATAGCAGCCCCAGACTTGTCTAATGAGGCTACGGTAGGTGATTCTCCTCTTTTGCAGGAAGCTCTCTTCTCCGGGATCGACCCAAGACTCCTCCCAGGCGTCATCCCAGAACGTTTCGACCTCTGCGTTCGGGACCGGAGATCCCAGCTACCTGCCCCAGACTCCTCCAAGTAAGTAGCTCGAGACATTTTTGTTCTCCTGTAGAGAAATCTCTCAACTCCGACAGGCACCTGAGACTCCTCCCAGGCATCTCCCACAGTCTTCTGTCCTCTGCTTTACCTACCTTAGGGGTCAGGGTGAAGCCCCAGACTCCTCCAAGGAAGCTACCGTTGAGGTTTTTTTCTTTTTTTGGAGGAGCCTCTGACCTCCGGGAGTCCCTGTGATTCCTTCCAGACGTCTCCTAGCGTCTTTTGGCCTTTTCTTATAAGGACCGGAGATCACATATAGCAGCCCCAGACTTGTCTAATGAGGCTACCCTAGATGATTCTTCTCTTTTGCAGGAAGCTCTCTTCTCCGGGATCGACCCAAGACTCCTCCCAGGCGTCATCCCAGAACGTTTTGACCTCTGCGTTCGGGACCGGAGATCCCAGCTACCTGCCCCAGACTCCTCCAAGTAAGTAGCTCGAGACATTTTTGTTCTCCTGTAGAGAAATCTCTCAACTCCGACAGGCACCTGAGACTCCTCCCAGGCATCTCCCACAGTCTTCTGTCCTCTGCTTTACCTACCTTAGGGGTCAGGGTGAAGCCCCAGACTCCTCCAAGGAAGCTACCGTTGAGGTTTTCTCTTTTTTTGGAGGAGCCTCTGCCCTCCGGGATTCCCTGTGATTCCTTCCAGACGTCTCCTAGCGTCTTTTGGCCTTTTCTTATAAGGGCCGGAGATCCCAGGTAGCAGCCCCAGACTTGTCTAATGAGGCTACCCTAGATGATTCTTCTCTTTTGCAGGAAGCTCTCTTCTCCGGGATCGACCCAAGACTCCTCCCAGGCGTCATCCCAGAATGTTTTGACCTCTGTGTTCGGGACCGGAGATCCCATCTACCTGCCCCAGACTCCTCCAAGTAAGTAGCTCGAGACATTTTTCTTCTCCTGTAGAGAAATCTCTCAACTCCGACAGGCACCTGAGACTCCTCCCAGGCATCTCCCACAGTCTTCTGTCCTCTGCTTTACCTACCTTAGGGGTCAGGGTGAAGCCCCAGACTCCTCCAAGGAAGCTACCGTTGAGGTTTTTTTCTTTTTTTGGAGGAGCCTCTGACCTCCGGGATTCCCTGTGATTCCTTCCAGTCGTCTCCTAGCGTCTTTTGGCCTTTTCTTATAAGGACCGGAGATCACAGATAGCAGCCCCAGACTTGTCTGATGAGGCTACCCTAGATGATTCTTCTCTTTTGCAGGAAGCTCTCTTCTCCGGGATCGACCCAAGACTCCTCCCAGGCGTCATCCCAGAACGTTTCGACCTCTGCGTTCGGGACCGGAGATCCCAGCTACCTGCCCCAGACTCCTCCAAGTAAGTAGCTCGAGACATTTTTGTTCTCCTGTAGAGAAATCTCTCAACTCCGACAGGCACCTGAGACTCCTCCCAGGCATCTCCCACAGTCTTCTGTCCTCTGCTTTACCTACCTAAGGGGTCAGGTAGAAGCCCCAGACTCCTCCAAGGAAGCTACCGTTGACGTTTTTTCTTGTTTTCGAGGAGCCTCTGCCCTCCGGGAGTCCCTGTGATTCCTTCCAGACGTCTCCTAGCGTCTTTTGGCCTTTTCTTATAAGGGCCGGAGATCCCAGGTAGCAGCCCCAGACTTGTCTAATGAGGCTACCCTAGATGATTCTTCTCTTTTGCAGGAAGCTCTCTTCTCCGGGATCGACCCAAGACTCCTCCCAGGCGTCATCCCAGAACGTTTTGACCTCTGCGTTCGGGACCGGAGATCCCAGCTACCTGCCCCAGACTCCTCCAAGTAAGTAGCTCGAGACATTTTTGTTCTCCTGTAGAGAAATCTCTCAACTCCGACAGGCACCTGAGACTCCTCCCAGGCATCTCCCACAGTCTTCTGTCCTCTGCTTTACCTACCTTAGGGGTCAGGGTGAAGCCCCAGACTCCTCCAAGGAAGCTACCGTTGAGGTTTTCTCTTTTTTTCGAGGAGCCTCTGCCCTCCGGGATTCCCTGTGATTCCTTCCAGACGTCTCCTAGCGTCTTTTGGCCTTTTCTTATAAGGGCCGGAGATCCCAGGTAGCAGCCCCAGACTTGACTAACGAGGCTACCCTAGATGATTCTTCTCTTTTGCAGGAAGCTCTCTTCTCCGGGATCGACCCAAGACTCCTCTCAGGGGTCATCCCAGAACGTTTTGACCTCTGCGTTCGGGACCGGAGATCCCAGCTACCTGCCCCAGACTCCTCCAAGTAAGTAGCTCGAGACATTTTTGTTCTCCTGTAGAGAAATCTCTCAACTCCGACAGGCACCTGAGACTCCTCCCAGGCATCTCCCACAGTCTTCTGTCCTCTGCTTTACCTACCTAAGGGGTCAGGTAGAAGCCCCAGACTCCTCCAAGGAAGCTACCGTTGACGTTTTTTCTTGTTTTCGAGGAGCCTCTGCCCTCCGGGAGTCCCTGTGATTCCTTCCAGACGTCTCCTAGCGTCTTTTGGCCTTTTTTTATAAGGGCCGGAGATCCCAGGTAGCAGCCCCAGACTTGTCTAATGAGGCTACCCTAGATGATTCTTCCCTTTTGCAGGAAGCTCTCTTCTCCGGGATCGACCCAAGACTCCTCCCAGGCGTCATCCCAGAATGTTTTGACCTCTGTGTTCGGGACCGGAGATCCCATCTACCTGCCCCAGACTCCTCCAAGTAAGTAGCTTGAGACATTTTTCTTCTCCTGTAGAGAAATCTCTCAACTCCGACAGGCACCTGAGACTCCTCCCAGGCATCTCCCACAGTCTTCTGTCCTCTGCTTTACCTACCTTAGGGGTCAGGGTGAAGCCCCAGACTCCTCCAAGGAAGCTACCGTTGAGGTTTTTTTCTTTTTTTGGAGGAGCCTCTGACCTCCGGGATTCCCTGTGATTCCTTCCAGTCGTCTCCTAGCGTCTTTTGGCCTTTTCTTATAAGGACCGGAGATCACAGATAGCAGCCCCAGACTTGTCTGATGAGGCTACCCTAGATGATTCTTCTCTTTTGCAGGAAGCTCTCTTCTCCGGGATCGACCCAAGACTCCTCCCAGGCGTCATCCCAGAACGTTTCGACCTCTGCGTTCGGGACCGGAGATCCCAGCTACCTGCCCCAGACTCCTCCAAGTAAGTAGCTCGAGACATTTTTGTTCTCCTGTAGAGAAATCTCTCAACTCCGACAGGCACCTGAGACTCCTCCCAGGCATCTCCCACAGTCTTCTGTCCTCTCTTTACCTACCTAAGGGGTCAGGTAGAAGCCCCAGACTCCTCCAAGGAAGCTACCGTTGACGTTTTTTCTTTTTTGGAGGAAACTCTGCCCTCCGGGAGTCCCTGTGATTCCTTCCAGACGTCTCCTAGCGTCTTTTGGCCTTTTCTTATAAGGGCCGGAGATCCCAGGTAGCAGCCCCAGACTTGTCTAATGAGGCTACCCTAGATGATTCTTCTCTTTTGCAGGAAGCTCTCTTCTCCGGGATCGACCCAAGACTCCTCCCAGGCGTCATCCCAGAACGTTTTGACCTCTGCATTCGGGACCGGAGATCCCAGCTACCTGCCCCAGACTCCTCCAAGTAAGTAGCTCGAGACATTTTTGTTCTCCTGTAGAGAAATCTCTCAACTCCGACAGGCACCTGAGACTCCTCCCAGGCATCTCCCACAGTCTTCTGTCCTCTGCTTTACCTACCTTAGGGGTCAGGGTGAAGCCCCAGACTCCTCCAAGGAAGCTACCGTTGAGGTTTTCTCTTTTTTTCGAGGAGCCTCTGCCCTCCGGGATTCCCTGTGATTCCTTCCAGACGTCTCCTAGCGTCTTTTGGCCTTTTCTTATAAGGGCCGGAGATCCCAGGTAGCAGCCCCAGACTTGTCTAATGAGGCTACCCTAGATGATTCTTCTCTTTTGCAGGAAGCTCTCTTCTCCGGGATCGACCCAAGACTCCTCCTAGGCGTCATCCCAGAATGTTTTGACCTCTGTGTTCGGGACCGGAGATCCCATCTACCTGCCCCAGACTCCTCCAAGTAAGTAGCTCGAGACATTTTTCTTCTCCTGTAGAGAAATCTCTCAACTCCGACAGGCACCTGAGACTCCTCCCAGGCATCTCCCACAGTCTTCTGTCCTCTGCTTTACCTACCTAAGGGGTCAGGGTGAAGCCCCAGACTCCTCCAAGGAAGCTACCGTTGAGGCTTTTTTCTTTTTTTGGAGGAGCCTCTGACCTCCGGGATTCCCTGTGATTCCTTCTAGACGTCTCCTAGCGTCTTTTGGCCTTTTCTTATAAGGACCGGAGATCACAGATAGCAGCCCCAGACTTGTCTGATGAGGCTACCCTAGATGATTCTTCTCTTTTGCAGGAAGCTCTCTTCTCCGGGATCGACCCAAGACTCCTTCCAGGCGTCATCCCAGAACGTTTCGACCTCTGCGTTCGGGACCGGAGATCCCAGCTACCTGCCCCAGACTCCTCCAAGTAAGTAGCTCGAGACATTTTTGTTCTCCTGTAGAGAAATCTCTCAACTCCGACAGGCACCTGAGACTCCTCCCAGGCATCTCCCACAGTCTTCTGTCCTCTGCTTTACCTACCTAAGGGGTCAGGTAGAAGCCCCAGACTCCTCCAAGGAAGCTACCGTTGAGGTTTTTTTCTTTTTTGGAGGATCCTCTGCCCTCCGGGATCCCCTGTGATTCCTTCCAGACGTCTCCTAGCGTCTTTTGGCCTTTTCTTATAAGGACCGGAGATCCCAGGTAGCAGCTCCAGACTTGACCAATGAGGCTACCCTATATGATTCTTCTCTTTTGCAGGAAGCTCTCTTCTCCGGGATCGACCCAAGACTCCAAGACAAGCAGGTGAAGGAAGCCTTGCTGAAGCTTCAGAGAAGGAAGAGGGTCTTTCATTCCCTCTAGCTGGCGCTCTAGGCTTTCACCTGTCTCCTGTCTTTCTGCTCTTTCTTCTTGAGCTCTTGCAGTATTTCTCACGGAATGTTAAGTGGTTAAAAGTGTCCTGGTTTCAGCTTGGATAGAGTTAACTGTCTTCCTAGTAGCTGGTACAGTGCTATGTTTTGAGTTCAGTATGCAAAGAACCTTGATAACACTGATGTTTGCAGTTGTTGCCGAGGAGTGTTTAGATAAAGTCAAGGATTTTTCAGCTTCTCATGCCCAGCCAGCGAGAAAGCTGGAGGGGCAGAAGAAGTTGGCACAGGGGACAGCCAGGGCACCTGACCCATACTGGCCAACAGGGTATTCCATACCATGCGACATCCCATCTAGTATAGGAACTGGGGAGTGGGGGGGGAATCGCTGCTCGGGGACTAGCTGGGTGTGAATGGTGGGTGGTGAGCGATTGCACTGCGCATCATTTGTACATTCCGATCCTTTTATTATTGCTGTTGTCATTTTATTAGTATTATCATTATTAGTTTCTTCCTTTCTGTTCTATTAAACCGTGCTTATCTCAACCCACGAGTTTTACTTCTTTTTCCGGATTTTCTCCCCCATCCCACTGGGTGGGGGGGGAGTGAGTGAGCGGCTGGGTGGTGCATAGTTGCTGGCTGGGGTTAAACCATGATTGTAGGGATTGGCGCTCGGAAGATCTCGCGATGTACGGAAAGAGAAGGGTTAAGGGAGGCGGGATGACCGACAGACAGTATATAAGGGCGTGACGCAGTTGAATAAACGCCATTTGCAGCATCCTCATATTGGTGTCAGTGCTCTGTGGCCCAGGGTATGGTGGACCCTGTGCCGAGTCCCACGGGGTGATCAGACGAATGTCTACAAGTGGTGACCCTGACGTGATTGGACATCGGCGGATTACGCGGGGCGTAATCGAAGGCCTGGCCAGGCATGGAAGGAGTCCTGAAGGTGTTGGACTCATGCTCTAGAGAGGTAAAAATCCCTATGGGACAAAAAGAAGCGAAAGCTTGCCTAGAGCGGCTCCTGAAAGAGGAAGCGATAGAGCGCCCGGGGGACATATTGTCTCCTGAGTGCTGGCCGAAATGCACCGCGGCTTTAGCGGAACGGGCTATGGCGACGCAGCATGGTCCGGAGTTAAAGACGTGGGGGCGGATTAGGGCGATTTTCAGGAAAGTGCGGGAGGAGGGCTTAACATGGAAGGAAGCAAAGAGATTGATGCACGCGCAGGCGGAGCGGGGCGTGCAGGCGGATGGGGAGGCGCGGACAGAAGGGCTGACGGAGGTAGCGGAGCAGACGCCTCTGGTGCTCCCAGTGCAGCCGTCGGCACCGGCCGAACCACCGGGATACCCTTGGGAGGAGTTTGAACGGGAGCGTGAACGGGCGAGAGAGGAGGAGCGGGAGAAAGAGCGACAGTTAATTCAGGAGGCAGAGGAACCCGTGGCTGAGCAAAGGAGACGGGAGAAGGAGAGGCAGAGACTAGAGGAGGCGGAGAGGGCTGTGATGAAGGGATCAGAAAAGGAGCAGGTAGAGGAGGGAGCGGTTCCCCTGTATGATCCGGAGGATTGGGTGCCGGGACGTGTTTTGCGAACCGCGCCACAAGCTCACCCTAAGATGGCGCCGACATCCGCTTTCTCCCCGGATGTCTCTCCGGAGGTCGGGAGAGGCGGAGCACGGCCAAAGGAAGGAGGAAGGAAAGTCAGGACACCCCCTCTTACGCGCGTAGCGGAAGAGGAAGAGAGTGGGCCGGACTCAATCGGGGGGTCGGCTCAACGGTTAGAGGAGGCGTGGCAACTGGTGGGCGGAAACCGCTGTCGTCCGCCGCACGCAGCGATAAAACAAAAGGCTATCTCCGGCTGTAAGGCGCAGTCGGCAGCAGCCAGTGAAAAGGCAACGCCTATGCCTTTAATACCTGCGCCCGACCCAGCTACAGATCCGCTGCAGATGTTGCAGCGAGTAGTAGAGGAGATACAGGAGCAGGTGAAGCAACAGCGGCAGCTGCTACAAGCAGCTGGGGAACAGAAAGGAGTTCCCGATTCACCGAAGGTCACGTTGCCAGACTGGAAAATTGTAGCAAAGGAATGTGTTATGGACGGCATACGTTTTGAAGGACCCCCTTTAGTTTGCCCAGTCCGAGCTGGTCCAGGTGGTGTAGGGGTGGAGTGGTCTCCGTTAGATAGCAAGCTTTTGCAACAAGTGAAGAAGACCGTGGATGATTACGGCTTAGGACATCCTATGACAGGCTCTTTTTTAGATGTGGTTTTTTCAGGTTCACTGACTCCCTGGGATTCGCGACAGTTTTGCAGTATGATTTTGACTCACACCTTTTTCTTGATTTAGAAAGAAGCTTGGACAAACAGATTACAAGCAGCACTAGTTGAGACCCAACAAGAAAGACCCAGAAACAGGAAAGTGGGAAGGTGGGAGGCGCTTGGTGACACAGGGAAGAGGGTATGCTGCAGTACAATCATCAGAGCACCCAGACTCACGTGTGCGCTGGGTGCCGTCACGGTGGTTGAAACCAGACCTCAGTCAATAACGATTTGTTGTGAGTTATTTTGCAGGATGCCGTTCAGAAGATCATCTGAGTACCTGCACTGTGGTCGTTGTGACCCTTGGGTGCTTGTCAAGTATGACCGCTGTGGACAACAACTCTGGAGACGCACCAACCGAGCATCAAAATGGTGTGACCGATGTTTTGAACACCGCAGATCCACTTTACAGCAACCGCTGTGTGTACCCCATAAGCAGGGGACTATGATATGCTTTTAGACAAAGCCAATCAATTACAGGAGGCAGGTGACAGTGGCTTGACAATCTCCTCTCGTCGACCTGGCAATGGCTCCTGTCTTTGATTGACTGAAAAACGTTGACCCTATTTGGAATCCTTTTGGTGGTGGTTATTATGGTTTGTTGTGGGATACCAGCACTGACTGTTTGCGTGCGGAAACTCTTTATACAGAGCGCGGGTACCCACCAGTACACGAATTACCATGAGGTGGTGGGATCACTTATAGCTGTAACGCCAGTTTGTACCGTCGGTCATCCGCCATAGTGAGGGGGGACTTGTAGGGATTGGCGCTCGGAAGATCTCGCGATGTACGGAAAGAGAAGGGTTAAGGGAGGCGGGATGACCGACAGACAGTATATAAGGGCGTGACGCAGTTGAATAAACGCCATTTGCAGCATCCTCATATTGGTGTCAGTGCTCTGTGGCCCAGGGTATGGTGGACCCTGTGCCGAGTCCCACGGGGTGATCAGACGAATGTCTACACATGATAGAGACAGAGTCACAGCAGCACAGAATGGATGCTGAAAGAGACCTCTAGAGATCATCCAGCCCACCTCGGCTGCTCGAGCAGGGCCAGCTGCAGCAGGCTGTGAGTCTGCTTCTCGAAGGTTCTATTGGCTGCGTTGCTCCCAGGTTGTGGAGCTCGCATGGGAAATGGGCAATGAAGAGGTATGAAGTTTCCAGGCACTTTCTGGCCGGTGCAGTGATTTTTTCTACTCTTAAAAACTCAGTTGGGCTCAGCACAGCAAGGAGCCACAGCAAGGTCTTCAGTGCCTGCACTGGAAACTCTGCGTATACTCCGGCCAGGGAGCACCGCAGACACCCTTCCCTCCACAGGCCCCCAGTTTCCAAGAGAGCCCATGCCTCCAGCGGGTCCCAAGCGCCCTACCCAGGCAGGAGCACGGCACAGACCAGTGCGTTTAAAGCTTCTCCCGGAGGAGCCCGTGCAGCCCGAGTCGTTGAAGAGGGCGGTAGCTGGGAGCCTTGTGGAGGATGTCCTGAGGAGGTGTGTGGCTCCAGGGCCACAGAGCCCCCAGGCAGCTCCCCCAGGCAGAGAATAAAGAGTTTGCTCCCAGGGGCTTGCTTGTGCCTACATTTATTGATGCCAGGCCATACTGTGTCTGGGTGTTTTCCCTGCAAAGTTTTCCCTCGTCTTCCTCCCTCCTACAGCCTCGGTCAGGCCAAGACCCAGTTCTACAGGGAATCTTAAGTAGGGATGAGAAAAGGAGTCAATGTTTCTGCCTTGTTTAGAAAGCTTTGTGGCTGGGCTATTGGAGGGGCTGGTCCAGCTCTGTAAAGCTGTACTCATGCCTTCTGTGAGTCCCATAGGTGGGCGCTGTTGAAGGCTGCGCCTTGTTCTGTGCGTTTATTCTCTCGTCCCCTCACGACCTCCTGATGGGCCTTGGGGTTCCTACCCAGGCCCGTTGGTGGTCCTGTGTCGCGGTAGAGACGGACACGACAAGTAACAGATCATGCAAAATGGCTCCTTTATTGTTCTAACACACCTTTTTATCCCCTACTTCAGAGTATGTGTTAGTAGATGATTGGTTTAGTTAGTAACGGTTCTTCTTATCGCTATCTTGTTTTTGTACCGCTCTTCTCGGATCTTCCCAGACTTTCAAGGATACACTACAAGCTGCTCAAGGTCGCGCTGTTCTCGAACTGTCAGGCATTTTGTAGACCTGTTGCATCCCCCGACAGTCCTGTCTGTGTCGCAACAAGGGACTGGCCTTCAAAATGAGGCTTTGGGCCCTAAGAGAAGGGTTTGGAGCATAAAAATGAGGGTTTGGAAACTCAGGATGTGGCTTGGACCCTGAAAACGACTGGCTGGATCCTAAAAATGAGGCTTTGGAGACTGAAAATGGGAGTTCGGCAACTAAAAAAGTGGCCTTGGGCTCTAAAAAGGAGACTTTGCCAACTGCAAGGGAGCCCGTGGACCCTCAAAATGGGGGTTTGGAGCCTGAAATGGGGCTCTGGAAGCCAAACCTAAGACTTTGGGAAGGGAAAACGAGGCTTTCTGCCCTGTAAGTGTAACTTTGGAGCCTAAAAGCGTGGCTTTGTGCCTTAAAGCTGAGGGTTTAAACCCTCCAAGTGAAACTGCGGGCCCTAAAGAACAGCTATAGGTCATAAAAGGCCAAATGGTTTGGACCAGAACAATGAGGAGTTTGGCCCTCCGGATGAGGCTTTGGGCACTAAAAATGGTGGGGGAGATGCTACATGTGACCCTTTGGGCTCTGCAAAGGAGGGGAACCTATTGGTGTCGATAGGGCCCCAAGACACGAGGCTTTGGTCCCAAAGAGAGGGCTTGGGTCACTCCAGGGGAGGCCCTCAGCTGTTAAAAGAGGCCTTTGGACCCTCCAATGGAGAGTTTGGGCCCTAAGAGTGGGGCTTTGGAAATGAAACTGAGGCTTTGAACCCTGCATTAGGTTTTGTGCCTTCAAGGGATGCTTCAGTACCAAAAACGAGGGCTTTGCGCCCTAGAAATGGGTCTTTGGAAGCTCCAAATGAGGGGTTGTGCGTTAAACAAGAGATGCCTTGCACCCCAGATGAGGAGCTTGGCCTCTAAAATGAGGCTTTGGGCCCTCCAATTGAATATTTGGACCCTCAAAATGAGGCCTTGGGCTCTCCCTAGTTGCAGACTGGATCCTAAAAATGAGCCTATGGTCCCTGGAAAGGAGGCTCTGTTCCCTGAAGAGGAGGCTTTGGAAGGTAAAGAATGAGGCTTGGGGCTCTAACGGTGGGGTTTGTGCTGTAAAAGGAAGGTTTGGACCTTACAAATGGGTATTTGGGCCCCTGCAATGAGGCTTCAGGACCCTAAAAATGAAGGGGTGGATTGTGGAAACGATTCTTTGGACCCCGAAAATGAGGCATTGGGCCCTAAAACTGAGGTTCGGAGCCTCAAAATTTGAGTTTAGAAACAAGGTTGTGGAGCCTGAAATGGGGCTCTGGAGTTTATAAATAAAGCTTTGGACCATCAAAATGAGGATTTGTTCACAAAAAAGAAGGGTTGGGACGCGAAAAGGAGTATTTGGACAGTCGAAACAAGGCTTTGGGACAGAAAAATGTGTACTTGGGCCTTATAAACGAAGCTGTGTACTCTAAAAAGTGGCCTTCAGTCCTAAAGCGTTCAGTCTTCTATTGGGATGCTCCCTGTGGGACAGGAGGACAATTGCTTTGAGCTGCCTCTATTTCAGGAAGGATTACCTACATTTGCCTTCCATCTGAAATACTGCTTAGTGCAACTTGTTGGGTTGTTTGTTTTTTTTAAAATTGGGGAAGTGTGTGTGAACAGCTGAGTGCTAGTATACAGTGAATTACCTTCCCCTGCTGAGAGTAAATGGGTTTAGGAATAAAAATACCCGTTTTGTATTACAAAAATTGGTTCCCTTGAAGATGCAAGTGCTAACTGATGGACTCCTGGCTGACAAAATCTCTTCCCAGCTTGCTTAAACATTAAACAGCCTTCACAGTGGCGTTCAGATGATCTCGTGTGATTTCTTGCAATTAATCATGGTTGACTGAAGCGTACCACTAAAGCATAGTAATGTGTTTTGGTTGTTAAAAAGTAGGAGGAGAAGTTCATGGAGACATCTTCTGTGTCGGGTTTCAATGAGTTCAAGCTATTGTTGTGTCCGGTTGAGAGTTTCTGATGTTATTTTTCCCTCTTTCGGAGGGAGGTGAACATGCCCATCTCGCCCTCCAGGAGCAAGGATGCCATGTCCGAGTTCAAGCCCATGCCACCCTCAAAGCTTGCGTCCTGGAGTTGAGCGTGGAGGGGCATCACCCCACGAAGGTTTGGTGTGTTGTAGCAGTCGGTGCTGTGAGGTCTGGTGGGTGGGTGGCAGTGGGGTGGAAGCAGCTGTTGGGGGTTCCGTCATTTGCATAGCCCAGCCCCCCCCGCATGCTTCAGAATGTTGGGGTCCCTGTGGCAGTTTTTGAATGGTCCCTCCCAGTTGGGTCAACGGACCCAGCGCAGCCAGAAGATCCCGTTGGAGCTCCTCTCTCTGGCATAAATCCCTCGGCGTTTGGGCTTGAGAAGAGGTAAAGTTGGAATCTGCAGATCTCCTTAGGTGACCTTCAGGAGCTGTGGGCTGTGGGTGGGGACTGGCTCTCTGTCTCTGGTCCAGCGACTGGTGTCATTGCTCATAGGAAGAGCTTTACCAGGCGACTCTGCCGTTTCCCTTCTTCTGGGGGTTACGGGAGCCATTTTGGAGGTGAGGGAGATGTGAATTCCCGGTCTTGAGCCAACCTGGATGGAGCAGAGGTGGACTGTGATTTGTCTGACCTCAACAGTGTATCTGTAACGCAGTTGCAATCGTCTCTGCCTGCACAACTGGCATGAGGTCCTGTTTTATTTTAAAGGAGATGTAGTGAATAAAATCAGTGAATCTAATGGGCGGTCTTTCTGACCAAATATATAAATGTTTATTTAGGATAAGATAAACGGTCCCTTGAAGCACTGGTTACACGGACTTAACTCTGTGTTGCCTAAAAATGGGACCAAGTTTGGCTCGGCCGTGGGCGTCTACATTAGAGACATCCACGTTTAGTCAGATGAATCACACCCCAGTCTCCTGTGTTCCTCATCAGGTCTCTGGCAACTCTGCTGTTAGCCCTTACTGAAGCCAAGTACAGTCTCTCATTGATTGATAGATTGATTTTAACAGAAAGGAAAGTCAGTCTTAGACATTTGGTTGCGGAAGAAAGTTTGTGTTTGAAGATCGTGCTTGGATCTTTGAGTAGGTCTAATTAGATGCCTTTTCCTCTTTGCTTCATCCCTGATAAGCTTAGGCACTCTCTGTTTGTCCTGTTTCGGAGGACCACTGCCCAAGGCGCGTAGCATTGCCCAGGGAGATGCTGCATCTCATTTTGCACTGTGAGTCTTGTTAAGTCATCAGGAATGAAGTACTTTTAGGAGATAAGCTAACTAAATTGCACTCAAGTGAAAAAAGTGCTCTATAACTCCCGAGAAATAATACTGGATTATAATGAAAATAGAAGTATTTTGAGCAAAAGATGCTTAAAAAGTTAGGTAAAAATGAAGAGCACGGTGCAATTTTTTTAGTTTGGGTTTTTATACATTTTTGATTTAAAGTTTGAATGTAAACAAATCTGGTTGACTTGATGTGGAAAAGATGTTCAAATTGACAAGTATTTCTTTCAAACAAGAATAAGCAAAGTAGCAGCTAGAGAGAGTGTTTTGGCTTTAAAGTGTTTTGTAATTGTGAACCCAAATCTCCAGGCTGCTGGGCAGGGTGAGACCTGTGCCAGCCAATTCATCTTTTAGCTCCAAGTGCCTTTTGATAGAGATGCAGGTCTCCTGGGGATTGTGGGGACGTGCTCCTGCATCTGGAAAAGATGGCTGAGTTCCTGGTGTAAGAAGGGCACTGGGGTTTAGAGGTCAGAGCTGAGGCAGGTATGGAAGATGGCAATAGCTGTGATCATTAGTGCAAAAAAATTATTTTTGTATATTCAAGCAGGTTTTTTTCTCTCCTCTGCTAATCCAGTGTGGAATATGAGCCAATAAAGAGAAACCGACGCTGTACACGCTGGACACACTTAAGTATTTGTTTTAAAATAGGTGTGAGGTCAAGCTAGAACGTGCTTTGCAATTGGTGTATTTACTGCAGCAAATTTTCTGCTCTTCCTGGCCGTCTTCTGTGGTTTTCAGCCTGCTTCACCTCCACAGAAAGAGATACCGTGCGTATGAAAGAGCCCGTTATGCGTCTTCCCTTAGGAGATATTTTTTTGTGCTCTGCTCTTGAGTTACGATCTGAATTATTTATGCCAACATTTCAAATAGCTTTTGGATTCCCTGGTTAAAGTATTCTGAACCTACCCCAGCTACATGTTACAATGCACAAGTCCCACGAACCATCAGTTTTTATTTCATGTCATTTGTCATGAAGTAACACACATTGCAGCCAGAATGCTGTGTTGCTGTTCCATGGTTTTTTTTACAGTAGTTTTCCAGCTGTATTCCTCGTCCCCATGATAAAGAGTGTTGCCAGTATTTCTTTTTATCTTAGAATACACATGGTAAGGATGGTTGCTGGATGTCTCATCCTTTTTAAGGCTGTGAAGGCATGCTCTGACAAGGCCTTTTCCCAGACCCAGGTATTCAGGGATGCAAGGTGTGCCTATCCCCATCAGCTCTGTGAAGGATGTAAGAGAGATTGTGCGCCTGAAGGTTGAATGATGCTTCTGTGTTAGAAGCTGAATTTCCACAAGCAAAAAAACAGCTTCCCAGACTCTTTAAGCTGTGTGTCCTTTCAATGCTGCAAAAATGTAAATAATGATCCTTGCGTACATCTTTCTCAATTAAATGTACAGTGGATGTCTTCTTGTTCAGCTAGTCTGGAGCTTAAAAAGCAGCTTAAAAATACTGGACAGGGTAATTTTTGGTGGACATGGCCAGAGCCTGCTTGGAAGAAAATTGGATTGGTTACACCAGTCTTTATGTGAGGCCCAAAGAGAGCCTAAGGTTTTGAGTGCCCTAGAATGCTCTTTTCAAGTAGGTTAACAGGCACATATACACCCTGTAATGACGTAAGGACTCCCCAGAACATCTTCAGGACAGCTATATTTTATGCAAGCCCCTGTTTTCATGCAACCTCAGCTAGCGTTGTGCTGCTCTTTGCAGGGTCGGGTGAGCGGTGTTGTCTTTGGCTGTGTGGGCTTAAATGTGTTTCTAATGTGCGTGTCAAATAATTGCCTGTTAAACAGACTGCCAGTGTGGCTGAAGCCAGTGCTTCCGAAGAAGGTGAAATAAAAGCTTTGAAGATAGGGTCCTGCTGCGAATACGATCCAGTCAAGTAAGTGTTGATTGTGTCCCATCTGATCTTTGCAGATCGTGGAAAAATTGCAGAGATGTTTGTTTTAACGAGAGAGACACATGCCTACCTCTTTGGTTTTCTCCCCCAAACCATTTAGTTACCTGAAGAAACCCTTGGGTCCGCTCCGCCTTCATCTACTTGCTTTCACTGCGGAAAACGTGGCCACTACATAAAGAACTGCCCGACAAATGGGGTAAGATTGTGGGGGACTTGTGGTGTTACTTAGTTTTTAATTGTTTTGCCTTGGCAGTTACGTAACAAATACATGAATCCTCATATTAAGAATTGTTTCTGTTGGGGTGAAATGCAGAGGTTGTATGGCAATGTTGCAAAGGCCTTCAAAATTCCAGGGGAAGCTGGAATTAGAAGTGTGAAATTTTCTTTTTCCTAGGTCGTAGACATTCAATATATCCATAGGTCTTTCTGGGTGAACACTCGTGCATGTTTTTATATCTTTCAGTATTAGTGGAAATGTTTCTGTTTTCCACTCTTCTTAATGGCAGTTCACAGTTTTTATTATTTTGTACAAAACCAAGACATTTCTCTCTGCCCCATCTATTGAATATTTGCGTGTTTTAATTGCACTAAGTCCCTGGTTGAGTATTGATGCCATTTAACCGTAGTCACTGAAAGCTCATTTTGCTTCTGTTTTATGTTTCAAAGGCTTCTTGCCAAGTCTAACAGATGGCTGTTGGACTGAGATTTCCTCCCCCTCTGACTTTTCTGAAATCCCATGTGTGAAACAGGCTGAAGTTTTCCTGTTGCTATACAGTGAGAAAATACTGCCGTGTGCTGACAGGAGTGGCTCTTTTAAAATGACCGTGGTAGCACTTCTGGTTTTCCGTCCTGGATCTCCTTTTGTAGAAGCTGTAACATCGACTTCTTGCTTTTATAAAATGTAATTGCTCGGAGACTAACGTTATGCTGAGCCTGCAATTTACATGCATCCTCTGGCAAAGGAGAGGTGGGATTCATTTCACCTGCTTTCTAGCTGTGAAAAGGTTAATTTTCTAGTCTGAGCTTCTTTCTTAGTTGCTCCAATGAATGGGAGAGTTATGCAGAAGGAAGATTGTTCCTCCCTCCCTCTTCTAGTGTTGTGGCTATAGAAAAGTAGTTTAAACTAAGCGCCTACCTTTTAGGAGGCTCATGTGGAGCAAGAAGAATTCCATCTCTTCTCTTGCTTTGAGAAAATGCAGAGCTTGGAAAAGTTTTCCTCTACCCATCTTTAACTCGTTTCTTTTTCCTTCCCCACCCCTCCTCCAGGGAAGCTTATGCTAGAGGAAGGATGGAGAAGCCTCCCTTTTTACCAGAGGAGCCGTCGTCTTCTTCCTCCTCCTCCTCCTCCTCCTCTTCCTCCACCTCAGATGCTCCCGTTCCAGATGAGTTGTCATGTCTCATCTGTCAGGACATAATGACTGATGCAGCTGTTATTCCCTGCTGTGGCAACAGTTATTGTGACAAATGTAAGTGTTACGCCCGTGTTTGTTAATTCTAAACATCACATCTGATTTTCTGAAAGCAGAAAGAGGAGGGAACAAAATTACTTTGCTACCAGTTCTATTTTATGCTGAAGTATACCCTGGACAGGAAAGGGCTCTTCTGGTATCAAGGGCGAAAAAAAGCCAGGAAGCCTTTTCCCCTTTTTAGGTATCTAGTTAAGTCTTCTTTACAAGCGGAAGGACGAGTATGAGGAGAGTGTCTAATTGTGCAGGGGATTACAGTATTAGACACTGAATGCTTTTAGTTGGTCCACAGCCCTTTGTCTCATACAAAATTATATAGCCGACTCTGGTGACTTACAGTGGTCTGCAACAAACGGATAGTTAGGCATTTAATCCACATTCTTCTCCACGGGAGAGTTGGTTAAAACCTTCAGAACTCGAACCTCCTAATGGTTTTTTGAACCTATTAATGAGGTTTTTTTGACACATGTTTTGTTCATTAACCTTGAGGTTGGGGACTTCTCGCTGTACTAGATAGTGGGGCAAAAGACTAGCTGCAACATCAAGACACAGCCTATGCTACATCTGCAGATGTTCCAATGGTGAAATACAAAACTGTATAGTTATTTGCTGCATACTAGAAATTTTTTACACTACTGAACATTTATAGCTTCATGCTCTCAGTTCAAGACTATATTCACCTATTAATCATAGACATGTCTTTATGATTGGTGAGAACCCCCAAAACTTCCTTAGTTTGGCTAAATACTGTTTTGATTATTCTAATTCTATGCAGGTATTAGAACAGCATTACTGGAATCGGAGGAACATATATGCCCAACGTGTCAGGAGACAGATGTTTCACCTGATGCTTTAAGTCCCAACAAGTGCATACGCCAGGTAACATGATGACTTTTACATAAAGTGCTTGTAAGAAAAGGCTCTTTGTAAAAAGCGGAAAGGGAAGAAAATATTAATTTACATCTCCTTAAGCAAGGCGTAATTGAATAAGGCTAAATTGACTTTTCAAATGCACTGTTTGCTGCTGTCACAGAAGCTTACGACTCTTTAGAGATGATCTGGCAAATTCGGGTCCCGCTCTTACTGAACACGATTGCCTCGCTTTCACATTTGGCGTTAACGCTGAAGTACTTGAAATACAGGTCCTCTGAGCTACCAGTCATTAGTATCAGTGTTCAATGTGACGTGTTCATACATCTGTATGTTGGTTTCTTTGAGGATTGATGGCATTTACAGGAATACACGAGTAATTTTCCTCTGTGAAGGCTTCTGTTCGTATATCTGCTGAAGTTTCATCGTAGCTTCTTGTAAATGCTTTTCTGCCTCTAGGCTGTGAACAACTTCAAAAATGGAACTAGCTACACAAAAAAGCTCCATCAGCAGATTCAGCAGCAGCAGCAGCAGCAGCAGCAGCAGCCGCCACCGCCTCCACCAGCACCCATGACTGTTAGACCTCCCGCTGTTCTGGTGAGTGCCGCTGAACCATCTACATCTTCCTCTCTGTCAGTCAGCAGTTTGTTGGAAGAGAAGGTAAGCTTTATTTCAACATATGCAGTGATTCTTATATTGTAGTAGAGCTTCTTTTCCAACTGTCTGCGTTTATTCACAAGGGCTGTCGGCTTCCTGTGCGAAGACAAGCAGCATTAGCAAGTCGTCTGGGCCCCCAAGGACAGTCAATACCCACCACTGGTAAGGAACTGTAACTTTAGAATTCCTTTCAAAACATTATCTTCAGATAAACTGCATGGGATTTTTTGCTTTTTCCTCTCTCCACTCCAAAAGGTCATCCGGGGAGAGGCAGTACAATTGGCTCAGCAGGTGGCAGACCAGGCTGGGAACTGTAAGTATTATATAGAAATTCAATGTATTACTACTTGTAAGCTGTTAAACGAGGCCGTAGCACTTGACTTCTGCAACGGCTGATTCATAGTGAAGTACGTATGCACAGATAGTTGTGGAGAATACGAGTGGTCGTTAATTTTTCAATGGCCTAATTTGAACTGGCTTTAACAAAGGGGATCTGTGCTTGCAGTGAAATTATTTAAAATAAACCTCCAGTACCTGATTGAGAAGAGGACTCTGACAAAGGAAGTCTTTTTGAGGAAACCAGAATTACCTATCAAAATTAAATACAGTTAAAGGATCAAGTGGAAAGGCACCCTTTTGGTTCCTGGCTGAACAGGACTGTAGAAATTGATTTCCCAGTAGGAGTCAGCCTCCACATTCTTTTTTTCTAACAACTTAGTTGATGCTGATTGAGCAAATTCTTGGAAAAGTCAACACTGCTCTGTTATGACCATTTTGAATGTCTTCAATGTAGTCAGCCCAAATAGCCAAGCTGCTTTCTCTCAGTTGGCGAGAGAGGAGTCTGTTTTATCTGTGACTGCAGGGTCAGGTCAGTCCTTCCTTTTAGTATATATGTGTTCTAGATAGGTAGATTGTAAGGGTGCCCTGTGTTTATAAAATCTTAAGATAAATCAAAACAAACCCCAGGATCCATCCCACAGATTGTCTAAAATCTCCAATCGAGTAAGCAGGAGAATAACAAGTCGGGGACAAGAGCAGGCCAAATACATCATGGTGAGGCAACGACGTAGGAAGTGTACGTGGAAGAAGATGAAAGAAGTTTGGGAGAAGATGAGTTACTATCTGTGCAGTACTTTGCAGATCAGAAGTGTGAAGAAGTGTGGGCACATGCGAGATGGGAGTCTCTTTTAAGCCTGGGCAGCCTCCATCCACAGTCGCAAAGCTGAGTCTGAGGAGAGCAGACTGAGGGAAGTGTTGGGGGTGAGGATGTGGAAGGCAAGTAGGAGGGTCAAGAAATGAGTGTAGTCTCAAATGAACAGAGAGCAGGGAGAAAAAGGCTTCAGTTGAGAACAAGAAGTGCTTGCCACCACACTCCCGCTTCATTGGCTTTCCTTCTGTATTTGTTATGAAAATGGTATCATAAAAAGGAAAATACTCATTAGGAATATTTTGACTTATGAAGTGGAAGTTGACATACCCGTAAAGAAGACAAGGCAAATTAGGTCAGGGCCTAGTTACACTTGAAAGTAAACAGCCATTCTGACTGGGGAGAGTAGTTCATAGGACTACAGTCCTAATACCACCCCCCCACCCCCGCCAGCTTTTTGGAAAACGCCTAGAAAAAAAAGTTTGAAAAATGAGCTCATAGAGAAGGGGGGTGGGGGAGCCCACTAGGTGACTAAAAGCTACGTCTGTAGTTGGACAAAGCTACTCTGCGAGAGAGAAATCCATCTTCCCTCAGTGGCAGAGTAAAGGCAACAATTAGAAATAAGGAGTTGTAATAAGCTATCTTTTTAAAATCAAGTGTTGAGGCTGTCCTTTGAGCATTTCCTCATCCCATTCCAGCCAAAGTGGGTCAGATACCTTAATTAGTTCTAAGCGTCTCTTGACTAACGCAGCTAAGATTTGAAGCTGTCCATTTGTGAAGTAGGAAAATAGCCGGTTTGAATAATGCCATCATTAATCCCTGTAGCCTTAGGGTCTGGATATGGACTCTTTGACAAGCATGATGAGTTGTAGAGACCTTTTTAATGGGTGTCCCCCTTTTGCTACTAGTGTTTCTGTAGAGACCCTTGATCCATTAAGTACAGTTCTTACCTCCGGTGCCCCTCCTTTCTCTCTCCTGGTTTCAGCTGGTAATGCTCTGCCTGACTGGGCAGTGAGCTAGCGAAAGCAGATTTGAGCACCTTCTACAAGCAGAGCTTAACTTGTGCTGCTCTGCGTGCTGATGTACATCTCATGGATTTAGATTAAACCAGATGTATGTAGAGCTAAGCCTCTGATCTATAAAAGTGGAACGCTGTGTTAAGAGCACAAGGCTCTGCTAGCAACATTAGCTGCAGATTGGTTGATGTTTTCCTTCATCCTCTTCCATAGACAAAACCAAGGTAATGCTGCATTTACTGCAACAACTCTGTTTAACAGACCACTTTGTCCCTGCTCTGCAATCAACTCTAATGTCCTTTCAGAATCAGTAGAAGCACAGCCAATACATTGAACTAAAAGAAGCCAGTGTTAAATTGTCTTGTTTAAGGTGATCGGAAAGCTGATGGGAATAACCTTAAGTCAAAAGTGCTGTGAAACTGAAATGGGTCCAAAAAAACTTGTGCTGTACATAGTGTCACCCTTAGTGGATTTCAAACCTTTTCATTTCCTGGCGATCAGTTCCAACTGTCTAGCGCAATGCAAATAAGCTGTCTTCAGATAGTAGCAACTTGGATCTTTTCTTATATCCACAAGTGTTTTTTAAAGAAGTTGCTTCTAAGTTAGGTCAAGTTATCTAAAAACCATAAGCAGGATCTTTCTTCCCTCATTTATATTAATGCTGGGCAAAAGGGCAGAAGCTGATTTGGAAACCTGTAAGTGGAAGGGTGTTTTGCAGTAAGGTGGTGGTTGTTGTTTTGTTGGGTTTTGTTTTTCTCTTTTGTGGAGTCTTCGGTATTTTATTTTCTCCCCCAGTACTCCTAGGCTGCAGAACCAGCCTCCAAGGCACTATGGAATGACTTCTGCAATTAGCTTGGCTCCTCCTACGGATAGAGATTCCATTCATACTCAGAAGCTGCTTGAAGCGATGAAAGCATTGGGGGTATTTGAAGAGGAGGAAGAACTGAATCACAGGTATAACAAGACTGTAAAATTTGTTAATGTCCTGGGGTTTTTTTAGGGCAAACTTAACATGAGTTTTCTTTACAGGCTGGTCGTTCTTGGCAGACTGAATAACTTGGTCAAAGAATGGATTTCAGAACTTGGTGAGAGCCAGGTAAGGTTTTTTGATAGGTTCTTATCAAAACAGCTGAAGCCTTTTTGTTTCTTTCAAAGGCGATACTACTAGGATTTATGCTAAAGTTCAACGTTTAACTTCCTTCTTAAGTATCAAGGAGATCTGTAGTAAAAGCCATTGAAATAATGTATAAAAGATCCTTTAGACGAAGACCTTCAAGTCCTTGGGGCACTGAATAAGTTTGCGAAGTGGCTCTGTCAGTTGACTTGTAGCGGTTAACAAAGCTGAAACAAGACATTGTGGGGGGAGACAGATGGTAACAGGGCAGTAAACTTGCCCCAGACAGCCTACAGCACTCAATCTAGTTTGAAATTATTACTCTAGACTTGCCTTTGGTATGGCTCTTAGATGGTGTTCATTTATGTGGGTCTGCTGCAGGGAAGACTGATAATAGGTCTTTGTTTAAACTGATGAAGCGACTGCTACAGTACTCACCTTTTTTGTTGTTGTTGTTGTTTGTGAGTTGCCAGCACTCCCTTCAGAAAAACAGAATCAGTCTATTAGACTAACAGCTCAGTATGGGAGGGAGAAGACATTGTTTATGGAGGCTGCTGTAGTCTTTCTAAGTAACTTCTATGCTAGTTAAACTTGCACGTAGGTCAACGTGTATCTTCTGTTCTCCAGAAAACTCTTTCTCTTCTACCCACAGAATCTTCCCCCTTCAGTAGTAGCAAATGTTGGTGGCAAAATATTTACGTTTGGTTCTTACAGGCTTGGAGTACACACTAAAGGTAAACTTTTGGTGTCTGGTCATAGTTGTAATGTTTGAAAGTGTCTTCCAACAGTAACAGAACAAATGGCATCTCTTTGCAGGTGCTGACATAGACGTGGCTTGTGTTGCTCCTAGACATGTAGAAAGATCGGATTTCTTTCAGTCGTTCTTTGAAAAACTGAAACGTCAGGAGGAAATAAAAAACCTAAGAGTAAGCAAGCTCTCTCCTTGATAGATTGTGCAACTCCGACAATAAGAATATTCCTGTTAAAGACTCCTATTGGTAGTGATTGTCTTACAAACCAAAATTAAAAAGGGCCTTGTTTCTGAGCCCCTTCTAAAATGCTGTCTACGCAGCATGAAAGCGTGGAAGTCAAGCTTTTGGTTCCCTTCCCCAGTGACTGTATGTCCGATCTGAATCTCTGTGTCACTTCTCCCCTACCCATGGTTTGGGAATGAGTGGGCTATAGTATCAAAAAGCAAGGTTGTGCCTAGGAGCCTTGCGTTCATCCTAGCTGTAGTAAGGGGCTTGGCAAGAAAGTAACTGCATGCAGGTAGAGGAAGGGGCAGCCTGAGAGCTAAGGGAGTTGAATGTGATGTGGAAAGGTTTCTGTCAGTACCTTTGCCATGGTGTTCCTTGGGTGTACTTTAGGACCTCTAATTCATTCTTCTCTGGTCCTGTTCTTCTCTGGCTACTCAGCCCGAGACTTTGTAGAAGAGATGCACAGTCAGCTTTGCATAAAGTCAATAGGAGCTGTGCTGTGAATGTACAAAACTGCCTTGTAAAATGACCCTCCGGTGCATATGCTGTGTACTTTGCATATAGAACCGAACTCCTGAGAAGTGTTTCTCTCAGGCTGGTCTTCCTTGTGCAGACATTTTGAAAGACTTCACGTGCATAGCTAATGAGCCTTTGTTTAGGTGACCGAAGACAGGGTCAGTGGGCTGTGGCACAGTTCTGACGAGTGGGCTACAAAATTGAAAACTGTCCCATAAGGTAGCTGATAGCATCTCAGGCATGGTAGAAAATAAAAATACAGGAGGCTAGTGCGCGCTGCAAACGCGGACAGAATGTTCTCGATTTCTCTGGATGTTAACCAGGAGTAAGATAGCTACAGAAATGTCTTGCTTTTCTTCCTCACCACCAAGGTAAGTACCTTACAACCTCTGATACTGATGGCTCATTGTGCACTGTTTGTTCATTACAATACGTGATCAGCCTCCGGATCTCTTGGCTAAATAACTTGTTAAAGCTAGTATTATACCGTCTTAGTGCTATACCGCTTGCAGCTTATGAACAATTCTTCTGGTTTGGAAGCAACTCAGTCTTTATACTGAGTAGTTAGCAGTGTAAATTCTGCATTTGATCGTAGTTCAGGAGAAACATTAAAGTAGCAAACCATGTTTTCTTACACAGTTATCCTCTCCTTTCCAGGCAGTTGAAGATGCATATGTACCAGTTGTCAAGTTTGAGTTTGATGGCGTTGAGGTAAGCATTTTTTGGGTTTTTTTTAAGTGAGTAAATTTTTTCTTGCTTTGGAATAGGATAACTTTTCCAGGGAGCTGTGACTGTGCTATTTTGGACCGCAAAGTATCCCAGGAGAAGACATTGCAGTAGAATGGGAGCTTATAGGAAAATAAGCCCCTAGGGAGCCTAGCAGGCATGGGAGCATCAGGGACATCTTTTTCTAGGCCTGTGCTGTAGACCAGGGTAGCCTGCTTGAATAGCATTTATCCCTAGGATCATGCAGAGTGGGAGCAGAGGCGGTGTCCTTGCTCAGTCTTCTTAGCTCTGCCAAGCTAGGTATCTACAGAGGGATGTGTACAGTGTAGTTCACTGTACGAATCGTGTGAGCAGACTAAATGTTTTGCTGCACATCCAAAATGAAGTGGTCATGGGACAAACAATCTGGAAAATGGAAAGTGAAAGTACTCATTTGACTCCCGCCTGGGTCTGTCAGCTGCAGGAATCCAGCTATCTTGAATACATCCTATACAATGAATCAAGACCTGCCTGCTGTAGTCCCTAAGCAAGTTACTGCTTGGTATCACTATCACAAAGAGATTTATTCAGTGACCTTTTTGTGGCCTTCATCTGGTACAGACTTTCACAGGATAATCTTCTTGCCTCAGACTGTACTAAAAAGCAGATACTTCAGGATCAAAAGGGCTTACTGCATAAAGGAAATGCTCTCTCCTTTGCTGAAGTATAGTTGAGGTGACTGAACTTAAGTCTTAATTCTGTGAATAATTTTAAGTTCCCTTTTAATTGAAACTCTAAGTCTAGAGTAATCTTTTCCAACTTAAAATGCCCTCTTCCTTTCCCTAGCTTAAAAAGAAAGGGGTGATGCAGTGAAGGCTTTGTAAATAAAATTGGGAACTTCTAGAAATTGTATTGAATCTTCTGGCAAATGAATCTCTTGGGAGATGTATCTATAGTCACATAATTCTAAATACAGATGTTAACCACTCTTTTTAGACTTGAGTAACTGTCCCCCACCAGTGTGCTCTTTGCAAACTGCGGGGCATTCTAACGGTTGGCACTTTTTCCCTCTTAAGATTGATCTCGTGTTTGCAAGACTGTCTGTGCCAATTGTTGCTGATAATCTTGATCTCAGAGACAACTCGTGTCTCAGAAGCCTGGATATAAGATGTATACGGAGCTTAAATGGTAAGCATATTTGCACATCTTTAACAAGAAAATGTTACTAAAGTTGGTATGGAATGCACGTTACACACCCCAAGTTTCTGTACAGGATGCAGAAACTGATCCCCTGTATACTTGAGATCTGAGGAGGTGGCGAGTGGGCTTAAATTCAGCTGTTTCAAGTTGTGTGTTTAGATAGACCTGTGTTTCATGTTTCTTCGATTGGGGGGGGTGTGGTGTTCCAGTTTGCTACAGAAACTGCTTCAGGTGAATAGGTAGAGCACTTGATAGAGAAGATTGTGTGGTAGTTCATTAAAAAAAAAAAGGATATTTAAAATACCTGAAGCCGAAGTTGCTCACTGTTTAACACTGACTGGTTTAATTGTTCCTGGCTGTCGAAAGAAACCTAGCTTTCGGAATCCTGTCGAAGGGCCTTATTGACAATTGTTGGCTGTAGTCTAAAGTATGAAAAAGCTGTTGAGGGTACCAGTTACCTGAGGTGATACGGAATGTGTAACCTCTAATTTGTTATGTTATGTGCCTGTAAGGTTATGTGTAACCTCTGATTTTTAAGGTAATACAAAGCAAGTAATGCAAACTTGTTTTCATAGACTTGCAGGAGAAACTGTAAGCTATTGATCCAGTACAGCACAGAACTGACTCGTACCTGTTACCAGGAAGTGCTGTACTTCAACTGTTTTTTCTTACAGGCTGCAGAGTTACTGACGAAATCCTGCACCTAGTGCCAAATAAAGAGAACTTCCGGCTCACGCTCCGTGCAATTAAACTATGGGCAAAACGTGAGTAATGTGATTGTTTGTGATCTTTAAACTTTCCAGAGGCACCTCGTGCTGAAAAAACAATGGCACTAGAAGTCCTTCATCTTTGGATAGCTGTTTAAATATCAGGTTTTAGTTCAAAACCTGTGTTTTAGTTTAGATTCAAGGACTGTCTGTGGGGTAGATTCTGTGTTTTTTTTTAATGGGGGTGGAGCGGGGAGATGAGGGGAGTGCCTACAAGACAAGGTGCTGCATTGCTTACCAGGAACCTGACTAGAAAGGATAAAAAATGCCCAGTGAAGTATAAAAGCTTGATAGATAAGGAATAAGAAAATAGCGTTTGCGCATGTGACTAGAGCAAGTGCTAGAAGAATGGCAGAACCTTCTTCTCAAGGGAAGTTGGAGCGAAGCAGTAGCTGTAGCAGTGCAGGCAAATTTCAGAGTAGCGGTATTTTGGGAAGTGGTGTGGTAACGATTCTTTTTCGCATCGCTGTAAGGACCAACAGTTTTGGCCTCGTTGCACTGCAAAAATAACTGACTTGGAGGCTGAAGGGTGATAGGTATTCTATAGATTGTGAAGGTGGTGCTGTAAATTTGAAGGACTATACTTGGGCTTGGGAAGACTACAGGGCAACGACAATGTCTGCATTGTAGGACGTGGCATTTACTCCAACGTGCTGGGATTTCTTGGTGGGGTTTCCTGTGCTGTGCTAGTAGCGAGAACGTGTCAACTCTATCCAAACGCTTTGGCTTCTACTCTGGTGAACAAGTTCTTCTTGGTTTTTTTCAGAATGGTAAGAGCTATTGATGACTATTTTGATTTGCGTAAAGCAGTAACACTTTCTGAGGTGGTTCTTTATATAAGATTTAGACCAACACCATTCAGTCCTACCCTGAATTACATGGCAGAGTCAGTGCCTGGCTTTTCTTGTTTAGGGAGTGGCCAAGACCTGTATTGCTGAAACAACAGGAAGAGAGCAATCTTAACTTAGCAGTATGGGACCCCAGGGTATGTAGACATGGAATTTGGAAGCCTTGAACCTTTCTTCTAAGCTAAGCTGCTGGTGCTGAGCACAATTGTTTTAACATCACAGGTGAACCCATCAGACCGATACCACGTAATGCCTATCATCACCCCAGCCTATCCGCAGCAGAACTCTACATACAACGTATCTACATCAACGCGAGCGGTAATGGTGGAGGAGTTCAGACATGGTAAAGTTCTTTCCATGCTTATTAACTGCTTAAAAGGTGTCATTCTTGCAATATGAAACCACATTACCTGACTTGGTTATATTCCGTGCGGTGTTGTGCCCTTTTAGGCAGAAGAGTTCTCTGGGAAGTCTACCTGTTGCAGGCAACAAGGGAGCAGTTTTACAATGAACTGTTGTAGTAGGCGTGTATTGTGTCAAGGGAATTCCTGCTTTTTGATCTGTCAATTACTGTTCAAAACCTTTCTCTTGTACAGTTTCTATCACGCTCTGCTAGTCTTAAAAACAAAATGGTAGTAAGGTTTTCAACCTTAATTGTAGGTCTTGCAGTTACGAATGAGATTCTCCAAGGAAAATCAGACTGGTCAAAGCTCTTTGAACCACTGGACTTTTTTCAGAAATACAAGTATGTATGAAATCTGTTACCTGAACTTGAAATGATTGCCGTACTGGTTAGCATAGTGACTTTTAGCTTGCAGTCGAAATACAAGATGGCATTGATATGTTTGTTTTTCAGAAGCTGGAGGTAGTCATAGGAATTTTGGTAAGGATAAGTATAGGGAAGATAGAAAAACTGTTTGTGTTTTGCCACTGACACTGTTTTTATTAACAAAAATACCAGCTCTGATACTTAGAATGCAGCAGAACACGATTCTGAAGGATGTAATCAGTTTTTCTTCAGTTAATATTGTGCTGCCTGCAGGATATAATGTGTCTTGTCTGGAAGTCATTTTCTATACATTTAAGGCAGTTTTGGTTTCATTTGAAGGAATATCAAGTCCTGAGCTAGAATGTTACTTTTTCTTTTCTTCTAGACATTATATTGTGCTGACTGCTAGTGCCTCTACTAAAGAGCATCACTTAGAGTGGTAAGTCTTGCTTTGAGTGTGGGTTCAATACATCATTGACGCTCAATTCAGTGTTGCGCTTCATTTGGTTAATACAGTTCACAAAACTAAAGTATTTGACTGTGCAGCTCGGCATGGAATACAGTAGGGAGGTAAGTAGACAGTTCCTCAGCAAAATTAAAAGCTTTCTTGTGAAGGGCAGTTAGCGTAAGTTATCTTGCTGTTTAAGAAGTTAAGCTAAAGACCTAAGTCATGATGAGAAGGAACAAAGAGGGTTAGCGTGCGTATGCTCTGTGCCATCTGGAGAAGCAGACTCCTTAGGAGTCTAAGGAGACTACTTACCCAAGGCTACTTCAGTTAGGAAGATGTTCCTTGTTGCAGAGACTGAAGTAAATGGGGATTACTTGATGTCATCAGATGTGTAGTGGACACTGGAGAGCTTGATCTTTTACTGACTTATAGAGCAGTGGTCTCCAAACTTTTGTGCACTCCTGTGAGCAAAACAAAAAAAAAAAAAAGTAATTTTTGAACACATAGTTGCGGTCTATGTCTACTTCTTTACAAGTTACGTACACATTACTGAAGTTCTAATCTTTTCTTCCCGGACCCAGTGGATTGTCTTGTGCACCCCCTGGGGTACATCCCCCTCCGACACTTTGAAGACGACTGTTGTAGAGCCTTAGAAGGCTTGGTTTCATAGCTTTTTTACTGGATGCAATATTTGATTTAGGACTAGATTGCACTCAATGCTAAGTTGCTCTGGTAATGTAGTCCGCCTGTTCCAGAGCCTACTTTTCTCCAGTGAAGTGAAACAAGGCTGTTTAATCGGGGTGAAACCTGACCGTCTGCACAGAGTACCTGAATGGTGATAAATAGTGTTTACTACGTTTTAATCTAGTAGTGTGCTCAGGCATCTTGTGTTTAGTGCTGGAAATGATCATCTCGGCATGCTTGGTAGTGGATAGGTAAATTGCAGGAGTGCTGATCTACTTTGTGAAAGGTAATGTGAGAACCACTTCAACTGTGGTTAGAGAAAATGACTGCTGCTGACGTGGTATTTGTCACTGTCTCAAGGGAGACATGCCAGTAATAACTTGTTGAACCTGTGTGAATGGGGTGACTAACTGTGAGTCTTGAAATAAGGGGAAACGGTGAGGAATTAAGGTACTGTAATGTGTGTGGTGTTCTTTTTCTGAAGAAACGAGTGCTTTGCCTGCCTTGCTCAAGTAAGCAAGGAAAATAGCTGTGTGTACCAGACCCCTGTTCTGAGGGCACCTTGGTTATACTTCAGGGTTCGGCTTGCGGTCTAAGGCAAATGATTGAATTCTTGAGCTACCTCTGAAAGACACCTTATTTCCTGTTTAAAAACAGCTCTAGTAGGTAGTACCTCTTACCTGAACTTGTTAATGTGTTCACTTAAAAATCGTGTCAGCTACAGCTTGATGTCAGTCGCAGTTAGGTATACAACAAGGAGTTCTGGGCAGAGGGCTTAGAGCCAAATAGTTTTTAATGTGAGATGTTTTAAGTGGAGAAGGCTTATTGTATCTCACAATAAAGATGAGGAAAGTTCTGGCTGCAGTAAAAGCTGACGTTTTTGCAGTGACAGAAATGGCAGCAAACGGGGCTTAGTTTTGCATCTGGGAAAATGAAAAGCAGAAGACAAACTTGCTTCCGTTTGCTATAAGAACAAGTTTAGTTCACCAACTCTTGAATGGATTTGGGAATAGATGGCACATCTCTGTTGTTCATCAACATAAGATACTTGTGAAGAACGTACAGAGTTCTGACTGCTTTCAAGGGTATCAGTGTTTTAGGTAGAAGGGTAAAATGCCAGTACTTCATTTAAAAGAATAGCCTTGGTGGTCATGATACATTTCTTGGGTAAGTCTCTGATGAGACTGTGTTGACTGGATCGTTTGTTTATTAAAGGAACGATATTTTTCAGTTTGGCTGGAAGAGGGTAAACTCTTTTCACAGATCAGTCTGCAAGAAGAATAGCATCTTTACTCAGGTGTAATGGAAGAGTTGTGCTTGAGCCTTTTCTAAACGGTTGTTCTCCTTGATCTTTGGGGTAAAAAGGAGCTTTGCTGCACTTCAAAATGCAGCCAGAGGTGCTGGGAATCTGCTTCTTGTTGACATTTTCATCATAGGTTATATGTTGAAGTGTTGTGTCTGACCTGTTAAGAGTACAAGTTAAACTTACTTACTGCCTCTGTCTTTGGAAACTTTGAAGCTCCAATGTCCCTGAAAACATCTCCAACTCCAGTGTGTGTGATATAAATATCTAGTATCTGCTGAGCTGAATGAAACTTACTACTTACTTACTGACTGGTTAGCATTTTTGGTATTAGCATTGTATTATAAGAAGGCAGATAACTACTGTGCTGGATACAGTCAAAAACGAGTAAATGTCTCTTGTTCTTATCAGGATTGGCCTTGTGGAATCTAAAATTCGTGTGCTGGTTGGAAACTTGGAGAGGAATGAATTTATATCTATTGCACATGTAAAGCCACAGTCTTTCCCTGGCAGCCGAGAACTTTGTAAACAGTGAGTTTCATTACTTTTCTGAACTAGAGTTTGGCCCATGTATTGTACCTCGTTTATATTCCTTCACCTCAGCTTACCTGTGAGAGATGTTCAGTTACGTAGTTACTGTTTTGTAGGTACGAGGTCTGGCGGGCAAGGTTCTGAGCATGTAGGATCTTTTTAAAGAAGGGAGAACTTGAGGGAGGAGTTCTCGGAGAACTTGAGTATGGGCTGACTCCAATCTTTAGCTGCTGCGTACAACTAAACTGTTTTGCTTAATCCCTTCTTGAGAGTAGATACTAGCACCCGAATAACTGGCATCTGTGCATAAATGATAGATTTGTGACTCTGTCTTTTTAGGAGTGGATATGTGTCAATGTGGTTTCTTGGAATCGTGTTTAGGAAAGCGGAGAATGCAGAAAGTGTTAACGTTGATTTAACGTGCGTTATACAGTCATTCAAGGATACAGGTAAGCCTCTATTTTGCTCTAGTCTCGTAGGGTTTCAATTTTTAATTCTAGTGCAAGTTGCTTCACAAAGTGAATTGTGCTTCCTTCTGGTATTAGCTATTAGCTATTTCTGTAGAGCGTGACACGTAGAAGATTAGCCTTAGAAACATACTATTTTGACACTTTGGCAATGTAAGTCCACCTTGAAACAGAAGTGTGTACTACAGCCCTATGTACCATATCCCATATGTGAAATAACAGTTCTGCAGATCATAGTGAATGATCAGAAAGGAACTGCGATTCCTGAAGTGGACAGTCAGATGTGAAGCCAGGAGAGAGATGCCCGTTTACTGGGTGTAGCTACACTTGTCAAAAGCAGTTGTCAGTTACTGAACTTTGGAAGTGGGAATTAACTGTATCAGGCTCTAAAAGAAGTTGTGAATGCCTGCTGACAGTATTGTTTCCAAAATAACAGTTTCTGTACGATACCATCCCAGAACTTTGAAAGGCAGTGAGTGGTCACATTGTAATGACATGCAGTCTTGCACGTCAAGCTCCGTGTTCATCTTCTTTTATTCCTTTTGATAGATGCAGAAATAAAGTCATATCGCAAGCGTTGTTAGATAATGCTAAAATAAAGGGGCTTGGGGGTGAGCAGTCATTTGAAAGTACAGGTCTTTGGTTCCAAAGTCTGTTTACTTCTTCCCAAGCTGACTGCTCTTGTGCCTTTCAGAAGTGCACGTGTGCTGTGAGGCTTATGCCTTGCTATCGTAACGACAAACTAAGGAAATAGGGTTACTCTTCGGAAGTGACGAGTGTGTTTGGACAAAAAGTTCTAAGCAGTGGACTCCTTTAAACTCTTCATCAGTGCAAACAAACATTTCTCCATGGTACCAGCATGAGCTGTGTGTTGTGTTGCTCAGACAACATGAGTAAATGCAGTAAAAGCGGACCTTCTTTTTAGCTCATGCTTTGGGATATGAGACAAGCACAGAAAAAAGGCATCAAAACGCTTGTCTGAGTTTCAGGCCAGGTGGGGTGACTTCCTCAGACTTGCACTGTTACCCGAACCGATGCTTGTCCTGTACGTTACATCCAGTGGCACTGTGTTTGAATGTTGTGGCAAATGTAAATCATGTCAACAACTTTGACAAATACCCAATGCAAACATTCCCACTGAGCTACAACACTAAATTTCCTGTTAGTTTACAGCCAGGCTAACCACCTCAATGTGCTAAAGGAAGGTATGAAGATTGAGGCAGCTCATGTGAAGAGAAAGCACCTCCACCATTTTTTGCCTGCAGAAACCTTACCGAAAAGAAAGAAGGTATATTAAAAATTGGGCTCTTCTGGCAATATTTTTTTTTTCCTTTAATAATTACTTGAAGACTTCATTATTTTGATGTTGTTGTTTCAGCAAAGCATGCCAGGTACTAGTCAAAATGCTGGTGGGCTTCAGCGCAAAAGGACTTCTTCAGATGGAAGCTGTTTGGACAGTTCCGGAGACACGGGCTCCAGAACACCGGAAAATTCCTCTTCATCACATAAGATTGCTAAAGTGGACACCTCTCCAGCCGAGAGAGAAAGGTTAGCACCATAACCTTAAAGCTGTGAAGAAGCTGCTTTTTAATTGACTCGCGATGGGAATGGGAGTCTGGGATGAGGTCTGGGATTTCTTGGTTGAATCTGTGTTGTTCATAAGCACGTGGAGGGCTCTAATGGCTTCAGGAAGAAAGCTGTCATCTCCTTTGGGCACGTGGGGGGAGGCAGGTTAAAGAAATCCTTGAAAAAATGAATTTAATATCCATGAAGACATGTCGGAAGAAAGGAGAAGTGGATACCGGAGGAATTATTTGGTCTTGAATGTAGATCTCCTTGGGTTAGTGTGTAACTTGAAGCCGGAGTGTTTTCCATGTAGGTAATTTTGTTCTTTCTAACAAAAAGTATGGTTAATGCCAAGCAGTATGATGTTCTAACGAAGTGCTGATCTTGATCACAGCAACACTAGAGCTGCTGCTGCCTTGGTGCAGCAGTATGAGAACTCGGGCAGTAAAAGTGTGTGTCACTTCCTGGGAGGTCTGCTTGTTCATAAGCTACTTCAGCCCAGGAGGAATATGTAATCTTGAGAGTAATAGCCCAAGAGTACCAAATGTGTAATGCCTGCTGTGTTCAGACCATTTGGTACTGGAGGAGTGGCATTAAAACTAAAATAAAATGGGATGCCCGTATGGGTAGAGCAGATCCATTCATGGAAAGCAGTACAGAGTGCTGGAGGTACTAAGCTGGAAGACAGTGCAAGTACATAGAGACTGACTAAAGACAACGCTGAAGTTTAAATTTGCGGTCTGAAGTTCAGCGGTCAAAATGAAGATCTCGTGCTAGATTGCCTGGGAGTTTGTTGTTTGGTAGAGCTGTGACAATGAGCTAAGAAGACAGACATTTGTCTTGCATGGGCTTTCTGGAAAGGAAATGTATAGTATTTTACAAACGAGCTTTTTATAACTCTAGCATCTGACTCTTACAGAAATGCTGCGTACCAGAAATCTAACGGTGCTAACAAGAGAGAGAAGCTACCTCGTGTAGCTGAGCCATCAGTGTCTAAGGGACTCTCCATTCCTGTTACTGATTCAAGTATGTATTGACGTGGTGGGTGGAATGCAGTCTTTAATTTCACGGCTGAACTCTAGAAGCGCGGTGTCTCTTACAGAAGTGGAGGCTACAGTTGCAATAAGAACATTGGGACCTCCAGTTGGTAGCACCATTCCAGGACGTAACACAGTTTCTCAACCAGGAGGACGTTTTGTCCAAGGACAGCATGAATTAAGTGGGACTGGAATTACAGATCCTAAGAACAGTGCACCTAAACGACCTTATTCAGTGACCACTGAAGGACCTCATTCACCTCCATCAGAAGAACGCCCCAAAACACTAGCAGACGGAGAAAAGGTAAGGAAGGGGGGCTAGGCCAGGGAGGGTTTGAAGTAGAATTAATTCTTGATGTACAATGCATGACATAACCGAGAAGAAATGCATATATACATCCCCAATGGATTCAGGAATCTAAATTTAAGCATAATGCTAGTTTTACTAGGATGTAGGTGTGAGAAATTGTCTTGAACGGACTGTATAGCTATTAAACAATTTTTTTCCCCCGAGATCTGGCACTAGTGACTGGTTTTGGTCTGGTGGCAGGCTCTCTAAATACTACTGTACTTGTATATTACTGCACTGACCCATTGCTCAATGAACTGGAAGCAGTTCTTCATTCAGAAAAAACCCAAATCTCAAAAGGAAGAGGACATGAATGTTATAAATGTAGACGTATGAGCTAATCTTGTTCTGGCAGATGATTTTCGAATGCCTCTTGATAGTTTTGCTGCTTTAGAAATCAGCAGCCTACTCAACAGGTTGTCCACTGCTGAAACGACCGTGTGGAGTTGCTTGTTAAATCTGGGTTTTGTGGGAGCTTTTGATTAATGCTTGATTTGTTTTCTTGCTATACATAACTCTCCTTAAACAGCTGTTTGCGTGGCTTGACCTCTGATTTGAGGCAAAGAACAACTAGAAAAAACTCCATTTTGACACTTGTAAAGAATCAGCTTGCAGAACTGTTACCTACTATTGAATACTTCAGGTACAGATTTCAAGGTTTGGGTAGTACGACTTCTTGCGAGGCTTGAGATTCCTGTGCGGTAAGGGGAGTGTTGTCTAAATGTTGTTTTAAGAATGGCCACTAATACAGTTAATGTGTTGACTGGAAGCTGTACTCAAATATGAAGGTAACTTCAGTATAGCAATTATTTTGAGTCTGTGTATTCTGTTCTTCTAGTTAACTGGCCAGGATTCAGCATTCAAAGGCGGCGGCAGTCCAGAAGATGTCAGCAGCAGATCTACAGACAATGTAATTAGGAAGGGGTTTTACTCAGTGGGCTAACTGAAAAGCTGAATGGACTCTGCTAGTGCCTAGACTACCTCACATCAGTACTCTACGCGTTTATTGATGTAAACAAAAATATGCTTTTTAGTTTAACTTCTTTCAGCCTTCATTTCCCAAATATGTTCTTGTAAGAGTTATCCCTATTAGTCTTTTTAGAAGTCTTGACTGTCACTAGCTGAAACAGCTTTGGAAAAGCCACAAAAACCAAGCTGCCCTGTGACTTGGATTCAGAATGTAGGTAAACAGGTTAACTAGTTACTGCAACCACGTTGTGGTGTCAAGTGTGTCTGAACGTGCTTGTATTCATTTGTGCTTTCCTAGTGCATGTGCATATATTGTTCTTCTCCTAAACTATTTTCCCGGTTGGCACATACACTCCTGGGCATCTATCAGAATGGTGCTCAGCTTCCTCAGCTAGCAGCTGTCCCCTGCCTAACACGGCCACGCGCTACACAAGTATTGCCTCCCATGGAGGCCCATAAATAATTGTGGTATTGAAGACAACGCAGCAGAGGATGCTACCAAGGTATGGAGATGATAGACGTGTCCCATGCCGTTGTATCTGATTTTTGTCTTGAGACTGCTCCAGCATGAGACTTGAGGGCTTTTTTTGTTGTCGCTGGGTAGGAAAGCTAAACTCGGAACACACAGCTGAAGATGTACTTAAACATTGCAATAGCCAAGGCTGTTGTGGCACTGCTACCCACCTGCAAGGGAGAGTTTTGAAAGGAATTGGCATGCAGAGAGTGTTTTCAGATAAACCCTGAAAGCTGTTCTACGTGGTTACATGAAAACTTGTAGTAGTCTGAAGTTCCGGTTCTGTAAACTGGTAACACTGCTTACCCAGTTAAGTGCATGAGGGTTTTTTGAGGGGTGGGGAGAAATTCTGATCCCGTGAAACAAATGTTGTGCTCTCTCTCTATTGTAACTTCTTTATAACTTGGTGTTTTTGTAAATGAAGTTGTATGTTTTTCCAGAGAATTTTCGTATGTACTGTAAAATACTGTCTTCCAAAAAGATTTTTTTTTAATTATTATTAATTTTTTTTAATGCACGTGGGATCTGCTTAAAAACCCCAAACAAGTAAACCAAATGTAAGGTGGGCAGGGCAGTGCCAGAAAAAGTATGTTCTACAAAATGATGATGTCATGGTAGAGTAAATTTGAGGAGACTAGGAACACTGCTTTCCTGCTTCTAGTATTTCCAGGTTTTGAATTAACACCCTCTGAATAGTGCAGCTTGCAAACTGCGCTGACAGCTGAAGTCCCATTTTGCTGTGCGGACAACAGATACCCCTGACTTCTTTTAAAATTAGTTGCTTGGCTTAAACCGCAATTCTGAGCTCTGATCATTTTAAGCATCCACCTCAAACCCTAGTGACAAGACCGAAGGGGCATGTAGCTACCTTGCACGGTCTTCATTCTCCAGCATTCCCCCTACTGCTGGTATTCCAAACTTGTGGAGAAAGCATGACCATGACCGTATACTTACCTTTTTTCCTTATTACCTCTGGTTTCCAGCTTGCTTCAAGTGCAATTCATCTCTTAGAAAATGTGCCTTAGTGGGTTTGAGAGGTCTTACTCCTCCTTCTCCCCTCGAAAAAAACCCCAAAACTTAAGAGTGCAAGGCTTAGGTTTACTCACAGGTTAAAATTAAGAGAGAGAACCTATGTTACTTCAGTGGCTTTTAGCAGAGCTACACCCTGAGTTTATAAAATGGTTACCTTGGTTTTGTGACCTGGGTTAAAATCATGGTCTTTCAATACTGTCAAGTCTGTGTACTAGTTACAGTAGGTATACAACTTCAGCACTTGTGTAAATAAAACTCCATCGTTAATTTGAAGGAATTAAAGCTGAAGTAGGTGATGAGATAAACGGCAAAGCAACTATGAAAAGTGTTTTGTAATGGTCTACAAGCCTGTAATATTACCATGCTTTTAAACAAATTCTTCCACTTGACCTGTTAAAGGCTGTTGTGCCCTTAACCTCTAGTCAGCACATGCATTTCTGCAGCTGGTCTCAAACTAACCTAGCTAATTGATATCAAAGTATATGCCTGTACATGGATTTATTTTTTTTAGCTCTTGCTTTGCAGAATTATCTTCTAATTGTGCTTTGTTGTTGTTGTTGTTGTTTCCCCCCCCCCTCACTCTTAGGGTGTTAAGAAGAAGTTTAGGAAGAAGTCAGGTTACTAGTTTCCTGGACTTGATCCAGCATGGGTCAGATTACACGCTTTATTTTAATGTACCCTGACTCAGCGCTTGGCCGCGTGCAGAGAGATGTTGCTGTTCTGGAGTTTCCCTGGCTATTGCAGAGGTTGGATGCTGCCCCAGCACTATGCAGATTAGATTACAGCTGTTTTAAATAAAGTTCAAACTGCACCAGTTCAACTGAAGTGTTTTCCTTTGTTTATGGAGCAAGTCTTCTGTCAAAGTGATTGAAAGGCAAGTTCCTCATGCATAAAGACTCCTCTCCCTACAATACTCAGAAGGAAGCAGCCCAAGCTAGAGACAGTATTGCCAAGCGTGGTTCCTGTCCTTTAGGGTGAATCCCTCCAGCAGGCTTTTCTATGCTCTGGGAAACATCTGCGGTTATAACTTTGCAGCTGCTGTTGGCTCTAGCAGTCCTGTCTGAATCTGGTCCAGCGCAGGTCACCAAGAGTCAGTGCTAGAAGCAGCGCTTCTTAGCTGTTAGCAATTGCATCATCACATCGCTTCCTGGCATAGTGTCTTATCGCTGATCATCTGGGGACAGAGGTTTTTATTCATTTGCCAGATGGAGCTGGTAGTAGGGCAAGTTCTTTCTGGAATACCTGAAGGAGAGAAAAGCTGTATGTGGCCTTCTTTCTCATTTTTGTTTTTACTGAAAAGCAAAGCAATCGGTGCTAGCTTTGCAAGATCCTCAGGGTTATCGACAAACCCCAGGTAAGTAAATGCCTAAACTAAAACAAACCCCAGTAACAAATGCATTGTTTTCTCTTGCTTCTGCCACAATGCATCCCCCTAAGACCCTAAACCCAATACTGAATGTATTTAATTGTGATTGTGCTGAACACAAGATGACCAGAGCCAGAAAATACCTTGGACTTGAAGGTGAGGGAGGCTCCTTGATGCCAGACTTCCTGCAAACTTTGCTGTTTTCTGTCTGCTTTCTTAGCTGGTTGCTGTGTGTGTGGCTTGGAGGTCCAGCTGGAGGGGGTGAGGGATGCATGATCAGTCTCCTTAAAGAGGAGCAGCTCTGCGTTGAAATTGTGTACGGTTAGTAACTTTGAGCAAGACGTTCCATTGCAGGAATTAACGTCTCCTGTGGTTTTACTTGTTAGGTCTAAGCAAAGAAGTGGCTCATGTGAAGTCGCCTCCGCTTCTGCTACTGCAGTGGGTTGGTGTAACTTCTTGCTACTGCTTCTGCAACTGCAGAAACTAGAGAGAGCAAGTAATAGAGGGGTTGGGGGGTCCAGCCGCAGCCCCCTGCTTCCTGGCCAGCTCTGCTGTTGCTCTGCCTTTCGTCGAGTGCTGCGGGGCCAGGTTGGACTAAGCAGAGTCCAGTGGGGTGTTTTCCGAGAAGGAGGCGAGGGGTGGGCTGTTGAGCACTGCCTGCTGCCTCCTAGCATGCTGGTCAGCATGGACTCCCTCCCCTTCCCTGTGCCTGAGGGTTTCTTCAGCCACCATCTACCCCTGGGGTGCCCAGCTCCGAGCGTGGCCCGAGTATGACTACCTGTGGTTGGTAGTCGGTTTGTTTCGTGTTTTCAGGTTTTCTTCCTTGGAATCATGTTGTCCACAAAGAAATGTCATTATCCATCCCATTTCTAATTCAGTATCTACCGATCTAGTGTGACCCAGAGCCTGTGTGAAGGAGGAGCCGCCCCAAAGGATCCTGCAGCGACCTGTTTGTCCACAATCCTTTCTTCGAGTCCACGTCTGGAACTGCAGGGGCAGTGCTTGTGTGCAGAGTCCCGGAACAGCAGCACTGCCAGGGAGCCCCAGCGCCTGCTGTGTCCAGAGCTGCTCTTTCCACCGCCACACTCTCCTCCTGAGCCCTTCTGGTGTTGTAAGGCCGGAGTGCTCCAGCAGCTTGGCCACAGTTCTCCCGTGTGGCCATCCTGTGACAGCAGGCAGGGGAAGGCACTGGGCACTGCTGGGACAGAGCTCGCCATGCTCCAGAGCAGCATTTGCGTCATGGAAGGAGACCCCCTCAGGGCAGTGCCTTAAGGCTTAGGTCTTCTTCCAAAGTTTCTCTCAAGAACATGCAGGCTCTGGCCATGTCCACCAAAAATTACCCTGTCCCGTATTTTTAAGCTGCTTTTTAAGCTCCAGACTAGCTGAACGAGAAGACATCCACTGTACATTTAATTGAGAAAGATGTACGCAAGACGCACCAGCTGGGGACTGATGCTGCCAGCAGGTTCAGCACCCCAGGGGAAGAGGAGGGCAGCCACCCTCTCTGGCTGGAAGCCTGTCGGGGCTTCAGCGTTTCAGCTTTGGTGGCCCCAGGCTGCTGCGGAGCCGTAGTCCAGTCTCTGGGGCTGCAGGGACCCATACCAAGGGCTGTGTGGAGGGAGCTGGGTAGGGGCAGGGCTGCAGGAGGTGATTGCAGGGCTCTGACCCCAAGCAGAGTGGCTGCAGCACTCGCGTTTGACCCCCAAACCTTGCCTCATCAGTGCCTTTACGGTAGCTGGAGATCCTCATACTTACACATGAGGAGTTGCAGGCGTGATCTGTACCAGCAGTGGCTTAGGAACCCGGACCGGGGCTAAGCCCCAGCAAGAGCCTTTGCACAGAGCTGTTGCTCTGCAGCTCCCCGGCTTGCCTCCCAAAACTCCTCATCCAGCAAAACCTCCCACGCTTATGCGGAGCTTTGATTCTCGGGGCTCCGCTGTTCCTCTTGCTGATGCTAATGCCCTTGGTGGCATCAGTTCCCATAATCACGGATTGCTATGTAAAATATTTATTGCAGGACTGACCCTTTTGAGATTGTTATCCTGGATGAAATGTCACAAATGACCGTATGGAAGGCTCTCACTTTGAAGACAGAAACCCTTTGAATCCAGGGAGGAAAAAGGTAAAGGATTGCACGTGATCGTGACCGTGCTCCTCAGCAAGCGACGGCGCACACCTACGCTTTTCCCACGCTTTGGCCGGCAAGGCTGAGCAAACGGCCTGTCCCTGGGAACAGGCAGGGAGGACCGTGGCATGCAAACCAGCTCCTCTCTGCTGGGGTGGTCCCCCGAACAGGGCAACGTCAGCAGCAGCTGGCAGGTCTTCCACTGATGATGCTCTCCCTCTTTTTCTCTTCCCTTCGCCTTTCCCCACTCCCGCTTTTCACGTTTAGGAATCTTGACTTTGAAGGAGAGGAGTGAGAGCGTGACTCGGGGATGTGCCAACGCAGACAGAGGGAGAAAGTGCTTTGTTTCAGTTGGAGGATTCCTATTAAAGCCATGCAGATGTTTTCAGTTATCCTTGGTGTGCTTCAGGCATTCAGTATCTCTAGACCAGCAAGCTGAGGTGAACGTCACAGTCAAGGGGAGTTTGGTGGTGTTAAGTCTGTGTGCGTACGTGTGTGTGGGGGTGTGGGTTTGTAGTGGTAGAGGGACTGCTATGGCTTTATCATTCAGTGCTCTTCTTTTAATACCTAATTCCTCCTCTTTTTTTTTCCTCTTTTTTTCAAATGTAAACTGGGAATGTCCAAAATAATTTTCTGTTATATTTGATGCATTCTCCACTTTCTTCTTCATCACGACCAGGTTTTTGGTGTGGTTTGGGGTCCTGGCTTTAATTCACTCTTATGTCTCTTACTGGTACGAGAGGGATGCCCTCTGTGGCAGGGCAGCATAGAGAGCGTCCAAGCAGTTGGCCTAAGGTGAAAGAAAAGCATTTGCTCCCTGCGCTCCAGTTTTACCTCTCTTGGTTGGTTTGGTTTTGGGTTTGTTTTTTTTGCTTTGGCTCTGCCATCAGCCTGGGAGCTGCAAAATGCAGAACTGCCACCTTCTTGTCCCCTGGCTGTAAACTGCCTCTAAGGGAGCACTTCAGGTATTTGATTTTGAATACACCATATGGTCACAGGAGCGGCCAGATGAGACCTGGGGCTCTGTGTCCCTGGGCTGCTCCCTCTGTTGTTTCTCCACTTTCCTTCTGTATTGGATCTGGCTGAGTTGGAGTTCCTTTACCCCACAGCAGCCCTCGTAGTGCTGTGCTCTGTACTGGTAGCTAGAAAGCTGTTGATAACACAGCAGTGTTTTGGCCATGGCAGACAGCCAGAGCACACCCACACACCCAGGCATCCTCCACGTGGAGGCCACTTCCCACCTTGGCTGGCCAACGCAACGCGCTGCCTACCTTCTTCAAGGACGTCAGCGGTTTGATGCTGACGAAGCCCATCTTGTTCTTCTGGACATGTTTCAGGAGGAAAGCATCCTTGGCCAGGTTCTCGTCAGAGAGGTGGAATTCCACCTGGGACACAACCCTCCTGGCCAGCTGCCGGTCAGGGACGGAGTAGCTGCAGTCCAAGAGATCAGCCCCCAGAACATCGCTCGCATCGCAGAAGCTCCCGGCAAAGCAGCAGGGACACGGGTGTGACTTGGTGGCCTTTGGGATGTGCAGCACTGCCCGGTCCCAGCCACAGCAGTGCACATGGCAGAGTCTTGAGGAGCGGGGTGGCTCAGCTGCGCTCTGAAATGAAACGGAGTTTTATACTTTTAGAAGCGCGCTTGCCTTCACGCCCCCAGCATCGGTCCCTGCCACAAGTTACGTGGCACATGGCCTTGCACAATCTTGCAGCCAGAGGTGCCTCACGAACAGAGCGCAATCTCTTTGATTACCAGGATACAGGCCAGGAGAGATCTTTGGCCTCCGGTTCACGGCAGTTGTCCCGACTCCCCCAGGCCACACACTGTTCACACAGCGGGAGCGAGAGGCCTGTGTCCTTGGTACCCTTGGGGTGTCCTTGCTAGCGCCGAATCCTCCAAGCACGAGGAGGGGATGTACTAACCCCATCCCTGGGATCCCGTAGAGCGCAAACAGCCCCAGCGCCCCGACACCGGACGTTGGGCAGAATCCAGTCCTTTTCTGGGAGCACGCGGCGGCGGATACCGTCTCCTCCGGGGTGTCACGCACCCAGGGAAAGGGCCACCCCCTCCCAGGGGGATCCAGAGCTGCTGCTTTTCCCAGCAGGAGACTGAAAGACCTGACAGCACTACTGGAGCGAGGGCTGGGGGAAAGCGTGCCACCGAGCGACACCGCGTGACCTTCCTTCGTGCCCTCGAGGTCCTTTTTCCTAGTTCTGCCTCGCTCCGGTCAACGCAGCGAACAGAAGCGTGGGCAACCATCACAAACGCATTTGCCATCTGGCGCAAGGAGGCTGCGGCTGCAGCTTGGTCCCCGCTTGGCTCAGCTGAATCAACTTGTTCTTCCCCCACCGGAAAAATACTGTTGAAAGCCAAGAGCATTTGCACCCGCAGACCCCGAGAGCCGCCTGTAGGCCCCGGGGCCACCCCAGCCTTCCTTAACCCTTTCCCTCCCCAGGAGGAGCTGGTGAGGCTCTTGGGGTGGGGCGGAACACAGGGAGCCCCCACATTCCTTCCGGGGAGACGCCAAAGAGTCCTTGGCAGCCAACAGCCAGAAGGGACCATGGCGCGGCCACCAACGCAGCTCCCACTGCCTGGGCCATGGGGCCCCCCGGTGCCCCAGCTTTTCCAGCCATTCGTGCTCCCCAAAACTTTCTACCCTCGAGGTAGGGACCGACCCCAACCCCTGCAGCCCAGGGATGCTCTTGGGGGGCAAGAGCAGAGGTGACCGCCGGCCATCGCTCCTGTCTCATTCTCTCAGGCTCAGCCAACCCGTGCCGCCTGCCCACGCGGGAGCAGCCCTTCCCTGCAGCCCGGGCCCCCCAGGCACCACCAGCAGGTATGGCACCCCAGTCTGCTCTGGCCCCTTCGCCATCCCCATCACACCTGTTCCCCCGGCACTTTTCGCGTGGGGGTTCAGCAAGCCCCGGTGAGCATCCTTGCCCTCGCCCGGGCGGCGCGTGCCCAGTAAAGCCCATCTGCAGAGAATTCCCCAAATATTTGGGGCCACCTCTCCCCTTTCACCTCCTAGATGCCAGTCTCCTCCCCGATTTGCAACCCTGTCCCACCGGCACAGCGGCTCGCCCCGTGGGGATCACCCCGGCCACAAGCTCCCCACGCCCCTGGCCCAGAGCTGGGGGATGTCGGCCATCAGGGCCGGCTCAGCGGGTGCCCCTGGACAGCCACCCCGGCCCAGCACGGTTCCCCCCGCACCCACACAAGTCTGCAGAGGGCTCCATGTGGCTGCCTCTTCGACCCCCAGGTCTTCTGCATCCAGTGGACAACCACCGACCTGCCTCCACCGGCCAGCGCCACGCTCGGCCAAGGCGCCGCTTCTCTGCCGGGTGCTGCCCTGTGGGGTCCCGGGGGCTGCGGGGCCCCCCAGGGCCAACCATGATACCTCACACACTACAAAAATCAGAGGAGTGGGGTGGCCCCAGACCCTCTGGAGCTGCCAGTGTCCATCCCTGGCTACCAGCACAGCGAGGGGCAGCTGGCACAGATCAACATCCCCAGCACGGCCACCCCTGTGGGGGCACCCCTGGGCAGCGATGTCCACACCAGCCCCTGCGCTGCCACCAACAACGAAGCCCTTGGGGACACTGCAGGCGACCTTGCAGTGTCCGAGGAGATGGTCCTGGAAGAGGCCCTAAGGCTCTTCGGTTGCTCCCTGGATGGAGTGGGGGTCAGCCAGGATGCTCCCAGCAGGAGCTCTGTGCCCGAGGACGCTGGTGGCACTGGCGCAGACACCCCCAACTGCGACTTCAGCTCGCTCTCGCTGCCTGAGGAGATGCTCACCCCCGACTACTGCATCCCCAAGCTCAGCGACGCCATGCTGAGCCTCAAAATAGTGAACGGCAGCGGGATGGAGCCCCAGGAGCCATGGCAGGATGCGGGGATGGACCTGCCACCATCCCCACCTGCCACGGCTGGCAAGCGGAGGAAGAGGCAGGCGCAGAGCTCCTTGCCAATGGCACCCAGCAAGCGCAGGGCTCTGGCAGCCAACGTGAGTGTGTGTGTGTGGGGGGGGGATTAGACAGGGGTGAGAGGGATGGAGATGGGGGGAATGGGGGGTGGGAGTGGAGGGGGGGGGTATTTGTCGAAGGGGGGGCCGGGGAGGGGGGTAGGGAGGGGTTAGACCAGCTTGGATGGGACCTTTTCTTTTGTCTTTCCCAATAAAAGCTCTTTCTCCAGAACCGCTCCGTGCCTGTGTGGGACAGGGAGGGAGCCCGGGGGGCACCGGGAAACAGCCCCCAAGAGGTGCAAAAGTCCCGCCGAGCCCCAGACCCAAGCCAGCAAGCCCCGAGGGGAACCCAGCCACCCCCAGGGCCCAGTCACCACCAGCACGGCAGGCGATGGTGGGGGGGGGACGGGAACGGGAACAACTCCCCGTTCCCCTTCCCCAGGAGAAGCAGCCCTTTGGTGGGGAAGCCAGGACAGACAGGTCCCTGCAGGACTCACGGACACGGCCCCACGCAGAAAGCAGCACAGAGCCCCTGCGACAACGACAGACCTTGGGGGCCGGGGGGGACACGGGCACACACGACAACAAGGGCTGCAAGGCCTTCGTCTTGAACACCACCAGCATCCCCTCCAGCGGGGACAGGGCTCGGTGCACAGCCCTTCAAAGCCTCAAGACCATCACGGCCTTCCTCGGGTCCCACTGACCTCAGCCCCCAAGAGCCCAGCTTTGCCTCACTGACACAGCAACATAACCCCAAATCACCCCAAGAATGGCGAGGGAGGGAGCTGCAGGCCAGGCAGGGACCCTCCTCCGCTTGTCTGGCTGCACCTTGGGCAGCCGCAAGACCAGGAAGGGGGAAGAAAAAATCAGAAGAAAAAAAAAAAAAAATCACTGCACCGGCCAGAAAGTGCCTGGAAACTTCATCCCTCTTCATTGCCCATTTCCCATGCGAGCTCCACAACCTGGGAGCAACGCAGCCAATAGAACCTTCGAGAAGCAGACACACAGCCTGCTGCAGCTGGCCCTGCTCGAGCAGCCGAGGTGGGCTGGATGATCTCTAGAGGTCTCTTTCAGCATCCATTCTGTGCTGCTGTGACTCTGTCTCTGTCGTGGTTTAACCCCAGCCAGCAACTAAGCACCACCCAGCTGCTCACTCACTCCCCCCCCACCCAGTGGGATGGGGGAGAAAATCCGGAAAAAGAAGTAAAACTCATGGGTTGAGATAAGCACGGTTTAATAGAACAGAAAGGAAGAAACTAATAATGATAATACTAATAAAATGACAACAGCAATAATAAAAGGATCGCAATGTACAAATGATGCGCAGTGCAATTGCTCACCACCCACCAATCGACACCCAGCTAGTCCCCGAGCAGCGATTCCCCCCCCACTCCCCAGTTCCTATACTAGATGGGATGTCGCATGGTATGGAATACCCTGTTGGCCAGTTTGGGTCAGGTGCCCTGGCTGTGTTCTGTGCCAACTCCAGCTTTCTCGCTGGTTGGGCATGAGAAGCTGAAAAATCCTTGACTTTAGTCTAAACACTCCTCGGCAACAACTGCAAACATCAGTGTTATCAAGGTTCTTTGCATACTGAACTCAAAACATAGCACTGTACCAGCTACTAGGAAGACAGTTAACTCTATCCAAGCTGAAACGAGGACACTTTTAACCACTTAACATTCCGTGAGAAATACTGCAAGAGCTCAAGAAGAAAGAGCAGAAAGACAGGAGACAGGTGAAAGCCTAGAGCGCCAGCTAGAGGGAATGAAAGACCCTCTTCCTTCTCTGAAGCTTCAGCAAGGCTTCCTTCACCTGCTTGTTCCTCCGACTGTCAATGACGGGGTTCAAACTGGGGCTGACGAGACTGTAGAAAAGGGAAAGAACTTTCTCCCTCCCAGAGGAGTTACCGCTCCCGGGCCCCGCGTACACAAAGATGGCGTTTCCATAAAAGACACCCACCACGGTCGGGTGGGAGCCACAGGTGGAGGTGGTTTCGTGCCATCCTGGCACAGAGCGGATGCGCAGATCGGTGGCCAGGCTGTCCAGGGAGCAAATCGGGATTAGGGCTAAAGGGAAGAGGAAGAAGCACACACAAACAGCAAAGATCAGGACTTTATTGGCAGGAGCGGCAGGGCAGGCCAGCTTTGAGACAGCAAGAATTTCACAGGAGAAGTGGACAACCTCGCAGGGGCCACAGAAAGGCAGGTGTAAAGCCAGAGAGGCTTGCAGTGTACCAAATACAAACACCAAAGCCCACAAAACCGTGGCAAGGGTGAGGCGCAGCCTCCAGATCACGATGAGGGCATAGCACAGGGGACGGCAGATTGCCACATAGCGAACGTGAGACATGATGGCCAGCAGCACGCACGCCGTAAGTGCAAAGATTAAATAAAGATGGCTCTGTGCCCCACACCCAGCAAAGGAGGGGGTTCTGCCTTGTCCAAGGAGGCTCCTTAGCATACGGGGGACATTGCTGGAGGCGTAGCAGATGTCCGCGATGGAGAGGTGGCAGAGGAAGAAGTACATGGGGAGGCAGTAGTCCAGGCAGATAAGCAGAAAGACAAGTGCGTTTCCCATCAGAGTGGCAGAGCAGAGGGCAGAGAAAAGGCCAAAGAGGCAGCGCTGCAGGGCTGGGGTGCTGCAGAACCCCAGGAGGACGAATTCTGTGACCGTCGTTTCATTCTGCACGCTGTGCTGGAGGTGAGGCAGCACAAACTGCGACCACGGAGATCTGGAAGCGAAGGAGCAAGGAAAAGGAAAGAAAAAGGAGAGTTTTCCTAAGAATGTTGCGCAGGAGGAACCGCTGCACCGGCTCACCAGCGCCTGGTTCTGCTTCCCCAGCATGAATGACACGTCTGTCCAGGGCACCTCCCCCAGCACCCAAAACAGACTGCACCCCTGCACAGCGCAGCCCACCCTGCCTGCACCCCCCCATCACTCCAAACCACGCTACACCCGCACAGGCTGCACAAACCTGAACGGCACCACCCAGCTGATCACTGCGCCCACCCCACGGCTGGACCTCCCAGACAAGTGGCCCCCAGCCCCTCACTGACCATCCCTGACCCGTCACTGACCCCATCCCTGACCCCCTCATCGACCCCATCCCTGACCCCCTCATCGACCCCATCCCTGACCCATCACCAGACCCCTCTCCCCCTCCCCTTTCCCCCTTCCTTCCTTCCTTCCTTCCTTCCTTCCTTCCTTCTTCCCCCGCTCCCCCGTTCCCGTCCCCTTCCCGCCCGTACCCACCTGCCGGCCCCGCCGCCGCTGCCGTCCGCCTTGCTCCCCGCTGCTGGGCCGAGCTCGCCGCAACGGCCCGACCCGCAGCCTCCCGCTGCCCACCGGCCTCTCGCCTCACCTCCCGCCCGTCCCCACGCACCGACCCCTCTGTGCCCACGCCACCTCGCTCCCGGCCCCACCACCCCGGGCGTAGCGCGTCCCCCAGCACCCCGGCCCGGGCCCCCGCGCCCGCTCAGACGACCCAGCAGGCCCGGGCTGAGCCCAGCGGGGGCGTAGGCCCCGGGGAGGGGGGGAGGGGGGACTCCCCCCCTCCCTCGTGCCAGCGAACGGCCGATGGAACCCTGCCGCCTGCCGCGGCAGCCGTAACCAGGGCAACCCAGCAGACCCCAACGGTCGCAGATCGCTGTGGCTGAGCGCACAGGAAGGCCTCTGGTGTCCCGGTGTGCCCACCTGCCTTCGAGCGAGGGGAGCCCGGCGGGCCTTGTCCTGCGCCTCCTGAGGACGAGGGAAGAGCCTCGGCGTGCCTGAGGGGCTGGGGGCTGCTCCCCGGCTCGGCCTGGCCATAGGTGGGGGTGGCACCAGGCCCTGGGAGGGAAGGGACAGAGGACAGAGGGGTGTCTGCGACAAGGGGGATGCCCCCATACAGACAAACCCCAGCCCCATAGCGGGAGGAGGAGGAAGAGGGAGCCAGTCCCGTCCCCCCGGGGCGAGGAGGGGTCCATGTGCTCCGGGGCAGCCAGAGGGCTTCTGGGGAGGGGGGATCAGGGGGCTTAGGGGAGTGACATTGGGGTACTTTGCGACACCCTGTGGCAGCCAGCCCTGCTCCCGCAGTGTCTGGGAGGACAGTGTTGGGACAGGATGGGAGCGAGGAGCCCCTGAGCACAGCCACCTCTGCCCCCACCACCCCTGGGGTGGCAGGGGGTCCTCCTCACCCCTTTCCTCCCTCCCTCCTGCAGGATGGCGGAGAGACCCCCTGGCCACGTTAGGCAGGCCTGGGTGGAGAAGGCTGGAGCTGCCCCGGCTCCCAGATCCAGGCCAAAGCCCCATGAGATGTCCGAGGTCCAGCTGCTGCGGGCAGGTGAGTGTGCGGGTGCTGTGGAGCAGGGGGCTCCCCAGCCTGCCCTGCCTTGTCCTGGGCCAGGCTCACATCCCCCAGCCAGGCTGGCATCAGAGCTCCCACAGCGCAGTGGCCGGGAAGGGAGCTCTGTTCTGGCGTTCTGGGACAGGGACTCTCCCTGTGCCCTGGTGCCAGCGCATCCCTTACCAGACCACAGCAGGGCCCCCTCCCTGTGCTGCCCTCCAGCATCACACCCTCTCTCCTGGGGCACACAGGGGACACTGGTGTCCCAGCCTTGAGCAAGGGCTTGTGGCATCCCTGGGAGCTGGGCAGAGGGCTCGGGTTTTCCCTGCTGCTTGCCCCCCAGCCCTTCCTGCTCTCTCTTGGCCAGATCTGTGCTGCTCTGCCTTGGCTTTGCCCAGGGAGGAAGACAATACCCTGGACATCATTCGAGCCTTCCTCAGGAGCAGACCAAAGGTATCCGTGGCCACTTCTATGAGGCTGTGCCCGTGTCTCCCAGCCTGTCTTTCGGCCCCTGTCCCGTGCTCAGGAGGTGCTGGGGGCTGTGCTGGGCCCCCCACCTGGCTGTCTCTCCCCCCTGACACTGTCTGTCTGTCTGTCTCCTCCCTGGCTGGCAGCAAGAGGCCCAGAAGCTGAGGTTTCTGGCCTCCATCTGCACCGTCTGCAGCACCACCAGCGTGGACTCCGCTGCGTGGGACATGCTTTACTTCTGCCAGCCAGAGGTGGTGGAGACCATCGAGGTGAGGGGACGGCCAGTCAGGCTGAGGCAGGGGCAGGGGCAGGGGCAGGGGCAGCAGGCAGCGACACAGCCCCGGGGGCAGATGAGAGCTTGGCCAGGCAGGGGGGTTGCGGATGAGCACTGCTCCAGGTCTCCATCCTTGGAGATGCTCCAAAGCCACCTGGGCGGCCTGGCTGGATGTTTGCAGGTCCCTTGGCCAGCCTGTGGCTCTGTGACGGGCACAGCCCTTCCAGCCATGGGGCTTGGGACCACTGGGTGCCAGGATGGGGGCACCTGGGCTCTGCCAGCCCCACAGGCTCTTGCTGGGCGAAGGAAACTGCCCCATCCTGAGCTGTCCCACGCTGCTGTGCTCCCCAGGTGCTGCTGCAAGAGGAGCCCGCTGGCCCCCAGGGCATTATGGTGCAGCAGCAAGCCATGCTGGCCATCATCTCCATGAGGTACCTGCCCCAGCCCCCAGCTTGGTGGCCCCGATGGCACCGGTCCCAGGTGGGGGGCATCCCCAGTCCTGGGTCTGAGAGGGAGGCAGAGAACAGGGCAGGGGGTGCCACAGGGTTTTCCCCGCAAAGGCAAGTGCCAGTGTGATGGAGGGTTGAGGGGTCCCCCATGGCATGGGGCTCAGCTCAGGTCTCTAAGCCCAGGGTCTGCCTCCTCCTCTGTCCCCGCAGCAGAGCGGGGCTGCTTCTGCAGGAGAAGAAGAACAGCCTCCTGTATGCCTGCTTCTGCAACATCTTCCACCTGCCTCCTCAGGAGGACACTCAGGGCCCTGATGCTTCACTCTACTCCAAGGTGTGCCAGGGGGTGAACCATGGGGAGTTCCCTGGCTGCGAGGCCCCTTCCTGGGCACCGCAGGGCCACGGCCGTCCCCTGCCAGGCTTCCAGGGCTGCCCCCAAGACTCTGTCCCCCTCACAGACCCTGGCCACGATGGACAGCATGCTGCAGGTGCTGGTACGCAGTGCCGGCACCCTTGGCATCGTGGAGCTGCAGAACATCTTGGAGGTCTGACCTTGGCACAGGGTCCCCATGGGCAGTGACCCCTGGCTTGAGCGGTGCCCACCCCCAGCACCTGGTGCAAGGAGGGGGGCAGGGAATGTCTCTCCTTACCAGCCATGCCCCCCACCCACCCCCCTGCCTCCTGGCTCCCGCCAGAGCCCCTTCTCCTGCCCCAGCCCACGCCACCTCTGCAGCCTTGCCCGCTGCCCGTCCTCCCCAACACTGCCTCCCAGATGGACCTGCCTGTCTGGCAAGGGGAGCCCAGCCCTGGGGCTTTCCCCCTCCAGCTTCACCATGGGCCATATCCCAGAGCCCCCACCACAGGTCCCCAGTGAGGTGGTCACCCCAAAGCCTTGGAGTCCTTGGGTGGGAGGCAGAGGGATGTTTTTTGGTGGGGAGTGAGTGAATGGAAGGCAGCAGAGGCAGCAGCAGAAGCGGGATGCAGTGACCTGCCTGCCCGCAGCAGGTTGCTGTGAGGGGCAAGAAGGACACATGCCCCATCCCAGGCACTGCCCCAGAGCAAGCCTGGCTGTGCCATGCTGTGCCATGCCACCTCCCTGGCACACCAGCAGCTTTTCTCCTCCCAGCTGCTGCTGCCCTTCACCGATTCCCAGCTGGCAGAGGTGCAGGAGAGGGCCATGGCACGGATCGCCAGGCTGGTGAACTTCATCACCACCTACTCCCTGCCGCAGGTACCGAGCTCCTGGTCTGGGCAGCCCCAGTGCCCTGTCCCTGTGCCCCTGAGCCCCGGCACCTCCCAGGGAAGCTGGGCACCCAGCCAGCAGGTCGGGAGCAGGGGTCTTTGCCCTGCCCCTGTCCTGTCGATGCTCTCTCCCAGGGCAGGGCAGGGCAGGGCAGGGCAGGGCTGCCCCGGGCACAGGCAGGAACCTGGGTCCGGCAGCCCTGCCCTGCTCTTGGCTGCTGCCTAGCTGCTCTGGGAGCAGCTGGGGCTCTCGTTGTGCTCACACTGCCTCTCTTCCCCCAGGTCTGCCCCTGCTTTGCCCAAGCCACAGTCCGCAGGCATCAGTGCTCCAAGACACATCAGTTTGTAATGCTGGGGAAGCTGGTGGGGCACCTCACCCTCTGTTGCACCTGCAAGGACAAGGGGATGCGTCCTGAGGCTGCAGAAGCTCTCTATCACCTGCACACGTTTGTCCTGCAGCAGAGAAGTAAGACAAGCTGTGTCGGGCTGGATCCCCCAGGCATGGGCAGTCAGGGGCCACTCTCCTTGACGAGAGAAAGCCTCATCCAACCTGCCTGCCTGCCTGCAGTCTGAAAAGTCATCTTGCCTTGCCCCCGCTCACAATAGCCCTGGACCCTCCCTGGGTATCTGCTCCCTGGACCTGTCTGGTGCCCTTTTTCTTTGCCAGCAACTTTTCTGCCCAATGCTCTCAGACTGCACTTCCACTTCTGCACCCTCTCTCTAAGCACCCCGTTTTTGCTCCCCCCCAGGCAGGTGGCCCTGGCTGCATGGCACAGAGCAGCTGCAGCTCCAGGAGGACTGGCAAGCAATGAAGCCCTGGCAGCTTTTGAAAATCAGCCACACCCGCAAAATCTTCTTGGTAAGAAGTGCCTTTGGCTCAGTGTGAGTGAAGGGACACCCGATGCGTGGGGATGACAGGGGCTCACGCTGTTCCCTAGGCAAAGGCCCTCAGGGAGCTTCAGTCCCCTGCGGGACCCTGATGCCCACCATCAGTCTCCTCCCCAGCGCAGCCTGGCTCCGTGCCCCGCTCTCACTGCACAGTCAAGATGCTCTGGGTGATGCTCTGGGTGAGGCAACAAATCTCCCCTCCTCTCCTTCATCCTGCAGATGTTCACAAAATACCTCCAGTCCTCCGACCAGGCAGACATCATCCTCATGGCTATCAAGAGCTTGAGACACCCAAGCGCCTACAGCATCAGGCTGGCTGCCCACATGGTGGATGTCCTTGTGGCGGACCGTGCCTTCCAGCCGGGGCAGGTGAATAGCCCATGGGTGGCACAGCTGATGCTCCAGCCCACTGGGGGACTGTTCCTCCCCTGGCTCTGTGCCTGGCTAGCACTGACGCCGTCTCGAGCTGGCATACCGCACTAGGAACGGAAGCAGCTCCCAGTAGGAGCTGGGGAAATGGCCGCGCTCACCATGCTGACATCCCCACTCCCGCCCGTGTCTCCCCTCCAGGTGCTGAACGTCGTGTGGGCCATCTACAGAAGCCGGCCCTCCGTCAGGGCGGTGGTAGCCCGCAAAAGCCTGGACAGGGCCCTGGTGGTGCTTGTGCGCAAACACCCCAGGGAGTTGGTGGCCAGCCTGCTGCAGTGCTCCCCGACGTGCACCCGGTAAGGGGACCACCAGCCTTTGGGGGCTCCTCTCACACTAGGAGAGGGGCCCCAAGACCCTCCCGAGGGATTTCAGCCCGGCCATCCTCTGGGGTGTCCCTGCTGACAGAGCCCCGTGTCCCTGCAGTGTCGCCAGGGCCATGTGGAGGGCGATGATGTCTGACCTCCGGGCTGCGGACAAGGTGCTGAGAGAGCTGCTCAGCTTGCTGGTGAACCAGTCACTGCGCAAGACCTCCACCTCCACCAAGGACAACCCGCGCATCCTCTCCCTGGCTGTGAGTTGCTGGACGAAGCCTTGCTGACCTCCGGGGCTGATCTCAGCTGTCCGGGGCCCCTGCTCCCCTTCCCTGCCCGCCCCAAGGCTTGACCTCCCCAGGGATGAGGGGACATCTCAGCGTCCGGGTGTCTTCTGCAGGCAACCAGGGCGATAAGCGAGATCCTCCTGCAGTCTGTCTGCCTCTGGCAGGTGGAGGCAATTTTCCCCCAGCTTTTCCTGGCGCTGCTTTTCCAAGCGTCATTCACCACGGAGCTGACGCTGCAGGAAGTGCACATCTTCTGGACGGAGCACCGACAGGATCAGCTCACTCCCATCAGGTGCTCCATCCCTTTCCTCTCATCCCTGCCAACCACCCGGAGCCAAGCCAGGGTGGGAGCTAAGCATTTCTCCTTGTGCAGGTCTGCGGTGCAGTCCCTGAAAGTGCTGCTCTGCAGCATGGGCTTTGAGAGCCAGGTACTGGCCATCGAGGCGCAGGGTGGCTGGGACACCCTGCTCAGCTCCCAGACCCACCTCATGGGAGTGCGCATTATCGCCAGGTGAGAGCCCCTTCTCCCTGCTCCTTGGGGACAGGGTACCCCATGCCACCCCCTCCCTTGGGGCTGATGGCAGTGGGGTCCCCATTACTTGGAGAAAGTGGTACAGACTGGCGATGTCCAGGCTGGTGCAAACCCCCAAAAGATGTGCCTGCCTGGCTCAGGCCTGACAGTGCCTCCTTCCCCGTCAGGGAGATGATGAAGATGCCAAGGTGCCTGCGCTCCGCCATCTTCTGCCATCTGGTAGAGCTCCTCCGGACAGAGGACCCCACCTGGCAGATGGTCGCTACGGTCTTCTTCATTGAGGTGAGCCTGATGGCACCACTCCAAGCTCCCCCCGATGCTCGGTTCTCCCATGCCCACCACTGTGGGGAAAGCTGGGGCAGTGGGTGGGCTCTGGTTGGTACCATGGAGGAGCAGATGAGCAAGCAATGTGCTGTGGTGTGGGGCACGGGGACTCTCTGCAATCCCTGCTGCCTCTCTCTGTCTGGGCTTGGTCTTGCCCTGCGTCCTTGTCCTGAGCTGATGGTTGGAGCCAGCACCACACCTCAGCAGCTCCCACTGCCTGTGTTTCAGATGCTGGACTTTACCAACATCAGTGAAGAGCTGGTCCGTGCCCTGGAAATCTTCCCCATTTATCTGCAGAGCCAGTGCCTGGGGATGCCCAGCCTGGTGCTCAGGGCCATCCTCAGGCTCACCGAGAGGCCTGACACAGTGAGTAGGGGGCAGCCGGGACAGCAGCCCAGGGTGGAACAGTGGGTAACGTGGCAGCTCAGGCTTTCCTGGGCATTGTGGGCTGTGCTGGCTGCTGCCAGCTCTCCTGCCTCCCCGGCCCTCTGCCCCATGGCTGTGCCATGCCAAGGAGAGAAGCAGCAGTGCTGACGGGAACGGGCTCCCACTGCCAGCACGTCCCAGCAGGGATGCTGGCGGCAGAGCAACCGGCCTGAGCGTGGGGTCTGCAGGGCCTGGCCATGAGGTGTTGAGCCCCAGGGTGAAACACAGCAGCCATGGCAGGGGCTGCTGGCAGCTTGGGCAGCTTTCCAGGCAGCGCCAGTCACCCACCAGCCTATCCAGGGGGGTCTGGTGGAGAAGGGGGCAGCCGAAGGGCTGGCAAGGAGCCAGTGCTGTCTGTCCTCCCCCTCTGTGCCCTGCTCTTCCCATGGGCATGCTGGTGAGCCCTGTCTGCCGGGACCTTGCCCTCGTAACCTGCACTGCCTGCAGAGAACCCAGTGGGGAGGCCGGTGTTCGTGGAGAGGGTTTTCACCCCTGTGATCGGTGGCTCCTTTACAAAAAGGAGGTGGCATGTCTCACACAGGAAAGGAAAGCCCTTATCCTGCTGCCGTACGTTATGGACCAGCTGCTGGATGATGACAGTGATGCCAGCGCCGCGGCCCTGCCCGTGCTTGGCAACATGCTCTGGCTGCTGGAGGGGAAGAGACTCAGCCTCACTGCCCTGGCACTGGCTGGAAAGCTCCTGCTGCTTTTCAACAATGTAAGGCTGGGGGAGAGCCCCATGTCCCCCTTCCTGGGCACCTCCATTCACGCCTCCCACTGCAGCCCCTGTGCTCTGCAGGGGGATGCTTTGCCCTGCAGTCCCCAGACCCCATTGCTGCCCTTGGTGGCTCCGTGCTGTGTCACAAACCCCCCACCAAGGACTCACTCCGGCTCGGCCTCCCTGCCGCAGCGGGGGACAGTGGTGGCAGGATGGCAGCAGGCGTGCTGAGCCCCACCAATGCACACCCTGCTCTGGCAGCATCCTCCAGCCTTCTGCAGGGCCTCCCTCTCTGGCCCTCAGCCCCGGAGACCCCAGTCTCCCTGGGCAGACCATCTGCATGCCGCAGCTCGCTGCCTTTTGCAGCAGGGCTGCCTGCAGCCATTTTGGGGATGTCTGTCTCCATGTCAGCCCCTTGCTTGCCATGGGCTTGTGGCTGAGGTCCTCCTCCCCTCTTCCCCCAGGAGCTGGACACGGTGCGGGAGCTCTCCATCCATCTCTTCCAAATTGCAATGGGGCTCGTGGTGGGTGCTGAAAAGAAGAAGATGAAGAAGGTGGTGTGGGACAGCCTGCTGCCGCTGCTCTTTCACCTGCATGACCAGGACGAGAATGTGGCCAAGGTGGGATTCCCAACCTGACTGGTCCTTTGGGGAGGGCAATGCTGACACTGCACTGTGAGGTCTAGCTTGTTGAGTCCCTAGGAACAGGCAGAGCCCCCCTCCCTGCCCACTGCTGCCTTTTTCCTCCTGCTGCCTGGTGGATGGGGAGGTGGGTCCCTTTCCCACCCAGCTCCCTCCACACAGCCCCTGGCATGGGTCCCTGCAGCCCCAGAGACTGGACTACGGCTCCGCAGCAGCCTGGGGCCACCAAAGCTGAAACGCTGAAGCCCCGACAGGCTTCCAGCCAGAGAGGGTGGCTGCCCTCCTCTTCCCCTGGGGTGCTGAACCTGCTGGCAGCATCAGTCCCCAGCTGGTGCGTCTTCCCTGCATGGGCCAGGACAGGCTCTGAGCCCCACCAGGAGGGAGGACACAGGGTCCTGTGCCCCCCATGGTGGTGGTAGCATCTGTGCTGCTCACCAGGCCTCCCAGGAAGCCCTCCGCAGCGCTGGCCAGTTCCTGAAGTGGAGGCAGCTGGTGCGACTGGCCGAGACGGCGCAGGCATGGAGGATCTGCGAGTGCTTGGTAAGCATAGCCCGAACACCCCTGGGATCTGCCCTGGGTAAGCCCTGCCCGTGCCCAGCAGAGGGGACCAAGGGCAGTGTCCCCACAGCTGCATGCACCCTCCTGGAACAGGCTCTGCTCCAGGCTGTCCTCACCTCCGGGGTCCCAAAGGGGATCCCGCCACCAGGATGGCACCCTAGCATTGCCTGGGAGCCCTCTGCTCCCTCCGAACCCCAATGCGGAGAGCGGAGAGCTGGGAATGTCCTGCTGGGGAGAAGAAGGGTGGTCCTTGGTGGAGGGATGGCCCAACGGGGGGGCCATCTCTGTGCCAACTCTGCACCCTTCTCTCCAGCTGGCCAGGAAGAGGAGCAGGGCCACGTACTACCTGTGGAAGAGCCAGACCTACCTGCGGAGCCCGCAGGAGTCCCTGCGGCTGGAGGCTGTCAGGTTCATCGGTGAGCCCCTAGCCCCAGGGTCCCTTTCTCTCCCAGGGTCCCTGTGTCCCAGTGCAGGACCTGTGGGGCACCCCTTCACTCTCTCCCACTCCTGCCTGCACAGGTAGGGCTGGCAGGAGGCTCATCCATCCCCTCCCCGATGCTGCACCCTGGGGTCAGCCCTCCCCAGGGAACTGTGTGGCCAGACAGGCTGGCTGGTGGGTCCCTGATGGCCAGTGGGTCCCTGGCATGCTGTGTCCCCCCAGGACTCCTTGGATGGGATGTGGATGAGCACGAGAACGAGCACAAGTACATCAGAGAGAGTGAGTGGGGGCAGCGGGGAGGAGGAAGGACCTTGGCATGGAGCTCCCCCCCCAGCCTGGGCAAGGGGGGCTCTGCTCCCAGCACATCTGTGGGAAGAGGGGTGTTTCAGGAGGGGCGTATTCCTAACCAGCAGCTTCCAGCTGAGCCATCTGCCCCCTGGTTCCCTCCTGGCCCTGGGAATCGTGAGGTGCAATGTGCCCTGCCTGGAAGGGATATGGGGCTGTCACCTCACCTCTGCTGCTTTGTCCCCACAGTCCTTCAAGGCCCAAGCAAAGACACCAGCCCCTTGGTCTCCTCCCTGGCAACTCAGACACTCCTCATCCTGGGACGAGGAAGGCTGAAGTCGAGGTTTAACCTACCACGGCTGAGTTTACAGATGACGAGGGCACGGATGAGGTCACACTCAGTCCCCAGCGAGGACTCTGCTCAGGCAGAGACAACGCTGGAGCCCCAGCCCTAGGATGCTCTGCAGGCTGGGGTATCTCCTCTTCCTGAGGTCTAACAGGAAAGGAGACACCTCAGCTGGAGGAGGACCCGGCAGCCTCCGGAGAGTGGCAGGACAGCCACTCTTTCCAGTGGTCTAGGACAACGCCTGTCCACGCGCTTCATCTTTGCCGCAAAGCACCAGCTGCTCTGCTGGGCTGTTGAAACAGAGGGAAGGAGAAGGCCACGCCAAAGCTGAAGCCAAAGTTGAAACTGAAGCCTTCCCTCCCCTCCGCGGGGCCACGCCGGGGCGAATCCCTTTTTCTGCCTCCCACCGTCCAAGGATCCTGTGCTGCTTTGGGCTGACGTGGCCGAGCTCGGGAGCTACAAAGCCACCAATGCTCTGACTCCAGCAGCATCCTCCCCTCCACGTCCCCAGCAGGAAGGGCAGCTCTGCCTCCTGCCCGCACCGCAAGCTGCGCAGCCACTCCTGCCTGGGGATGTCAGAAGTCACAAGAGCCAGCAGGCCCGGGGGAGTTGTGGTAGCAGAGGGCCCTGCTTGCCACAGCACTTTGCCATCTCCTTCTCCAGGTTCGGGCACCAGGATGTCATCACGGGGCTGGACAGCCTGAGCCGGGAGTGCTGTGTGACGGCAGGGGGCCGGGACGGTACCGTGCGGCTCTGGAAGATCCCGGAGGAGTCGCAGCTTGTGTTTTACGGGCACCAGTAGGTCTGGGGCGGGAGAGGGGGCTGCAGGCAGGGGGGTCAGGCTGGGGCAGCGGTGTGCAGGTGCCAAGCATCACTAGGAGCCTGCCGGCACTGTGGGGATGCTGATGCCCCGGTGAGCCCTTGTCTCCTAAATAGGATCCCAAAGCATGCTCATAACTGATGGCAGTTGCCCCTTCTCTTCACAGGGGCTCCATCGATTGTATCCAGCTCATCAGTGAGGAGCACATGGTGTCAGGCGCCGATGACGGGTGAGCACAGGGCCGGGGTGGTGCCTGGGGTGCGCAGGCGGTGCCCCCCTCGGCCCCCTCGCCCCTTCCCTCCCTGGCAGGTCCCTAGCCCTGTGGGGGCTAACGAAAAAGAAGCCGCTGGCACTGGCCCGGCAGGCACATGGCATGCAGGATGCCCAGGGCCTGCAGCAGCCATACTGGATCTCAGCAGTGGCCGCCCTGCGCAACAGGGACCTCCTGGCTACAGGTGTGTGGCAGCTGCTTTGGAGTGGGGGTGTGGAGAGGGGGGCGTCCTGCTCCCTTACCTGGGTGGGAGTGCATGGCAGTCTTCTCTCTCTGCCCCAGGCTCCCACAGCGCCAGCGTGAAGCTCTGGAAGTGCGGTGAGGGATTTCGGAAGCTGGAGCCCCTCTGGGACATCCCGTTGGTATGGATGGGGAGGTGGGGGATTGGAGCTGGGCTTGGGGCATCTCTGGGCAGGGGCTCCCCTCCCTGGGCGGCAGGAGAAGGCTGCCAGAGCCCCTCACCCTGCCCTGTCCCCTCCAGGTGGGTTTTGTTAACAGCCTCAAGTTCTCTGCAGCCGGTGACTTCCTGGTGGCTGGCCTTGGACAGGAGCACCGGTACTGTCCCCCCTCCCTGGTGCTGCCCAGGGGCACAGCCCCCCCCTGCTCCTCCAAGGGCTCGGCGGAGGGTAGCCCCCATCTCTCTCATCTGCAGGCTTGGCCGGTGGTGGAGAGTCAAAGAGGCCAAGAACAGCGTCTGCATCGTCCCTCTGAAGCGGAGGGCTGCAGCCCCCAGTCCCGAAGCCCCTGACAGCCCTGAAGCCCCCGACAGCTCCGAAGCCCCCGACAGCTCCTAGCCCCTGGCCCCAGAGGCGCTGGAGCCAGGTCACCAAACCCCTGTCCCTGGAGCTGCGCCCCGAGTCCTTTGTGCAACCATCTTCCTGGAGCCGGCAGGACGTGAGCAGGGGGTGTCGCATGGCCCCCTGATCCTGCTGGCCCCCCTATCATGATGTGGCTCTGCCCTCTGCGAGGGTCTGCCCCTTTCCCTCAGGTTCAGCCTGACCTGAGCTCTGGAAGAGTCTTATTTAAAAAAAAAAACAAACCAAACCCACTTTATTTACATAAATTACAAAATAAAATAATCACACTTTTGCTCACACTAAGAATCTACTCTTAAAAACGCGGTTGGGCTCAGCACAGCAAGGAGCCACAGCAAGGTCGTTGCTAGCAGAGCCTTGTGCTCTTAACACAGCGTTCCATTTTTATAGCTCTCATTTTTATAGCTTAAACCATGATAGAGACAGAGTCACAGCAGCACAGAATGGATGCTGAAAGAGACCTCTAGAGATCATCCAGCCCACCTCGGCTGCTCGAGCAGGGCCAGCTGCAGCAGGCTGTGAGTCTGCTTCTCGAAGGTTCTATTGGCTGCGTTGCTCCCAGGTTGTGGAGCTCGCATGGGAAATGGGCAATGAAGAGGGATGAAGTTTCCAGGCACTTTCTGGCCGGTGCAGTGATTTTTTTTTTTTTTTTCCTTCTGATTTTTTCTCCCCCCTTCCTGGTCTTGCAGCTGCCCAAGGTGCAGCCAGACAAGCGGAGGAGGGTCCCTGCCTGGCCTGCAGCTCCCTCCCTCGCCATTCTTGGGGTGATTTGGGGTTATGTTGCTGTGTCAGTGAGGCAAAGCTGGGCTCTTGGGGGCTGAGGTCAGTGGGACCCGAGGAAGGCCGTGATGGTCTTGAGGCTTTGAAGGGCTGTGCACCGAGCCCTATCCCCGCTGGAGGGGACCCTGGTGGTGTTCAAGACGAAGGCCTTGCAGGCCTTGCTGTCATGCGTGTCCGTGTCCCCCCCGGCCCCCAAGGTCTGTCGTTGTCGCAGGGGCTCTGTGCTGCTTTCTGCGTGGGGCCGTGTCCGTGAGTCCTGCAGGGACCTGTCTGTCCTGGCTTCCCCACCAAAGGGCTGCTTCCCCTGGGGAAGGGGAGAGGGGAGTTGTTCCCGTTCCCGTCCCCCCCCCCACCATCGCCTGCCCCGCTGGTGGTGACTGGGCCCTGGGGGTGGCTGGGTTCCCCTCGTGGCTTGCTGGCTCGGATTTGGGGCTCAGTGGGGCTTTTGCACCTCTTGGGGGCTGTTTCTTGGTGCCCCCTGTGCTCCCTCCCCCTCCCACATAGGCACCGAGCGGTTCTGGAGAAACAGCTTTTAATTGAAAAGCCAAGAGAAAAGGTCCCATCCAAGCTGGTCTAACCCCTCCCTAGCCACCCCCGCCCACCCCCCCTGCCATATACCCCACCCCTCCTCTCCCACCCCCCCCACTCCCCCCATCTCCATCCCTCTCACCCCTGTCTAATCCCCACCCCCCCCTCATACCCTCACGTTGGCTGCCAGAGCCCTGCGCTTGCTGGGTGCCATTGGCAAGCAGCTCTGCGCCTGCCTCTTCCTCCGCTTGCCTGCCGTGGCAGGTGGGGACGGTGGCAGGTCCATCCCCGCACCCTGCCACGGCTCCTGGGGCTCCATCCCGCCGCCGTTCACTATTTTGAGGCTCAGCATGGCGTCGCTGAGCTCGGGGATGCAGTAGTCGGGGGTGAGCATCTCCTCAGGCATCGAGAGCGAGCTGAAGTCGCGGTCGGGGGTGTCTGCGCCGGTGCCACCAGCGTCCTCGGGCACGGAGCTCCTGCTGGGAGCATCCTGGCTGACCCCCACTCCATCCAGGGAGCAACCGAAGAGCCTTAGGGCCTCTTCCAGGACCATCTCCTCGGACACTGCAAGGTCGCCTGCAGTGTCCCCAAGGGCTTCGTTGTTGGTGGCAGCGCAGGGGCTGGTGTGGACATCGCCGCCCGGGGGTGCCCCCACAGGGGTGGCCGTGCTGGGGATGTTGATCTGTGCCAGCTGCCCCTCGCTGTGCTGGTAGCCAGGGATGGACACTGGCAGCTCCAGAGGGTCTGGGGTCACCCCACTCCTCTGATTTTTATAGTGTGTGAGGTATCATGGTTGGCCCTGGGGGGCCCCGCAGCCCCCGGGACCCCACAGGGCAGCACCCGGCAGAGAAGCGGCGCCTTGGCCGAGCGTGGCGCTGGCCGGTGGAGGCAGGTCGGTGGTTGTCCACTGGATGCAGAAGACCCGGGGGTCGAAGAGGCAGCCACATGGAGCCCTCTGCAGACCTGTGTGGGTGAGGGGGGAACCGTGCTGGGCCGGGGTGGCTGTCCAGGGGCACCCGCTGAGCCGGCCCTGATGGCCGATATCCCCCAGCTCTGGGCCAGGGGCGTGGGGAGCTTGTGGCCGGGGTGATCCCCACGGGGTGAGCCGCTGTGCCGGTGGGACAGGGTTGCAAATCGGGGAGGAGACTCGCATCTAGGAGGTGAAAGGGGAGAGGTGGCCCCAAATATTTGGGGAATTCTCTGCAGATGGGCTTTACTGGTCACGCGCCACCCGGGCGAGGGCAAGGATGCTCACCGGGGCTTGCTGAACCCCCATGCGAAAAGTGCCGGGGGAATGGGTGTGATGGGGATGGCGAAGGTGCCAGAGCAGACTGGGGTGCCATACCTGCTGGTGGTGCCTGGGGGGCCCGGGGGGCCCGGGCTGCAGGGAAGGGCTGCTCCCGCGTGGGCAGGCGGCACGGGTTGGCTGAGCCTAAGAGAATGAGACAGGAGCGATGGCCGGCGGTCACCTCTGCTCTTGCCCCCCAAGAGCATCCCTGGGCTGCAGGGGTTGGGGTCGGTCCCTACCTCGAGGGTAGAAAGTTTTGGGGAGCACGAATGGCTGGAAAAGCTGGGGCGCCGGGGGGCCCCATGGCCCAGGCAGTGGGAGCTGCGTTGGTGGCCGCGCCATGGTCCCTTCTGGCTGTTGGCTGCCAAGGACTCTTTGGCGTCTCCCCGGAAGGAATGTGGGGGCTCCCTGTGTTCCGCCCCACCCCAAGAGCCTCACCAGCTCCTCCTGGGGAGGGAAAGGGTTAAGGGAGGCTGGGGTGGCCCCGGGGCCTACAGGCGGCTCTCGGGGTCTGCGGGTGCAAATGCTCTTGGCTTTCAACAGTATTTTTCCGGTGGGGGAAGAAAAACAAGTTGATTCAGCTGAGCCAAGCGGGGACCAAGCTGCAGCCGCAGCCTCCTTGCGCCAGATGGCAAATGCGTTTGTGATGGTTGCCCACGCTTCTGTTCGCTGCGTTGACCGGAGCGAGGCAGAACTAGGAAAAAGGACCTCGAGGGCACGAAGGAAGGTCACGCGGTGTCGCTCGGTGGCACGCTTTCCCCCAGCCCTCGCTCCAGTAGTGCTGTCAGGTCTTTCAGTCTCCTGCTGGGAAAAGCAGCAGCTCTGGATCCCCCTGGGAGGGGGCGGCCCTTTCCCTGGGTGCGTGACACCCCGGAGGAGACGGTACCCGCCGCCGCGTGCTCCCAGAAAAGGACTGGATTCTGCCCAACGTCCGGTGTCGGGGCGCTGGGGCTGTTTGCGCTCTACGGGATCCCAGGGATGGGGTTAGTACATCCCCTCCTCGTGCTTGGAGGATTCGGCGCTAGCAAGGACACCCCAAGGGTACCAAGGACACAGGCCTCTCGCTCCCGCTGTGTGAACAGTGTGTGGCCTGGGGGAGTCGGGACAACTGCCGTGAACCGGAGGCCAAAGATCTCTCCTGGCCTGTATCCTGGTAATCAAAGAGATTGCGCTCTGTTCGTGAGGCACCTCTGGCTGCAAGATTGTGCAATGCCATGTGCCGCGTAATTTGTGGCAGGGACCGATGCTGGGGGCATGAAGGCAAGCGCGCTTCTAAAAGTATAAAACTCCGTTTCATTTCAGAGCGCAGCTGAGCCACCCCGCTCCTCAAGACTCTGCCATCTGCACTGCTGTGGCTGGGACCGGGCAGTGCTGCACATCCCAAAGGCCACCAAGTCACACCCGTGTCCCTGCTGCTTTGCCGGGAGCTTCTGCGATGCGAGCGATGTTCTGGGGGCTGATCTCTTGGACTGCAGCTACTCCGTCCCTGACTGGCAGCTGGCCAGGAGGGTTGTGTCCCAGGTGGAATTCCACCTCTCTGACGAGAACCTGGCCAAGGATGCTTTCCTCCTGAAACATGTCCAGAAGAACAAGATGGGCTTCGTCAGCATCAAACCGCTGACGTCCTTGAAGAAGGTAGGCAGCGCGCTGCGTTGGCCAGCCAAGGTGGGAAGTGGCCTCCACGTGGAGGATGCCTGGGTGTGTGGGTGTGCTCTGGCTGTCTGCCATGGCCAAAACACTGCTGTGTTATCAACAGCTTTCTAGCTACCAGTACAGAGCACAGCACTACGAGGGCTGCTGTGGGGTAAAGGAACTCCAACTCAGCCAGATCCAATACAGAAGGAAAGTGGAGAAACAACAGAGGGAGCAGCCCAGGGACACAGAGCCCCAGGTCTCATCTGGCCGCTCCTGTGACCATACGGTGTATGCAAAATCAAATACCTGAAGTGCTCCCTTAGATGCAGTTTACAGCCAGGGGACAAGAAGGTGGCAGTTCTGCATTTTGCAGCTCCCAGGCTGATGGCAGAGCCAAAGCAAAAAAAACATACCCCAAACCAAACCAACCAAGAGAGGTAAAACTGGAGCGCAGGGAGCAAATGCTTTTCTTTCACCTTAGGCCAACTGCTCGGACGCTCTCTATGCTGCCCTGCCACAGAGGGCATCCCTCTCGTACCAGTAAGAGACATAAGAGTGAATTAAAGCCAGGACCCCAAACCACACCAAAAACCTGGTCGTGATGAAGAAGAAAGTGGAGAATGCATCAAATATAACAGAAAATTATTTTGGACATTCCCAGTTTACATTTGAAAAAAAGAGGAAAAAAAAAGAGGAGGAATTAGGTATTAAAAGAAGAGCACTGAATGATAAAGCCATAGCAGTCCCTCTACCACTACAAACCCACACCCCCACACGCACGTACGCACACAGACTTAACACCACCAAACTCCCCTTGACTGTGACGTTCACCTCAGCTTGCTGGTCTAGAGATACTGAATGCCTGGAGCACACCAAGGATAACTGAAAACATCTGCATGGCTTTAATGGGAATCCTCCAACTGAAACAAAGCACTTTCTCCCTCTGTCTGCGTTGGCACATCCCTGAGTCACGCTCTCACTCCTCTCCTTCAAAGTCAAGATTCCTAAACGTGAAAAGCGGGAGTGGGGAAAGGCGAAGGGAAGAGAAAAAGAGGGAGAGCATCATCAGTGGAAGACCTGCCAGCAGCTGATGACGTTGCCCTGTTCGGGGGACCACCCCAGCAGAGAGGAGCTGGTTTGCATGCCACGGTCCTCCCTGCCTGTTCCCAGGGACAGGCCGTTTGCTCAGCCTTGCCGGCCAAAGCGTGGGAAAAGCGTAGGTGTGCGCCGTCGCTTGCTGAGGAGCACGGTCACGTTCACGTGCAATCCTTTACCTTTTTCCTCCCTGGATTCAAAGGGTTTCTGTCTTCAAAGTGAAAGCCTTCCATACGGTCATTTGTGACATTTCATCCAGGATAACAATCTCAGAAGGATCAGTCCTGCAATAAATATTTTACATAGCAATCCGTGATTATGGGAACTGATGCCACCAAGGGCATTAGCATCAGCAAGAGGAACAGCGGAGCCCCGAGAATCAAAGCTCCGCATAAGCGTGGGAGGTTTTGCTGGATGAGGAGTTTTGGGAGGCAAGCCGGGGAGCTGCAGAGCAACAGCTCTGTGCAAAGGCTCTTGCTGGGGCTTAGCCCCGGTCCGGGTTCCTAAGCCACTGCTGGTACAGATCACACCTGCAACTCCTCATGTGTAAGTATGAGGATCTCCAGCTACCGTAAAGGCACTGATGAGGCAAGGTTTGGGGGTCAAACGCGAGTGCTGCAGCCACTCTGCTTGGGGTCAGAGCCCTGCAATCACCTCCTGCAGCCCTGCCCCTACCCAGCTCCCTCCACACAGCCCCTGGCATGGGTCCCTGCAGCCCCAGAGACTGGACTACGGCTCCGCAGCAGCCTGGGGCCACCAAAGCTGAAACGCTGAAGCCCCGACAGGCTTCCAGCCAGAGAGGGTGGCTGCCCTCCTCTTCCCCTGGGGTGCTGAACCTGCTGGCAGCATCAGTCCCCAGCTGGTGCGTCTTGCGTACATCTTTCTCAATTAAATGTACAGTGGATGTCTTCTCGTTCAGCTAGTCTGGAGCTTAAAAAGCAGCTTAAAAATACGGGACAGGGTAATTTTTGGTGGACATGGCCAGAGCCTGCATGTTCTTGAGAGAAACTTTGGAAGAAGACCTAAGCCTTAAGGCACTGCCCTGAGGGGGTCTCCTTCCATGACGCAAATGCTGCTCTGGAGCATGGCGAGCTCTGTCCCAGCAGTGCCCAGTGCCTTCCCCTGCCTGCTGTCACAGGATGGCCACACGGGAGAACTGTGGCCAAGCTGCTGGAGCACTCCGGCCTTACAACACCAGAAGGGCTCAGGAGGAGAGTGTGGCGGTGGAAAGAGCAGCTCTGGACACAGCAGGCGCTGGGGCTCCCTGGCAGTGCTGCTGTTCCGGGACTCTGCACACAAGCACTGCCCCTGCAGTTCCAGACGTGGACTCGAAGAAAGGATTGTGGACAAACAGGTCGCTGCAGGATCCTTTGGGGCGGCTCCTCCTTCACACAGGCTCTGGGTCACACTAGATCGGTAGATACTGAATTAGAAATGGGATGGATAATGACATTTCTTTGTGGACAACATGATTCCAAGGAAGAAAACCTGAAAACACGAAACAAACCGACTACCAACCACAGGTAGTCATACTCGGGCCACGCTCGGAGCTGGGCACCCCAGGGGTAGATGGTGGCTGAAGAAACCCTCAGGCACAGGGAAGGGGAGGGAGTCCATGCTGACCAGCATGCTAGGAGGCAGCAGGCAGTGCTCAACAGCCCACCCCTCGCCTCCTTCTCGGAAAACACCCCACTGGACTCTGCTTAGTCCAACCTGGCCCCGCAGCACTCGACGAAAGGCAGAGCAACAGCAGAGCTGGCCAGGAAGCAGGGGGCTGCGGCTGGACCCCCCAACCCCTCTATTACTTGCTCTCTCTAGTTTCTGCAGTTGCAGAAGCAGTAGCAAGAAGTTACACCAACCCACTGCAGTAGCAGAAGCGGAGGCGACTTCACATGAGCCACTTCTTTGCTTAGACCTAACAAGTAAAACCACAGGAGACGTTAATTCCTGCAATGGAACGTCTTGCTCAAAGTTACTAACCGTACACAATTTCAACGCAGAGCTGCTCCTCTTTAAGGAGACTGATCATGCATCCCTCACCCCCTCCAGCTGGACCTCCAAGCCACACACACAGCAACCAGCTAAGAAAGCAGACAGAAAACAGCAAAGTTTGCAGGAAGTCTGGCATCAAGGAGCCTCCCTCACCTTCAAGTCCAAGGTATTTTCTGGCTCTGGTCATCTTGTGTTCAGCACAATCACAATTAAATACATTCAGTATTGGGTTTAGGGTCTTAGGGGGATGCATTGTGGCAGAAGCAAGAGAAAACAATGCATTTGTTACTGGGGTTTGTTTTAGTTTAGGCATTTACTTACCTGGGGTTTGTCGATAACCCTGAGGATCTTGCAAAGCTAGCACCGATTGCTTTGCTTTTCAGTAAAAACAAAAATGAGAAAGAAGGCCACATACAGCTTTTCTCTCCTTCAGGTATTCCAGAAAGAACTTGCCCTACTACCAGCTCCATCTGGCAAATGAATAAAAACCTCTGTCCCCAGATGATCAGCGATAAGACACTATGCCAGGAAGCGATGTGATGATGCAATTGCTAACAGCTAAGAAGCGCTGCTTCTAGCACTGACTCTTGGTGACCTGCGCTGGACCAGATTCAGACAGGACTGCTAGAGCCAACAGCAGCTGCAAAGTTATAACCGCAGATGTTTCCCAGAGCATAGAAAAGCCTGCTGGAGGGATTCACCCTAAAGGACAGGAACCACGCTTGGCAATACTGTCTCTAGCTTGGGCTGCTTCCTTCTGAGTATTGTAGGGAGAGGAGTCTTTATGCATGAGGAACTTGCCTTTCAATCACTTTGACAGAAGACTTGCTCCATAAACAAAGGAAAACACTTCAGTTGAACTGGTGCAGTTTGAACTTTATTTAAAACAGCTGTAATCTAATCTGCATAGTGCTGGGGCAGCATCCAACCTCTGCAATAGCCAGGGAAACTCCAGAACAGCAACATCTCTCTGCACGCGGCCAAGCGCTGAGTCAGGGTACATTAAAATAAAGCGTGTAATCTGACCCATGCTGGATCAAGTCCAGGAAACTAGTAACCTGACTTCTTCCTAAACTTCTTCTTAACACCCTAAGAGTGAGGGGGGGGGGGAAACAACAACAACAACAACAAAGCACAATTAGAAGATAATTCTGCAAAGCAAGAGCTAAAAAAAATAAATCCATGTACAGGCATATACTTTGATATCAATTAGCTAGGTTAGTTTGAGACCAGCTGCAGAAATGCATGTGCTGACTAGAGGTTAAGGGCACAACAGCCTTTAACAGGTCAAGTGGAAGAATTTGTTTAAAAGCATGGTAATATTACAGGCTTGTAGACCATTACAAAACACTTTTCATAGTTGCTTTGCCGTTTATCTCATCACCTACTTCAGCTTTAATTCCTTCAAATTAACGATGGAGTTTTATTTACACAAGTGCTGAAGTTGTATACCTACTGTAACTAGTACACAGACTTGACAGTATTGAAAGACCATGATTTTAACCCAGGTCACAAAACCAAGGTAACCATTTTATAAACTCAGGGTGTAGCTCTGCTAAAAGCCACTGAAGTAACATAGGTTCTCTCTCTTAATTTTAACCTGTGAGTAAACCTAAGCCTTGCACTCTTAAGTTTTGGGGTTTTTTTCGAGGGGAGAAGGAGGAGTAAGACCTCTCAAACCCACTAAGGCACATTTTCTAAGAGATGAATTGCACTTGAAGCAAGCTGGAAACCAGAGGTAATAAGGAAAAAAGGTAAGTATACGGTCATGGTCATGCTTTCTCCACAAGTTTGGAATACCAGCAGTAGGGGGAATGCTGGAGAATGAAGACCGTGCAAGGTAGCTACATGCCCCTTCGGTCTTGTCACTAGGGTTTGAGGTGGATGCTTAAAATGATCAGAGCTCAGAATTGCGGTTTAAGCCAAGCAACTAATTTTAAAAGAAGTCAGGGGTATCTGTTGTCCGCACAGCAAAATGGGACTTCAGCTGTCAGCGCAGTTTGCAAGCTGCACTATTCAGAGGGTGTTAATTCAAAACCTGGAAATACTAGAAGCAGGAAAGCAGTGTTCCTAGTCTCCTCAAATTTACTCTACCATGACATCATCATTTTGTAGAACATACTTTTTCTGGCACTGCCCTGCCCACCTTACATTTGGTTTACTTGTTTGGGGTTTTTAAGCAGATCCCACGTGCATTAAAAAAAATTAATAATAATTAAAAAAAAATCTTTTTGGAAGACAGTATTTTACAGTACATACGAAAATTCTCTGGAAAAACATACAACTTCATTTACAAAAACACCAAGTTATAAAGAAGTTACAATAGAGAGAGAGCACAACATTTGTTTCACGGGATCAGAATTTCTCCCCACCCCTCAAAAAACCCTCATGCACTTAACTGGGTAAGCAGTGTTACCAGTTTACAGAACCGGAACTTCAGACTACTACAAGTTTTCATGTAACCACGTAGAACAGCTTTCAGGGTTTATCTGAAAACACTCTCTGCATGCCAATTCCTTTCAAGACTCTCCCTTGCAGGTGGGTAGCAGTGCCACAACAGCCTTGGCTATTGCAATGTTTAAGTACATCTTCAGCTGTGTGTTCCGAGTTTAGCTTTCCTACCCAGCGACAACAAAAAAAGCCCTCAAGTCTCATGCTGGAGCAGTCTCAAGACAAAAATCAGATACAACGGCATGGGACACGTCTATCATCTCCATACCTTGGTAGCATCCTCTGCTGCGTTGTCTTCAATACCACAATTATTTATGGGCCTCCATGGGAGGCAATACTTGTGTAGCGCGTGGCCGTGTTAGGCAGGGGACAGCTGCTAGCTGAGGAAGCTGAGCACCATTCTGATAGATGCCCAGGAGTGTATGTGCCAACCGGGAAAATAGTTTAGGAGAAGAACAATATATGCACATGCACTAGGAAAGCACAAATGAATACAAGCACGTTCAGACACACTTGACACCACAACGTGGTTGCAGTAACTAGTTAACCTGTTTACCTACATTCTGAATCCAAGTCACAGGGCAGCTTGGTTTTTGTGGCTTTTCCAAAGCTGTTTCAGCTAGTGACAGTCAAGACTTCTAAAAAGACTAATAGGGATAACTCTTACAAGAACATATTTGGGAAATGAAGGCTGAAAGAAGTTAAACTAAAAAGCATATTTTTGTTTACATCAATAAACGCGTAGAGTACTGATGTGAGGTAGTCTAGGCACTAGCAGAGTCCATTCAGCTTTTCAGTTAGCCCACTGAGTAAAACCCCTTCCTAATTACATTGTCTGTAGATCTGCTGCTGACATCTTCTGGACTGCCGCCGCCTTTGAATGCTGAATCCTGGCCAGTTAACTAGAAGAACAGAATACACAGACTCAAAATAATTGCTATACTGAAGTTACCTTCATATTTGAGTACAGCTTCCAGTCAACACATTAACTGTGTTAGTGGCCATTCTTAAAACAACATTTAGACAACACTACCCTTACCGCACAGGAATCTCAAGCCTCGCAAGAAGTCGTACTACCCAAACCTTGAAATCTGTACCTGAAGTATTCAATAGTAGGTAACAGTTCTGCAAGCTGATTCTTTACAAGTGTCAAAATGGAGTTTTTTCTAGTTGTTCTTTGCCTCAAATCAGAGGTCAAGCCACACAAACAGCTGTTTAAGGAGAGTTATGTATAGCAAGAAAACAAATCAAGCATTAATCAAAAGCTCCCACAAAACCCAGATTTAACACGCAACTCCACACGGTCGTTTCAGCAGTGGACAACCTGTTGAGTAGGCTGCTGATTTCTAAAGCAGCAAAACTATCAAGAGGCATTCGAAAATCATCTGCCAGAACAAGATTAGCTCATACGTCTACATTTATAACATTCATGTCCTCTTCCTTTTGAGATTTGGGTTTTTTCTGAATGAAGAACTGCTTCCAGTTCATTGAGCAATGGGTCAGTGCAGTAATATACAAGTACAGTAGTATTTAGAGAGCCTGCCACCAGACCAAAACCAGTCACTAGTGCCAGATCTCGGGGGAAAAAAATTGTTTAATAGCTATACAGTCCGTTCAAGACAATTTCTCACACCTACATCCTAGTAAAACTAGCATTATGCTTAAATTTAGATTCCTGAATCCATTGGGGATGTATATATGCATTTCTTCTCGGTTATGTCATGCATTGTACATCAAGAATTAATTCTACTTCAAACCCTCCCTGGCCTAGCCCCCCTTCCTTACCTTTTCTCCGTCTGCTAGTGTTTTGGGGCGTTCTTCTGATGGAGGTGAATGAGGTCCTTCAGTGGTCACTGAATAAGGTCGTTTAGGTGCACTGTTCTTAGGATCTGTAATTCCAGTCCCACTTAATTCATGCTGTCCTTGGACAAAACGTCCTCCTGGTTGAGAAACTGTGTTACGTCCTGGAATGGTGCTACCAACTGGAGGTCCCAATGTTCTTATTGCAACTGTAGCCTCCACTTCTGTAAGAGACACCGCGCTTCTAGAGTTCAGCCGTGAAATTAAAGACTGCATTCCACCCACCACGTCAATACATACTTGAATCAGTAACAGGAATGGAGAGTCCCTTAGACACTGATGGCTCAGCTACACGAGGTAGCTTCTCTCTCTTGTTAGCACCGTTAGATTTCTGGTACGCAGCATTTCTGTAAGAGTCAGATGCTAGAGTTATAAAAAGCTCGTTTGTAAAATACTATACATTTCCTTTCCAGAAAGCCCATGCAAGACAAATGTCTGTCTTCTTAGCTCATTGTCACAGCTCTACCAAACAACAAACTCCCAGGCAATCTAGCACGAGATCTTCATTTTGACCGCTGAACTTCAGACCGCAAATTTAAACTTCAGCGTTGTCTTTAGTCAGTCTCTATGTACTTGCACTGTCTTCCAGCTTAGTACCTCCAGCACTCTGTACTGCTTTCCATGAATGGATCTGCTCTACCCATACGGGCATCCCATTTTATTTTAGTTTTAATGCCACTCCTCCAGTACCAAATGGTCTGAACACAGCAGGCATTACACATTTGGTACTCTTGGGCTATTACTCTCAAGATTACATATTCCTCCTGGGCTGAAGTAGCTTATGAACAAGCAGACCTCCCAGGAAGTGACACACACTTTTACTGCCCGAGTTCTCATACTGCTGCACCAAGGCAGCAGCAGCTCTAGTGTTGCTGTGATCAAGATCAGCACTTCGTTAGAACATCATACTGCTTGGCATTAACCATACTTTTTGTTAGAAAGAACAAAATTACCTACATGGAAAACACTCCGGCTTCAAGTTACACACTAACCCAAGGAGATCTACATTCAAGACCAAATAATTCCTCCGGTATCCACTTCTCCTTTCTTCCGACATGTCTTCATGGATATTAAATTCATTTTTTCAAGGATTTCTTTAACCTGCCTCCCCCCACGTGCCCAAAGGAGATGACAGCTTTCTTCCTGAAGCCATTAGAGCCCTCCACGTGCTTATGAACAACACAGATTCAACCAAGAAATCCCAGACCTCATTCCCATCGCGAGTCAATTAAAAAGCAGCTTCTTCACAGCTTTAAGGTTATGGTGCTAACCTTTCTCTCTCGGCTGGAGAGGTGTCCACTTTAGCAATCTTATGTGATGAAGAGGAATTTTCCGGTGTTCTGGAGCCCGTGTCTCTGGAACTGTCCAAACAGCTTCCATCTGAAGAAGTCCTTTTGCGCTGAAGCCCACCAGCATTTTGACTAGTACCTGGCATGCTTTGCTGAAACAACAACATCAAAATAATGAAGTCTTCAAGTAATTATTAAAGGAAAAAAAAAATATTGCCAGAAGAGCCCAATTTTTAATATACCTTCTTTCTTTTCGGTAAGGTTTCTGCAGGCAAAAAATGGTGGAGGTGCTTTCTCTTCACATGAGCTGCCTCAATCTTCATACCTTCCTTTAGCACATTGAGGTGGTTAGCCTGGCTGTAAACTAACAGGAAATTTAGTGTTGTAGCTCAGTGGGAATGTTTGCATTGGGTATTTGTCAAAGTTGTTGACATGATTTACATTTGCCACAACATTCAAACACAGTGCCACTGGATGTAACGTACAGGACAAGCATCGGTTCGGGTAACAGTGCAAGTCTGAGGAAGTCACCCCACCTGGCCTGAAACTCAGACAAGCGTTTTGATGCCTTTTTTCTGTGCTTGTCTCATATCCCAAAGCATGAGCTAAAAAGAAGGTCCGCTTTTACTGCATTTACTCATGTTGTCTGAGCAACACAACACACAGCTCATGCTGGTACCATGGAGAAATGTTTGTTTGCACTGATGAAGAGTTTAAAGGAGTCCACTGCTTAGAACTTTTTGTCCAAACACACTCGTCACTCCCGAAGAGTAACCCGATTTCCTTAGTTTGTCGTTACGATAGCAAGGCATAAGCCTCACAGCACACGTGCACTTCTGAAAGGCACAAGAGCAGTCAGCTTGGGAAGAAGTAAACAGACTTTGGAACCAAAGACCTGTACTTTCAAATGACTGCTCACCCCCAAGCCCCTTTATTTTAGCATTATCTAACAACGCTTGCGATATGACTTTATTTCTGCATCTATCAAAAGGAATAAAAGAAGATGAACACGGAGCTTGACGTGCAAGACTGCATGTCATTACAATGTGACCACTCACTGCCTTTCAAAGTTCTGGGATGGTATCGTACAGAAACTGTTATTTTGGAAACAATACTGTCAGCAGGCATTCACAACTTCTTTTAGAGCCTGATACAGTTAATTCCCACTTCCAAAGTTCAGTAACTGACAACTGCTTTTGACAAGTGTAGCTACACCCAGTAAACGGGCATCTCTCTCCTGGCTTCACATCTGACTGTCCACTTCAGGAATCGCAGTTCCTTTCTGATCATTCACTATGATCTGCAGAACTGTTATTTCACATATGGGATATGGTACATAGGGCTGTAGTACACACTTCTGTTTCAAGGTGGACTTACATTGCCAAAGTGTCAAAATAGTATGTTTCTAAGGCTAATCTTCTACGTGTCACGCTCTACAGAAATAGCTAATAGCTAATACCAGAAGGAAGCACAATTCACTTTGTGAAGCAACTTGCACTAGAATTAAAAATTGAAACCCTACGAGACTAGAGCAAAATAGAGGCTTACCTGTATCCTTGAATGACTGTATAACGCACGTTAAATCAACGTTAACACTTTCTGCATTCTCCGCTTTCCTAAACACGATTCCAAGAAACCACATTGACACATATCCACTCCTAAAAAGACAGAGTCACAAATCTATCATTTATGCACAGATGCCAGTTATTCGGGTGCTAGTATCTACTCTCAAGAAGGGATTAAGCAAAACAGTTTAGTTGTACGCAGCAGCTAAAGATTGGAGTCAGCCCATACTCAAGTTCTCCGAGAACTCCTCCCTCAAGTTCTCCCTTCTTTAAAAAGATCCTACATGCTCAGAACCTTGCCCGCCAGACCTCGTACCTACAAAACAGTAACTACGTAACTGAACATCTCTCACAGGTAAGCTGAGGTGAAGGAATATAAACGAGGTACAATACATGGGCCAAACTCTAGTTCAGAAAAGTAATGAAACTCACTGTTTACAAAGTTCTCGGCTGCCAGGGAAAGACTGTGGCTTTACATGTGCAATAGATATAAATTCATTCCTCTCCAAGTTTCCAACCAGCACACGAATTTTAGATTCCACAAGGCCAATCCTGATAAGAACAAGAGACATTTACTCGTTTTTGACTGTATCCAGCACAGTAGTTATCTGCCTTCTTATAATACAATGCTAATACCAAAAATGCTAACCAGTCAGTAAGTAAGTAGTAAGTTTCATTCAGCTCAGCAGATACTAGATATTTATATCACACACACTGGAGTTGGAGATGTTTTCAGGGACATTGGAGCTTCAAAGTTTCCAAAGACAGAGGCAGTAAGTAAGTTTAACTTGTACTCTTAACAGGTCAGACACAACACTTCAACATATAACCTATGATGAAAATGTCAACAAGAAGCAGATTCCCAGCACCTCTGGCTGCATTTTGAAGTGCAGCAAAGCTCCTTTTTACCCCAAAGATCAAGGAGAACAACCGTTTAGAAAAGGCTCAAGCACAACTCTTCCATTACACCTGAGTAAAGATGCTATTCTTCTTGCAGACTGATCTGTGAAAAGAGTTTACCCTCTTCCAGCCAAACTGAAAAATATCGTTCCTTTAATAAACAAACGATCCAGTCAACACAGTCTCATCAGAGACTTACCCAAGAAATGTATCATGACCACCAAGGCTATTCTTTTAAATGAAGTACTGGCATTTTACCCTTCTACCTAAAACACTGATACCCTTGAAAGCAGTCAGAACTCTGTACGTTCTTCACAAGTATCTTATGTTGATGAACAACAGAGATGTGCCATCTATTCCCAAATCCATTCAAGAGTTGGTGAACTAAACTTGTTCTTATAGCAAACGGAAGCAAGTTTGTCTTCTGCTTTTCAATTTCCCAGATGCAAAACTAAGCCCCGTTTGCTGCCATTTCTGTCACTGCAAAAACGTCAGCTTTTACTGCAGCCAGAACTTTCCTCATCTTTATTGTGAGATACAATAAGCCTTCTCCACTTAAAACATCTCACATTAAAAACTATTTGGCTCTAAGCCCTCTGCCCAGAACTCCTTGTTGTATACCTAACTGCGACTGACATCAAGCTGTAGCTGACACGATTTTTAAGTGAACACATTAACAAGTTCAGGTAAGAGGTACTACCTACTAGAGCTGTTTTTAAACAGGAAATAAGGTGTCTTTCAGAGGTAGCTCAAGAATTCAATCATTTGCCTTAGACCGCAAGCCGAACCCTGAAGTATAACCAAGGTGCCCTCAGAACAGGGGTCTGGTACACACAGCTATTTTCCTTGCTTACTTGAGCAAGGCAGGCAAAGCACTCGTTTCTTCAGAAAAAGAACACCACACACATTACAGTACCTTAATTCCTCACCGTTTCCCCTTATTTCAAGACTCACAGTTAGTCACCCCATTCACACAGGTTCAACAAGTTATTACTGGCATGTCTCCCTTGAGACAGTGACAAATACCACGTCAGCAGCAGTCATTTTCTCTAACCACAGTTGAAGTGGTTCTCACATTACCTTTCACAAAGTAGATCAGCACTCCTGCAATTTACCTATCCACTACCAAGCATGCCGAGATGATCATTTCCAGCACTAAACACAAGATGCCTGAGCACACTACTAGATTAAAACGTAGTAAACACTATTTATCAGCATTCAGGTACTCTGTGCAGACGGTCAGGTTTCACCCCGATTAAACAGCCTTGTTTCACTTCACTGGAGAAAAGTAGGCTCTGGAACAGGCGGACTACATTACCAGAGCAACTTAGCATTGAGTGCAATCTAGTCCTAAATCAAATATTGCATCCAGTAAAAAAGCTATGAAACCAAGCCTTCTAAGGCTCTACAACAGTCGTCTTCAAAGTGTCGGAGGGGGATGTACCCCAGGGGGTGCACAAGACAATCCACTGGGTCCGGGAAGAAAAGATTAGAACTTCAGTAATGTGTACGTAACTTGTAAAGAAGTAGACATAGACCGCAACTATGTGTTCAAAAATTACTTTTTTTTTTTTTTGTTTTGCTCACAGGAGTGCACAAAAGTTTGGAGACCACTGCTCTATAAGTCAGTAAAAGATCAAGCTCTCCAGTGTCCACTACACATCTGATGACATCAAGTAATCCCCATTTACTTCAGTCTCTGCAACAAGGAACATCTTCCTAACTGAAGTAGCCTTGGGTAAGTAGTCTCCTTAGACTCCTAAGGAGTCTGCTTCTCCAGATGGCACAGAGCATACGCACGCTAACCCTCTTTGTTCCTTCTCATCATGACTTAGGTCTTTAGCTTAACTTCTTAAACAGCAAGATAACTTACGCTAACTGCCCTTCACAAGAAAGCTTTTAATTTTGCTGAGGAACTGTCTACTTACCTCCCTACTGTATTCCATGCCGAGCTGCACAGTCAAATACTTTAGTTTTGTGAACTGTATTAACCAAATGAAGCGCAACACTGAATTGAGCGTCAATGATGTATTGAACCCACACTCAAAGCAAGACTTACCACTCTAAGTGATGCTCTTTAGTAGAGGCACTAGCAGTCAGCACAATATAATGTCTAGAAGAAAAGAAAAAGTAACATTCTAGCTCAGGACTTGATATTCCTTCAAATGAAACCAAAACTGCCTTAAATGTATAGAAAATGACTTCCAGACAAGACACATTATATCCTGCAGGCAGCACAATATTAACTGAAGAAAAACTGATTACATCCTTCAGAATCGTGTTCTGCTGCATTCTAAGTATCAGAGCTGGTATTTTTGTTAATAAAAACAGTGTCAGTGGCAAAACACAAACAGTTTTTCTATCTTCCCTATACTTATCCTTACCAAAATTCCTATGACTACCTCCAGCTTCTGAAAAACAAACATATCAATGCCATCTTGTATTTCGACTGCAAGCTAAAAGTCACTATGCTAACCAGTACGGCAATCATTTCAAGTTCAGGTAACAGATTTCATACATACTTGTATTTCTGAAAAAAGTCCAGTGGTTCAAAGAGCTTTGACCAGTCTGATTTTCCTTGGAGAATCTCATTCGTAACTGCAAGACCTACAATTAAGGTTGAAAACCTTACTACCATTTTGTTTTTAAGACTAGCAGAGCGTGATAGAAACTGTACAAGAGAAAGGTTTTGAACAGTAATTGACAGATCAAAAAGCAGGAATTCCCTTGACACAATACACGCCTACTACAACAGTTCATTGTAAAACTGCTCCCTTGTTGCCTGCAACAGGTAGACTTCCCAGAGAACTCTTCTGCCTAAAAGGGCACAACACCGCACGGAATATAACCAAGTCAGGTAATGTGGTTTCATATTGCAAGAATGACACCTTTTAAGCAGTTAATAAGCATGGAAAGAACTTTACCATGTCTGAACTCCTCCACCATTACCGCTCGCGTTGATGTAGATACGTTGTATGTAGAGTTCTGCTGCGGATAGGCTGGGGTGATGATAGGCATTACGTGGTATCGGTCTGATGGGTTCACCTGTGATGTTAAAACAATTGTGCTCAGCACCAGCAGCTTAGCTTAGAAGAAAGGTTCAAGGCTTCCAAATTCCATGTCTACATACCCTGGGGTCCCATACTGCTAAGTTAAGATTGCTCTCTTCCTGTTGTTTCAGCAATACAGGTCTTGGCCACTCCCTAAACAAGAAAAGCCAGGCACTGACTCTGCCATGTAATTCAGGGTAGGACTGAATGGTGTTGGTCTAAATCTTATATAAAGAACCACCTCAGAAAGTGTTACTGCTTTACGCAAATCAAAATAGTCATCAATAGCTCTTACCATTCTGAAAAAAACCAAGAAGAACTTGTTCACCAGAGTAGAAGCCAAAGCGTTTGGATAGAGTTGACACGTTCTCACTACTAGCACAGCACAGGAAACCCCACCAAGAAATCCCAGCACGTTGGAGTAAATGCCACGTCCTACAATGCAGACATTGTCGTTGCCCTGTAGTCTTCCCAAGCCCAAGTATAGTCCTTCAAATTTACAGCACCACCTTCACAATCTATAGAATACCTATCACCCTTCAGCCTCCAAGTCAGTTATTTTTGCAGTGCAACGAGGCCAAAACTGTTGGTCCTTACAGCGATGCGAAAAAGAATCGTTACCACACCACTTCCCAAAATACCGCTACTCTGAAATTTGCCTGCACTGCTACAGCTACTGCTTCGCTCCAACTTCCCTTGAGAAGAAGGTTCTGCCATTCTTCTAGCACTTGCTCTAGTCACATGCGCAAACGCTATTTTCTTATTCCTTATCTATCAAGCTTTTATACTTCACTGGGCATTTTTTATCCTTTCTAGTCAGGTTCCTGGTAAGCAATGCAGCACCTTGTCTTGTAGGCACTCCCCTCATCTCCCCGCTCCACCCCCATTAAAAAAAAACACAGAATCTACCCCACAGACAGTCCTTGAATCTAAACTAAAACACATGTTTTGAACTAAAACCTGATATTTAAACAGCTATCCAAAGATGAAGGACTTCTAGTGCCATTGTTTTTTCAGCACGAGGTGCCTCTGGAAAGTTTAAAGATCACAAACAATCACATTACTCACGTTTTGCCCATAGTTTAATTGCACGGAGCGTGAGCCGGAAGTTCTCTTTATTTGGCACTAGGTGCAGGATTTCGTCAGTAACTCTGCAGCCTGTAAGAAAAAACAGTTGAAGTACAGCACTTCCTGGTAACAGGTACGAGTCAGTTCTGTGCTGTACTGGATCAATAGCTTACAGTTTCTCCTGCAAGTCTATGAAAACAAGTTTGCATTACTTGCTTTGTATTACCTTAAAAATCAGAGGTTACACATAACCTTACAGGCACATAACATAACAAATTAGAGGTTACACATTCCGTATCACCTCAGGTAACTGGTACCCTCAACAGCTTTTTCATACTTTAGACTACAGCCAACAATTGTCAATAAGGCCCTTCGACAGGATTCCGAAAGCTAGGTTTCTTTCGACAGCCAGGAACAATTAAACCAGTCAGTGTTAAACAGTGAGCAACTTCGGCTTCAGGTATTTTAAATATCCTTTTTTTTTTTAATGAACTACCACACAATCTTCTCTATCAAGTGCTCTACCTATTCACCTGAAGCAGTTTCTGTAGCAAACTGGAACACCACACCCCCCCCAATCGAAGAAACATGAAACACAGGTCTATCTAAACACACAACTTGAAACAGCTGAATTTAAGCCCACTCGCCACCTCCTCAGATCTCAAGTATACAGGGGATCAGTTTCTGCATCCTGTACAGAAACTTGGGGTGTGTAACGTGCATTCCATACCAACTTTAGTAACATTTTCTTGTTAAAGATGTGCAAATATGCTTACCATTTAAGCTCCGTATACATCTTATATCCAGGCTTCTGAGACACGAGTTGTCTCTGAGATCAAGATTATCAGCAACAATTGGCACAGACAGTCTTGGAAACACGAGATCAATCTTAAGAGGGAAAAAGTGCCAACCGTTAGAATGCCCCGCAGTTTGCAAAGAGCACACTGGTGGGGGACAGTTACTCAAGTCTAAAAAGAGTGGTTAACATCTGTATTTAGAATTATGTGACTATAGATACATCTCCCAAGAGATTCATTTGCCAGAAGATTCAATACAATTTCTAGAAGTTCCCAATTTTATTTACAAAGCCTTCACTGCATCACCCCTTTCTTTTTAAGCTAGGGAAAGGAAGAGGGCATTTTAAGTTGGAAAAGATTACTCTAGACTTAGAGTTTCAATTAAAAGGGAACTTAAAATTATTCACAGAATTAAGACTTAAGTTCAGTCACCTCAACTATACTTCAGCAAAGGAGAGAGCATTTCCTTTATGCAGTAAGCCCTTTTGATCCTGAAGTATCTGCTTTTTAGTACAGTCTGAGGCAAGAAGATTATCCTGTGAAAGTCTGTACCAGATGAAGGCCACAAAAAGGTCACTGAATAAATCTCTTTGTGATAGTGATACCAAGCAGTAACTTGCTTAGGGACTACAGCAGGCAGGTCTTGATTCATTGTATAGGATGTATTCAAGATAGCTGGATTCCTGCAGCTGACAGACCCAGGCGGGAGTCAAATGAGTACTTTCACTTTCCATTTTCCAGATTGTTTGTCCCATGACCACTTCATTTTGGATGTGCAGCAAAACATTTAGTCTGCTCACACGATTCGTACAGTGAACTACACTGTACACATCCCTCTGTAGATACCTAGCTTGGCAGAGCTAAGAAGACTGAGCAAGGACACCGCCTCTGCTCCCACTCTGCATGATCCTAGGGATAAATGCTATTCAAGCAGGCTACCCTGGTCTACAGCACAGGCCTAGAAAAAGATGTCCCTGATGCTCCCATGCCTGCTAGGCTCCCTAGGGGCTTATTTTCCTATAAGCTCCCATTCTACTGCAATGTCTTCTCCTGGGATACTTTGCGGTCCAAAATAGCACAGTCACAGCTCCCTGGAAAAGTTATCCTATTCCAAAGCAAGAAAAAATTTACTCACTTAAAAAAAAACCAAAAAATGCTTACCTCAACGCCATCAAACTCAAACTTGACAACTGGTACATATGCATCTTCAACTGCCTGGAAAGGAGAGGATAACTGTGTAAGAAAACATGGTTTGCTACTTTAATGTTTCTCCTGAACTACAATCAAATGCAGAATTTACACTGCTAACTACTCAGTATAAAGACTGAGTTGCTTCCAAACCAGAAGAATTTTTCATAAGCTGCAAGCGGTATAGCACTAAGACGGTATAATACTAGCTTTAACAAGTTATTTAGCCAAGAGATCCGGAGGCTGATCACGTATTGTAATGAACAAACAGTGCACAATGAGCCAGCAGTATCAGAGGTTGTAAGGTACTTACCTTGGTGGTGAGGAAGAAAAGCAAGAGATTTCTGTAGCTATCTTACTCCTGGTTAACATCCAGAGAAATCGAGAACATTCTGTCCGCGTTTGCAGCGCGCACTAGCCTCCTGTATTTTTATTTTCTACCATGCCTGAGATGCTATCAGCTACCTTATGGGACAGTTTTCAATTTTGTAGCCCACTCGTCAGAACTGTGCCACAGCCCACTGACCCTGTCTTCGGTCACCTAAACAAAGGCTCATTAGCTATGCACGTGAAGTCTTTCAAAATGTCTGCACAAGGAAGACCAGCCTGAGAGAAACACTTCTCAGGAGTTCGGTTCTATATGCAAAGTACACAGCATATGCACCGGAGGGTCATTTTACAAGGCAGTTTTGTACATTCACAGCACAGCTCCTATTGACTTTATGCAAAGCTGACTGTGCATCTCTTCTACAAAGTCTCGGGCTGAGTAGCCAGAGAAGAACAGGACCAGAGAAGAATGAATTAGAGGTCCTAAAGTACACCCAAGGAACACCATGGCAAAGGTACTGACAGAAACCTTTCCACATCACATTCAACTCCCTTAGCTCTCAGGCTGCCCCTTCCTCTACCTGCATGCAGTTACTTTCTTGCCAAGCCCCTTACTACAGCTAGGATGAACGCAAGGCTCCTAGGCACAACCTTGCTTTTTGATACTATAGCCCACTCATTCCCAAACCATGGGTAGGGGAGAAGTGACACAGAGATTCGGATCGGACATACAGTCACTGGGGAAGGGAACCAAAAGCTTGACTTCCACGCTTTCATGCTGCGTAGACAGCATTTTAGAAGGGGCTCAGAAACAAGGCCCTTTTTAATTTTGGTTTGTAAGACAATCACTACCAATAGGAGTCTTTAACAGGAATATTCTTATTGTCGGAGTTGCACAATCTATCAAGGAGAGAGCTTGCTTACTCTTAGGTTTTTTATTTCCTCCTGACGTTTCAGTTTTTCAAAGAACGACTGAAAGAAATCCGATCTTTCTACATGTCTAGGAGCAACACAAGCCACGTCTATGTCAGCACCTGCAAAGAGATGCCATTTGTTCTGTTACTGTTGGAAGACACTTTCAAACATTACAACTATGACCAGACACCAAAAGTTTACCTTTAGTGTGTACTCCAAGCCTGTAAGAACCAAACGTAAATATTTTGCCACCAACATTTGCTACTACTGAAGGGGGAAGATTCTGTGGGTAGAAGAGAAAGAGTTTTCTGGAGAACAGAAGATACACGTTGACCTACGTGCAAGTTTAACTAGCATAGAAGTTACTTAGAAAGACTACAGCAGCCTCCATAAACAATGTCTTCTCCCTCCCATACTGAGCTGTTAGTCTAATAGACTGATTCTGTTTTTCTGAAGGGAGTGCTGGCAACTCACAAACAACAACAACAACAAAAAAGGTGAGTACTGTAGCAGTCGCTTCATCAGTTTAAACAAAGACCTATTATCAGTCTTCCCTGCAGCAGACCCACATAAATGAACACCATCTAAGAGCCATACCAAAGGCAAGTCTAGAGTAATAATTTCAAACTAGATTGAGTGCTGTAGGCTGTCTGGGGCAAGTTTACTGCCCTGTTACCATCTGTCTCCCCCCACAATGTCTTGTTTCAGCTTTGTTAACCGCTACAAGTCAACTGACAGAGCCACTTCGCAAACTTATTCAGTGCCCCAAGGACTTGAAGGTCTTCGTCTAAAGGATCTTTTATACATTATTTCAATGGCTTTTACTACAGATCTCCTTGATACTTAAGAAGGAAGTTAAACGTTGAACTTTAGCATAAATCCTAGTAGTATCGCCTTTGAAAGAAACAAAAAGGCTTCAGCTGTTTTGATAAGAACCTATCAAAAAACCTTACCTGGCTCTCACCAAGTTCTGAAATCCATTCTTTGACCAAGTTATTCAGTCTGCCAAGAACGACCAGCCTGTAAAGAAAACTCATGTTAAGTTTGCCCTAAAAACCCCCAGGACATTAACAAATTTTACAGTCTTGTTATACCTGTGATTCAGTTCTTCCTCCTCTTCAAATACCCCCAATGCTTTCATCGCTTCAAGCAGCTTCTGAGTATGAATGGAATCTCTATCCGTAGGAGGAGCCAAGCTAATTGCAGAAGTCATTCCATAGTGCCTTGGAGGCTGGTTCTGCAGCCTAGGAGTACTGGGGGAGAAAATAAAATACCGAAGACTCCACAAAAGAGAAAAACAAAACCCAACAAAACAACAACCACCACCTTACTGCAAAACACCCTTCCACTTACAGGTTTCCAAATCAGCTTCTGCCCTTTTGCCCAGCATTAATATAAATGAGGGAAGAAAGATCCTGCTTATGGTTTTTAGATAACTTGACCTAACTTAGAAGCAACTTCTTTAAAAAACACTTGTGGATATAAGAAAAGATCCAAGTTGCTACTATCTGAAGACAGCTTATTTGCATTGCGCTAGACAGTTGGAACTGATCGCCAGGAAATGAAAAGGTTTGAAATCCACTAAGGGTGACACTATGTACAGCACAAGTTTTTTTGGACCCATTTCAGTTTCACAGCACTTTTGACTTAAGGTTATTCCCATCAGCTTTCCGATCACCTTAAACAAGACAATTTAACACTGGCTTCTTTTAGTTCAATGTATTGGCTGTGCTTCTACTGATTCTGAAAGGACATTAGAGTTGATTGCAGAGCAGGGACAAAGTGGTCTGTTAAACAGAGTTGTTGCAGTAAATGCAGCATTACCTTGGTTTTGTCTATGGAAGAGGATGAAGGAAAACATCAACCAATCTGCAGCTAATGTTGCTAGCAGAGCCTTGTGCTCTTAACACAGCGTTCCACTTTTATAGCTCAGAGGCTTAGCTCTACATACATCTGGTTTAATCTAAATCCATGAGATGTACATCAGCACGCAGAGCAGCACAAGTTAAGCTCTGCTTGTAGAAGGTGCTCAAATCTGCTTTCGCTAGCTCACTGCCCAGTCAGGCAGAGCATTACCAGCTGAAACCAGGAGAGAGAAAGGAGGGGCACCGGAGGTAAGAACTGTACTTAATGGATCAAGGGTCTCTACAGAAACACTAGTAGCAAAAGGGGGACACCCATTAAAAAGGTCTCTACAACTCATCATGCTTGTCAAAGAGTCCATATCCAGACCCTAAGGCTACAGGGATTAATGATGGCATTATTCAAACCGGCTATTTTCCTACTTCACAAATGGACAGCTTCAAATCTTAGCTGCGTTAGTCAAGAGACGCTTAGAACTAATTAAGGTATCTGACCCACTTTGGCTGGAATGGGATGAGGAAATGCTCAAAGGACAGCCTCAACACTTGATTTTAAAAAGATAGCTTATTACAACTCCTTATTTCTAATTGTTGCCTTTACTCTGCCACTGAGGGAAGATGGATTTCTCTCTCGCAGAGTAGCTTTGTCCAACTACAGACGTAGCTTTTAGTCACCTAGTGGGCTCCCCCACCCCCCTTCTCTATGAGCTCATTTTTCAAACTTTTTTTTCTAGGCGTTTTCCAAAAAGCTGGCGGGGGTGGGGGGGTGGTATTAGGACTGTAGTCCTATGAACTACTCTCCCCAGTCAGAATGGCTGTTTACTTTCAAGTGTAACTAGGCCCTGACCTAATTTGCCTTGTCTTCTTTACGGGTATGTCAACTTCCACTTCATAAGTCAAAATATTCCTAATGAGTATTTTCCTTTTTATGATACCATTTTCATAACAAATACAGAAGGAAAGCCAATGAAGCGGGAGTGTGGTGGCAAGCACTTCTTGTTCTCAACTGAAGCCTTTTTCTCCCTGCTCTCTGTTCATTTGAGACTACACTCATTTCTTGACCCTCCTACTTGCCTTCCACATCCTCACCCCCAACACTTCCCTCAGTCTGCTCTCCTCAGACTCAGCTTTGCGACTGTGGATGGAGGCTGCCCAGGCTTAAAAGAGACTCCCATCTCGCATGTGCCCACACTTCTTCACACTTCTGATCTGCAAAGTACTGCACAGATAGTAACTCATCTTCTCCCAAACTTCTTTCATCTTCTTCCACGTACACTTCCTACGTCGTTGCCTCACCATGATGTATTTGGCCTGCTCTTGTCCCCGACTTGTTATTCTCCTGCTTACTCGATTGGAGATTTTAGACAATCTGTGGGATGGATCCTGGGGTTTGTTTTGATTTATCTTAAGATTTTATAAACACAGGGCACCCTTACAATCTACCTATCTAGAACACATATATACTAAAAGGAAGGACTGACCTGACCCTGCAGTCACAGATAAAACAGACTCCTCTCTCGCCAACTGAGAGAAAGCAGCTTGGCTATTTGGGCTGACTACATTGAAGACATTCAAAATGGTCATAACAGAGCAGTGTTGACTTTTCCAAGAATTTGCTCAATCAGCATCAACTAAGTTGTTAGAAAAAAAGAATGTGGAGGCTGACTCCTACTGGGAAATCAATTTCTACAGTCCTGTTCAGCCAGGAACCAAAAGGGTGCCTTTCCACTTGATCCTTTAACTGTATTTAATTTTGATAGGTAATTCTGGTTTCCTCAAAAAGACTTCCTTTGTCAGAGTCCTCTTCTCAATCAGGTACTGGAGGTTTATTTTAAATAATTTCACTGCAAGCACAGATCCCCTTTGTTAAAGCCAGTTCAAATTAGGCCATTGAAAAATTAACGACCACTCGTATTCTCCACAACTATCTGTGCATACGTACTTCACTATGAATCAGCCGTTGCAGAAGTCAAGTGCTACGGCCTCGTTTAACAGCTTACAAGTAGTAATACATTGAATTTCTATATAATACTTACAGTTCCCAGCCTGGTCTGCCACCTGCTGAGCCAATTGTACTGCCTCTCCCCGGATGACCTTTTGGAGTGGAGAGAGGAAAAAGCAAAAAATCCCATGCAGTTTATCTGAAGATAATGTTTTGAAAGGAATTCTAAAGTTACAGTTCCTTACCAGTGGTGGGTATTGACTGTCCTTGGGGGCCCAGACGACTTGCTAATGCTGCTTGTCTTCGCACAGGAAGCCGACAGCCCTTGTGAATAAACGCAGACAGTTGGAAAAGAAGCTCTACTACAATATAAGAATCACTGCATATGTTGAAATAAAGCTTACCTTCTCTTCCAACAAACTGCTGACTGACAGAGAGGAAGATGTAGATGGTTCAGCGGCACTCACCAGAACAGCGGGAGGTCTAACAGTCATGGGTGCTGGTGGAGGCGGTGGCGGCTGCTGCTGCTGCTGCTGCTGCTGCTGCTGAATCTGCTGATGGAGCTTTTTTGTGTAGCTAGTTCCATTTTTGAAGTTGTTCACAGCCTAGAGGCAGAAAAGCATTTACAAGAAGCTACGATGGAACTTCAGCAGATATACGAACAGAAGCCTTCACAGAGGAAAATTACTCGTGTATTCCTGTAAATGCCATCAATCCTCAAAGAAACCAACATACAGATGTATGAACACGTCACATTGAACACTGATACTAATGACTGGTAGCTCAGAGGACCTGTATTTCAAGTACTTCAGCGTTAACGCCAAATGTGAAAGCGAGGCAATCGTGTTCAGTAAGAGCGGGACCCGAATTTGCCAGATCATCTCTAAAGAGTCGTAAGCTTCTGTGACAGCAGCAAACAGTGCATTTGAAAAGTCAATTTAGCCTTATTCAATTACGCCTTGCTTAAGGAGATGTAAATTAATATTTTCTTCCCTTTCCGCTTTTTACAAAGAGCCTTTTCTTACAAGCACTTTATGTAAAAGTCATCATGTTACCTGGCGTATGCACTTGTTGGGAATTAAAGCATCAGGTGAAACATCTGTCTCCTGACACGTTGGGCATATATGTTCCTCCGATTCCAGTAATGCTGTTCTAATACCTGCATAGAATTAGAATAATCAAAACAGTATTTAGCCAAACTAAGGAAGTTTTGGGGGTTCTCACCAATCATAAAGACATGTCTATGATTAATAGGTGAATATAGTCTTGAACTGAGAGCATGAAGCTATAAATGTTCAGTAGTGTAAAAAATTTCTAGTATGCAGCAAATAACTATACAGTTTTGTATTTCACCATTGGAACATCTGCAGATGTAGCATAGGCTGTGTCTTGATGTTGCAGCTAGTCTTTTGCCCCACTATCTAGTACAGCGAGAAGTCCCCAACCTCAAGGTTAATGAACAAAACATGTGTCAAAAAAACCTCATTAATAGGTTCAAAAAACCATTAGGAGGTTCGAGTTCTGAAGGTTTTAACCAACTCTCCCGTGGAGAAGAATGTGGATTAAATGCCTAACTATCCGTTTGTTGCAGACCACTGTAAGTCACCAGAGTCGGCTATATAATTTTGTATGAGACAAAGGGCTGTGGACCAACTAAAAGCATTCAGTGTCTAATACTGTAATCCCCTGCACAATTAGACACTCTCCTCATACTCGTCCTTCCGCTTGTAAAGAAGACTTAACTAGATACCTAAAAAGGGGAAAAGGCTTCCTGGCTTTTTTTCGCCCTTGATACCAGAAGAGCCCTTTCCTGTCCAGGGTATACTTCAGCATAAAATAGAACTGGTAGCAAAGTAATTTTGTTCCCTCCTCTTTCTGCTTTCAGAAAATCAGATGTGATGTTTAGAATTAACAAACACGGGCGTAACACTTACATTTGTCACAATAACTGTTGCCACAGCAGGGAATAACAGCTGCATCAGTCATTATGTCCTGACAGATGAGACATGACAACTCATCTGGAACGGGAGCATCTGAGGTGGAGGAAGAGGAGGAGGAGGAGGAGGAGGAAGAAGACGACGGCTCCTCTGGTAAAAAGGGAGGCTTCTCCATCCTTCCTCTAGCATAAGCTTCCCTGGAGGAGGGGTGGGGAAGGAAAAAGAAACGAGTTAAAGATGGGTAGAGGAAAACTTTTCCAAGCTCTGCATTTTCTCAAAGCAAGAGAAGAGATGGAATTCTTCTTGCTCCACATGAGCCTCCTAAAAGGTAGGCGCTTAGTTTAAACTACTTTTCTATAGCCACAACACTAGAAGAGGGAGGGAGGAACAATCTTCCTTCTGCATAACTCTCCCATTCATTGGAGCAACTAAGAAAGAAGCTCAGACTAGAAAATTAACCTTTTCACAGCTAGAAAGCAGGTGAAATGAATCCCACTTCTCCTTTGCCAGAGGATGCATGTAAATTGCAGGCTCAGCATAACGTTAGTCTCCGAGCAATTACATTTTATAAAAGCAAGAAGTCGATGTTACAGCTTCTACAAAAGGAGATCCAGGACGGAAAACCAGAAGTGCTACCACGGTCATTTTAAAAGAGCCACTCCTGTCAGCACACGGCAGTATTTTCTCACTGTATAGCAACAGGAAAACTTCAGCCTGTTTCACACATGGGATTTCAGAAAAGTCAGAGGGGGAGGAAATCTCAGTCCAACAGCCATCTGTTAGACTTGGCAAGAAGCCTTTGAAACATAAAACAGAAGCAAAATGAGCTTTCAGTGACTACGGTTAAATGGCATCAATACTCAACCAGGGACTTAGTGCAATTAAAACACGCAAATATTCAATAGATGGGGCAGAGAGAAATGTCTTGGTTTTGTACAAAATAATAAAAACTGTGAACTGCCATTAAGAAGAGTGGAAAACAGAAACATTTCCACTAATACTGAAAGATATAAAAACATGCACGAGTGTTCACCCAGAAAGACCTATGGATATATTGAATGTCTACGACCTAGGAAAAAGAAAATTTCACACTTCTAATTCCAGCTTCCCCTGGAATTTTGAAGGCCTTTGCAACATTGCCATACAACCTCTGCATTTCACCCCAACAGAAACAATTCTTAATATGAGGATTCATGTATTTGTTACGTAACTGCCAAGGCAAAACAATTAAAAACTAAGTAACACCACAAGTCCCCCACAATCTTACCCCATTTGTCGGGCAGTTCTTTATGTAGTGGCCACGTTTTCCGCAGTGAAAGCAAGTAGATGAAGGCGGAGCGGACCCAAGGGTTTCTTCAGGTAACTAAATGGTTTGGGGGAGAAAACCAAAGAGGTAGGCATGTGTCTCTCTCGTTAAAACAAACATCTCTGCAATTTTTCCACGATCTGCAAAGATCAGATGGGACACAATCAACACTTACTTGACTGGATCGTATTCGCAGCAGGACCCTATCTTCAAAGCTTTTATTTCACCTTCTTCGGAAGCACTGGCTTCAGCCACACTGGCAGTCTGTTTAACAGGCAATTATTTGACACGCACATTAGAAACACATTTAAGCCCACACAGCCAAAGACAACACCGCTCACCCGACCCTGCAAAGAGCAGCACAACGCTAGCTGAGGTTGCATGAAAACAGGGGCTTGCATAAAATATAGCTGTCCTGAAGATGTTCTGGGGAGTCCTTACGTCATTACAGGGTGTATATGTGCCTGTTAACCTACTTGAAAAGAGCATTCTAGGGCACTCAAAACCTTAGGCTCTCTTTGGGCCTCACATAAAGACTGGTGTAACCAATCCAATTTTCTTCCAAGCAGGCTCTGGCCATGTCCACCAAAAATTACCCTGTCCAGTATTTTTAAGCTGCTTTTTAAGCTCCAGACTAGCTGAACAAGAAGACATCCACTGTACATTTAATTGAGAAAGATGTACGCAAGGATCATTATTTACATTTTTGCAGCATTGAAAGGACACACAGCTTAAAGAGTCGGGGAAGCTGTTTTTTTGCTTGTGGAAATTCAGCTTCTAACACAGAAGCATCATTCAACCTTCAGGCGCACAATCTCTCTTACATCCTTCACAGAGCTGATGGGGATAGGCACACCTTGCATCCCTGAATACCTGGGTCTGGGAAAAGGCCTTGTCAGAGCATGCCTTCACAGCCTTAAAAAGGATGAGACATCCAGCAACCATCCTTACCATGTGTATTCTAAGATAAAAAGAAATACTGGCAACACTCTTTATCATGGGGACGAGGAATACAGCTGGAAAACTACTGTAAAAAAAACCATGGAACAGCAACACAGCATTCTGGCTGCAATGTGTGTTACTTCATGACAAATGACATGAAATAAAAACTGATGGTTCGTGGGACTTGTGCATTGTAACATGTAGCTGGGGTAGGTTCAGAATACTTTAACCAGGGAATCCAAAAGCTATTTGAAATGTTGGCATAAATAATTCAGATCGTAACTCAAGAGCAGAGCACAAAAAAATATCTCCTAAGGGAAGACGCATAACGGGCTCTTTCATACGCACGGTATCTCTTTCTGTGGAGGTGAAGCAGGCTGAAAACCACAGAAGACGGCCAGGAAGAGCAGAAAATTTGCTGCAGTAAATACACCAATTGCAAAGCACGTTCTAGCTTGACCTCACACCTATTTTAAAACAAATACTTAAGTGTGTCCAGCGTGTACAGCGTCGGTTTCTCTTTATTGGCTCATATTCCACACTGGATTAGCAGAGGAGAGAAAAAAACCTGCTTGAATATACAAAAATAATTTTTTTGCACTAATGATCACAGCTATTGCCATCTTCCATACCTGCCTCAGCTCTGACCTCTAAACCCCAGTGCCCTTCTTACACCAGGAACTCAGCCATCTTTTCCAGATGCAGGAGCACGTCCCCACAATCCCCAGGAGACCTGCATCTCTATCAAAAGGCACTTGGAGCTAAAAGATGAATTGGCTGGCACAGGTCTCACCCTGCCCAGCAGCCTGGAGATTTGGGTTCACAATTACAAAACACTTTAAAGCCAAAACACTCTCTCTAGCTGCTACTTTGCTTATTCTTGTTTGAAAGAAATACTTGTCAATTTGAACATCTTTTCCACATCAATTCAACCAGATTTGTTTACATTCAAACTTTAAATCAAAAATGTATAAAAACCCAAACTAAAAAAATTGCACCGTGCTCTTCATTTTTACCTAACTTTTTAAGCATCTTTTGCTCAAAATACTTCTATTTTCATTATAATCCAGTATTATTTCTCGGGAGTTATAGAGCACTTTTTTCACTTGAGTGCAATTTAGTTAGCTTATCTCCTAAAAGTACTTCATTCCTGATGACTTAACAAGACTCACAGTGCAAAATGAGATGCAGCATCTCCCTGGGCAATGCTACGCGCCTTGGGCAGTGGTCCTCCGAAACAGGACAAACATAGAGTGCCTAAGCTTATCAGGGATGAAGCAAAGAGGAAAAGGCATCTAATTAGACCTACTCAAAGATCCAAGCACGATCTTCAAACACAAACTTTCTTCCGCAACCAAATGTCTAAGACTGACTTTCCTTTCTGTTAAAATCAATCTATCAATCAATGAGAGACTGTACTTGGCTTCAGTAAGGGCTAACAGCAGAGTTGCCAGAGACCTGATGAGGAACACAGGAGACTGGGGTGTGATTCATCTGACTAAACGTGGATGTCTCTAATGTAGACGCCCACGGCCGAGCCAAACTTGGTCCCATTTTTAGGCAACACAGAGTTAAGTCCGTGTAACCAGTGCTTCAAGGGACCGTTTATCTTATCCTAAATAAACATTTATATATTTGGTCAGAAAGACCGCCCATTAGATTCACTGATTTTATTCACTACATCTCCTTTAAAATAAAACAGGACCTCATGCCAGTTGTGCAGGCAGAGACGATTGCAACTGCGTTACAGATACACTGTTGAGGTCTGACAAATCACAGTCCACCTCTGCTCCATCCAGGTTGGCTCAAGACCGGGAATTCACATCTCCCTCACCTCCAAAACGGCTCCCGTAACCCCCAGAAGAAGGGAAACGGCAGAGTCGCCTGGTAAAGCTCTTCCTATGAGCAATGACACCAGTCGCTGGACCAGAGACAGAGAGCCAGTCCCCACCCACAGCCCACAGCTCCTGAAGGTCACCTAAGGAGATCTGCAGATTCCAACTTTACCTCTTCTCAAGCCCAAACGCCGAGGGATTTATGCCAGAGAGAGGAGCTCCAACGGGATCTTCTGGCTGCGCTGGGTCCGTTGACCCAACTGGGAGGGACCATTCAAAAACTGCCACAGGGACCCCAACATTCTGAAGCATGCGGGGGGGGCTGGGCTATGCAAATGACGGAACCCCCAACAGCTGCTTCCACCCCACTGCCACCCACCCACCAGACCTCACAGCACCGACTGCTACAACACACCAAACCTTCGTGGGGTGATGCCCCTCCACGCTCAACTCCAGGACGCAAGCTTTGAGGGTGGCATGGGCTTGAACTCGGACATGGCATCCTTGCTCCTGGAGGGCGAGATGGGCATGTTCACCTCCCTCCGAAAGAGGGAAAAATAACATCAGAAACTCTCAACCGGACACAACAATAGCTTGAACTCATTGAAACCCGACACAGAAGATGTCTCCATGAACTTCTCCTCCTACTTTTTAACAACCAAAACACATTACTATGCTTTAGTGGTACGCTTCAGTCAACCATGATTAATTGCAAGAAATCACACGAGATCATCTGAACGCCACTGTGAAGGCTGTTTAATGTTTAAGCAAGCTGGGAAGAGATTTTGTCAGCCAGGAGTCCATCAGTTAGCACTTGCATCTTCAAGGGAACCAATTTTTGTAATACAAAACGGGTATTTTTATTCCTAAACCCATTTACTCTCAGCAGGGGAAGGTAATTCACTGTATACTAGCACTCAGCTGTTCACACACACTTCCCCAATTTTAAAAAAAACAAACAACCCAACAAGTTGCACTAAGCAGTATTTCAGATGGAAGGCAAATGTAGGTAATCCTTCCTGAAATAGAGGCAGCTCAAAGCAATTGTCCTCCTGTCCCACAGGGAGCATCCCAATAGAAGACTGAACGCTTTAGGACTGAAGGCCACTTTTTAGAGTACACAGCTTCGTTTATAAGGCCCAAGTACACATTTTTCTGTCCCAAAGCCTTGTTTCGACTGTCCAAATACTCCTTTTCGCGTCCCAACCCTTCTTTTTTGTGAACAAATCCTCATTTTGATGGTCCAAAGCTTTATTTATAAACTCCAGAGCCCCATTTCAGGCTCCACAACCTTGTTTCTAAACTCAAATTTTGAGGCTCCGAACCTCAGTTTTAGGGCCCAATGCCTCATTTTCGGGGTCCAAAGAATCGTTTCCACAATCCACCCCTTCATTTTTAGGGTCCTGAAGCCTCATTGCAGGGGCCCAAATACCCATTTGTAAGGTCCAAACCTTCCTTTTACAGCACAAACCCCACCGTTAGAGCCCCAAGCCTCATTCTTTACCTTCCAAAGCCTCCTCTTCAGGGAAGAGAGCCTCCTTTCCAGGGACCATAGGCTCATTTTTAGGATCCAGTCTGCAACTAGGGAGAGCCCAAGGCCTCATTTTGAGGGTCCAAATATTCAATTGGAGGGCCCAAAGCCTCATTTTAGAGGCCAAGCTCCTCATCTGGGGTGCAAGGCATCTCTTGTTTAACGCACAACCCCTCATTTGGAGCTTCCAAAGACCCATTTCTAGGGCGCAAAGCCCTCGTTTTTGGTACTGAAGCATCCCTTGAAGGCACAAAACCTAATGCAGGGTTCAAAGCCTCAGTTTCATTTCCAAAGCCCCACTCTTAGGGCCCAAACTCTCCATTGGAGGGTCCAAAGGCCTCTTTTAACAGCTGAGGGCCTCCCCTGGAGTGACCCAAGCCCTCTCTTTGGGACCAAAGCCTCGTGTCTTGGGGCCCTATCGACACCAATAGGTTCCCCTCCTTTGCAGAGCCCAAAGGGTCACATGTAGCATCTCCCCCACCATTTTTAGTGCCCAAAGCCTCATCCGGAGGGCCAAACTCCTCATTGTTCTGGTCCAAACCATTTGGCCTTTTATGACCTATAGCTGTTCTTTAGGGCCCGCAGTTTCACTTGGAGGGTTTAAACCCTCAGCTTTAAGGCACAAAGCCACGCTTTTAGGCTCCAAAGTTACACTTACAGGGCAGAAAGCCTCGTTTTCCCTTCCCAAAGTCTTAGGTTTGGCTTCCAGAGCCCCATTTCAGGCTCCAAACCCCCATTTTGAGGGTCCACGGGCTCCCTTGCAGTTGGCAAAGTCTCCTTTTTAGAGCCCAAGGCCACTTTTTTAGTTGCCGAACTCCCATTTTCAGTCTCCAAAGCCTCATTTTTAGGATCCAGCCAGTCGTTTTCAGGGTCCAAGCCACATCCTGAGTTTCCAAACCCTCATTTTTATGCTCCAAACCCTTCTCTTAGGGCCCAAAGCCTCATTTTGAAGGCCAGTCCCTTGTTGCGACACAGACAGGACTGTCGGGGGATGCAACAGGTCTACAAAATGCCTGACAGTTCGAGAACAGCGCGACCTTGAGCAGCTTGTAGTGTATCCTTGAAAGTCTGGGAAGATCCGAGAAGAGCGGTACAAAAACAAGATAGCGATAAGAAGAACCGTTACTAACTAAACCAATCATCTACTAACACATACTCTGAAGTAGGGGATAAAAAGGTGTGTTAGAACAATAAAGGAGCCATTTTGCATGATCTGTTACTTGTCGTGTCCGTCTCTACCGCGACACAGGACCACCAACGGGCCTGGGTAGGAACCCCAAGGCCCATCAGGAGGTCGTGAGGGGACGAGAGAATAAACGCACAGAACAAGGCGCAGCCTTCAACAGCGCCCACCTATGGGACTCACAGAAGGCATGAGTACAGCTTTACAGAGCTGGACCAGCCCCTCCAATAGCCCAGCCACAAAGCTTTCTAAACAAGGCAGAAACATTGACTCCTTTTCTCGTCCCTACTTAAGATTCCCTGTAGAACTGGGTCTTGGCCTGACCGAGGCTGTAGGAGGGAGGAAGACGAGGGAAAACTTTGCAGGGAAAACACCCAGACACAGTATGGCCTGGCATCAATAAATGTAGGCACAAGCAAGCCCTTGGGAGCAAACTCTTTATTCTCTGCCTGGGGGAGCTGCCTGGGGGCTCTGTGGCCCTGGAGCCACACACCTCCTCAGGACATCCTCCACAAGGCTCCCAGCTACCGCCCTCTTCAACGACTCGGGCTGCACGGGCTCCTCCGGGAGAAGCTTTAAACGCACTGGTCTGTGCCGTGCTCCTGCCTGGGTAGGGCGCTTGGGACCCGCTGGAGGCATGGGCTCTCTTGGAAACTGGGGGCCTGTGGAGGGAAGGGTGTCTGCGGTGCTCCCTGGCCGGAGTATACGCAGAGTTTCCAGTGCAGGCACTGAAGACCTTGCTGTGGCTCCTTGCTGTGCTGAGCCCAACTGAGTTTTTAAGAGTAGAAAAAATCACTGCACCGGCCAGAAAGTGCCTGGAAACTTCATACCTCTTCATTGCCCATTTCCCATGCGAGCTCCACAACCTGGGAGCAACGCAGCCAATAGAACCTTCGAGAAGCAGACTCACAGCCTGCTGCAGCTGGCCCTGCTCGAGCAGCCGAGGTGGGCTGGATGATCTCTAGAGGTCTCTTTCAGCATCCATTCTGTGCTGCTGTGACTCTGTCTCTATCATGTGTAGACATTCGTCTGATCACCCCGTGGGACTCGGCACAGGGTCCACCATACCCTGGGCCACAGAGCACTGACACCAATATGAGGATGCTGCAAATGGCGTTTATTCAACTGCGTCACGCCCTTATATACTGTCTGTCGGTCATCCCGCCTCCCTTAACCCTTCTCTTTCCGTACATCGCGAGATCTTCCGAGCGCCAATCCCTACAAGTCCCCCCTCACTATGGCGGATGACCGACGGTACAAACTGGCGTTACAGCTATAAGTGATCCCACCACCTCATGGTAATTCGTGTACTGGTGGGTACCCGCGCTCTGTATAAAGAGTTTCCGCACGCAAACAGTCAGTGCTGGTATCCCACAACAAACCATAATAACCACCACCAAAAGGATTCCAAATAGGGTCAACGTTTTTCAGTCAATCAAAGACAGGAGCCATTGCCAGGTCGACGAGAGGAGATTGTCAAGCCACTGTCACCTGCCTCCTGTAATTGATTGGCTTTGTCTAAAAGCATATCATAGTCCCCTGCTTATGGGGTACACACAGCGGTTGCTGTAAAGTGGATCTGCGGTGTTCAAAACATCGGTCACACCATTTTGATGCTCGGTTGGTGCGTCTCCAGAGTTGTTGTCCACAGCGGTCATACTTGACAAGCACCCAAGGGTCACAACGACCACAGTGCAGGTACTCAGATGATCTTCTGAACGGCATCCTGCAAAATAACTCACAACAAATCGTTATTGACTGAGGTCTGGTTTCAACCACCGTGACGGCACCCAGCGCACACGTGAGTCTGGGTGCTCTGATGATTGTACTGCAGCATACCCTCTTCCCTGTGTCACCAAGCGCCTCCCACCTTCCCACTTTCCTGTTTCTGGGTCTTTCTTGTTGGGTCTCAACTAGTGCTGCTTGTAATCTGTTTGTCCAAGCTTCTTTCTAAATCAAGAAAAAGGTGTGAGTCAAAATCATACTGCAAAACTGTCGCGAATCCCAGGGAGTCAGTGAACCTGAAAAAACCACATCTAAAAAAGAGCCTGTCATAGGATGTCCTAAGCCGTAATCATCCACGGTCTTCTTCACTTGTTGCAAAAGCTTGCTATCTAACGGAGACCACTCCACCCCTACACCACCTGGACCAGCTCGGACTGGGCAAACTAAAGGGGGTCCTTCAAAACGTATGCCGTCCATAACACATTCCTTTGCTACAATTTTCCAGTCTGGCAACGTGACCTTCGGTGAATCGGGAACTCCTTTCTGTTCCCCAGCTGCTTGTAGCAGCTGCCGCTGTTGCTTCACCTGCTCCTGTATCTCCTCTACTACTCGCTGCAACATCTGCAGCGGATCTGTAGCTGGGTCGGGCGCAGGTATTAAAGGCATAGGCGTTGCCTTTTCACTGGCTGCTGCCGACTGCGCCTTACAGCCGGAGATAGCCTTTTGTTTTATCGCTGCGTGCGGCGGACGACAGCGGTTTCCGCCCACCAGTTGCCACGCCTCCTCTAACCGTTGAGCCGACCCCCCGATTGAGTCCGGCCCACTCTCTTCCTCTTCCGCTACGCGCGTAAGAGGGGGTGTCCTGACTTTCCTTCCTCCTTCCTTTGGCCGTGCTCCGCCTCTCCCGACCTCCGGAGAGACATCCGGGGAGAAAGCGGATGTCGGCGCCATCTTAGGGTGAGCTTGTGGCGCGGTTCGCAAAACACGTCCCGGCACCCAATCCTCCGGATCATACAGGGGAACCGCTCCCTCCTCTACCTGCTCCTTTTCTGATCCCTTCATCACAGCCCTCTCCGCCTCCTCTAGTCTCTGCCTCTCCTTCTCCCGTCTCCTTTGCTCAGCCACGGGTTCCTCTGCCTCCTGAATTAACTGTCGCTCTTTCTCCCGCTCCTCCTCTCTCGCCCGTTCACGCTCCCGTTCAAACTCCTCCCAAGGGTATCCCGGTGGTTCGGCCGGTGCCGACGGCTGCACTGGGAGCACCAGAGGCGTCTGCTCCGCTACCTCCGTCAGCCCTTCTGTCCGCGCCTCCCCATCCGCCTGCACGCCCCGCTCCGCCTGCGCGTGCATCAATCTCTTTGCTTCCTTCCATGTTAAGCCCTCCTCCCGCACTTTCCTGAAAATCGCCCCAATCCGCCCCCACGTCTTTAACTCCGGACCATGCTGCGTCACCATAGCCCGTTCCGCTAAAGCCGCGGTGCATTTCGGCCAGCACTCAGGAGACAATATGTCCCCCGGGCGCTCTATCGCTTCCTCTTTCAGGAGCCGCTCTAGGCAAGCTTTCGCTTCTTTTTGTCCCATAGGGATTTTTACCTCTCTAGAGCATGAGTCCAACACCTTCAGGACTCCTTCCATGCCTGGCCAGGCCTTCGATTATGCCCCGCGTAATCCGCCGATGTCCAATCACGTCAGGGTCACCACTTGTAGACATTCGTCTGATCACCCCGTGGGACTCGGCACAGGGTCCACCATACCCTGGGCCACAGAGCACTGACACCAATATGAGGATGCTGCAAATGGCGTTTATTCAACTGCGTCACGCCCTTATATACTGTCTGTCGGTCATCCCGCCTCCCTTAACCCTTCTCTTTCCGTACATCGCGAGATCTTCCGAGCGCCAATCCCTACAATCATGGTTTAACCCCAGCCAGCAACTATGCACCACCCAGCCGCTCACTCACTCCCCCCCCACCCAGTGGGATGGGGGAGAAAATCTGGAAAAAGAAGTAAAACTCGTGGGTTGAGATAAGCACGGTTTAATAGAACAGAAAGGAAGAAACTAATAATGATAATACTAATAAAATGACAACAGCAATAATAAAAGGATCGGAATGTACAAATGATGCGCAGTGCAATCGCTCACCACCCACCATTCACACCCAGCTAGTCCCCGAGCAGCGATTCCCCCCCCACTCCCCAGTTCCTATACTAGATGGGATGTCGCATGGTATGGAATACCCTGTTGGCCAGTATGGGTCAGGTGCCCTGGCTGTCCCCTGTGCCAACTTCTTCTGCCCCTCCAGCTTTCTCGCTGGCTGGGCATGAGAAGCTGAAAAATCCTTGACTTTATCTAAACACTCCTCGGCAACAACTGCAAACATCAGTGTTATCAAGGTTCTTTGCATACTGAACTCAAAACATAGCACTGTACCAGCTACTAGGAAGACAGTTAACTCTATCCAAGCTGAAACCAGGACACTTTTAACCACTTAACATTCCGTGAGAAATACTGCAAGAGCTCAAGAAGAAAGAGCAGAAAGACAGGAGACAGGTGAAAGCCTAGAGCGCCAGCTAGACGGAATGAAAGACCCTCTTCCTTCTCTGAAGCTTCAGCAAGGCTTCCTTCACCTGCTTGTCTTGGAGTCTTGGGTCGATCCCGGAGAAGAGAGCTTCCTGCAAAAGAGAAGAATCATATAGGGTAGCCTCATTGGTCAAGTCTGGGGCTGCTACCTGGGATCTCCGGTCCTTATAAGAAAAGGCCAAAAGACGCTAGGAGACGTCTGGAAGGAATCACAGGGGATCCCGGAGGGCAGAGGATCCTCCAAAAAAGAAAAAAACCTCAACGGTAGCTTCCTTGGAGGAGTCTGGGGCTTCTACCTGACCCCTTAGGTAGGTAAAGCAGAGGACAGAAGACTGTGGGAGATGCCTGGGAGGAGTCTCAGGTGCCTGTCGGAGTTGAGAGATTTCTCTACAGGAGAACAAAAATGTCTCGAGCTACTTACTTGGAGGAGTCTGGGGCAGGTAGCTGGGATCTCCGGTCCCGAACGCAGAGGTCAAAACGTTCTGGGATGACGCCTGGGAGGAGTCTTGGGTCGATCCCGGAGAAGAGAGCTTCCTGCAAAAGAAAAGAATCATCTAGGGTAGCCTCATTAGACAAGTCTGGGGCTGCTATCTGTGATCTCCGGTCCTTATAAGAAAAGGCCAAAAGACGCTAGGAGACGTCTGGAAGGAATCACAGGGGATCCCGGAGGGCAGAGGATCCTCCAAAAAAGAAAAAAAACCTCAACGGTAGCTTCCTTGGAGGAGTCTGGGGCTTCTACCTGACCCCTTAGGTAGGTAAAGCAGAGGACAGAAGACTGTGGGAGATGCCTGGGAGGAGTCTCAGGTGGCTGTCAGAGCTGAGAGATTTCTCTACAGGAGAACAAAAATGTCTCGAGCTACTTACTTGGAGGAGTCTGGGGCAGGTAGCTGGGATCTCCGGTCCCGAACGCAGAGGTCGAAACGTTCTGGGATGACGCCTGGGAGGAGTCTTGGGTCGATCCCGGAGAAGAGAGCTTCCTGCAAAAGAAAAGAATCATCTCGGGTAGCCTCATTAGTCAAGTCTGGGGCTGCTACCTGGGATCTCCGGTCCTTATAAGAAAAGGCCAAAAGACGCTAGGAGACGTCTGGAAGGAATCACAGGGAATCCCGGAGGGCAGAGGCTCCTCGAAAAAAAAAGAAAACCTCAACGGTAGCTTCCTTGGAGGAGTCTGGGGCTTCACCCTGACCCCTAAGGTAGGTAAATCAGAGGACAGAAGACTGTGGGAGATGCCTGGGAGGAGTCTCAGGTGCCTGTCGGAGTTGAGAGATTTCTCTACAGGAGAACAAAAATGTCTCGAGCTACTTACTTGGAGGAGTCTGGGGCAGGTAGCTGGGATCTCCAGTCCTGAACGCAGAGGTCAAAACATTCTGGGATGACGCCTGGGAGGAGTCTTGGGTCGATCCCGGAGAAGAGAGCTTCCTGCAAAAGAAAAGAATCATCTCGGGTAGCCTCATTAGTCAAGTCTGGAGCTGCTACCTGGGAACTCCGGCCCTTATAAGAAAAAGCCAAAAGACTCTAGGAGACGTCTGGAAGGAATCACAGGGGATCCCGGAGGGCAGAGGCTCCTCCAAAAAAAGAAAAAAACCTCAACAGTAGCTTCCTTGGAGGAGTCTGGGGCTTCTACCTGACCCCTTAGGTAGGTAAAGCAGAGGACAGAAGACTGTGGGAGATGCCTGGGAGGAGTCTCAGGTGCCTGTCGGAGTTGAGAGATTTCTCTACAGGAGAACAAAAATGTCTCGAGCTACTTACTTGGAGGAGTCTGGGGCAGGTAGCTGGGATCTCCGGTCCCGAACGCAGAGGTCAAAACGTTCTGGGATGACGCCTGGGAGGAGTCTTGGGTCGATCCCGGAGAAGAGAGCTTCCTGCAAAAGAGGAGAATCACCTACCGTAGCCTCATTAGACAAGTCTGGGGCTGCTACCTGGGATCTCCGGTCCTTATAAGAAAAGGCCAAAAGACGCTAGGAGACGTCTGGAAGGAATCACAGGGGATCCCGGAGGGCAGAGTTTCCTCCAAAAAAGAAAAAACGTCAACGGTAGCTTCCTTGGAGGAGTCTGGGGCTTCTACCTGACCCCTTAGGTAGGTAAAGCAGAGGACAGAAGACTGTGGGAGATGCCTGGGAGGAGTCTCAGGTGCCTGTCGGAGTTGAGAGATTTCTCTACAGGAGAACAAAAATGTCTCGAGCTACTTACTTGGAGGAGTCTGGGGCAGGTAGCTGGGATCTCCGGTCCCGAACGCAGAGGTCAAAACGTTCTGGGATGACGCCTGGGAGGAGTCTTGGGTCGATCCCGGAGAAGAGAGCTTCCTGCAAAAGAGAAGAATCATCTAGGGTAGCCTCATCAGACAAGTCTGGGGCTGCTATCTGTGATCTCCGGTCCTTATAAGAAAAGGCCAAAAGACGCTAGGAGACGTCTGGAAGGAATCACAGGGGATCCCGGAGGGCAGAGGCTCCTCCAAAAAAAGAAAAAAACCTCAACAGTAGCTTCCTTGGAGGAGTCTGGGGCTTCTACCTGACCCCTTAGGTAGGTAAAGCAGAGGACAGAAGACTGTGGGAGATGCCTGGGAGGAGTCTCAGGTGCCTGTCGGAGTTGAGAGATTTCTCTACAGGAGAACAAAAATGTCTCGAGCTACTTACTTGGAGGAGTCTGGGGCAGGTAGCTGGGATCTCCGGTCCCGAACGCAGAGGTCAAAACGTTCTGGGATGACGCCTGGGAGGAGTCTTGGGTCGATCCCGGAGAAGAGAGCTTCCTGCAAAAGAGGAGAATCACCTACCGTAGCCTCATTAGACAAGTCTGGGGCTGCTACCTGGGATCTCCGGTCCTTATAAGAAAAGGCCAAAAGACGCTAGGAGACGTCTGGAAGGAATCACAGGGGATCCCGGAGGGCAGAGTTTCCTCCAAAAAAGAAAAAACGTCAACGGTAGCTTCCTTGGAGGAGTCTGGGGCTTCTACCTGACCCCTTAGGTAGGTAAAGCAGAGGACAGAAGACTGTGGGAGATGCCTGGGAGGAGTCTCAGGTGCCTGTCGGAGTTGAGAGATTTCTCTACAGGAGAACAAAAATGTCTCGAGCTACTTACTTGGAGGAGTCTGGGGCAGGTAGCTGGGATCTCCGGTCCCGAACGCAGAGGTCAAAACGTTCTGGGATGACGCCTGGGAGGAGTCTTGGGTCGATCCCGGAGAAGAGAGCTTCCTGCAAAAGAGAAGAATCATCTAGGGTAGCCTCATCAGACAAGTCTGGGGCTGCTATCTGTGATCTCCGGTCCTTATAAGAAAAGGCCAAAAGACGCTAGGAGACGTCTGGAAGGAATCACAGGGAATCCCGGAGGTCAGAGGCTCCTCCAAAAAAAGAGAAAAACCTCAACGGTAGCTTCCTTGGAGGAGTCTGGGGCTTCACCCTGACCCCTAAGGTAGGTAAAGCAGAGGACAGAAGACTTTGGGAGATGCCTGGGAGGAGTCTCAGGTGCCTGTCGGAGTTGAGAGATTTCTCTACAGGAGAAGAAAAATGTCTCGAGCTACTTACTTGGAGGAGTCTGGGGCAGGTAGATGGGATCTCCGGTCCCGAACACAGAGGTCAAAACATTCTGGGATGACGCCTGGGAGGAGTCTTGGGTCGATCCCGGACAAGAGAGCTTCCTGCAAAAGAGAAGAATCATCTAGGGTAGCCTCATTAGACAAGTCTGGGGCTGCTACCTGGGATCTCCGGTCCTTATAAGAAAAGGCCAAAAGACGCTAGGAGACGTCTGGAAGGAATCACAGGGAATCCCGGAGGGCAGAGGCTCCTTGAAAACAAGAAAAAACGTCAACGGTAGCTTCCTTGGAGGAGTCTGGGGCTTCTACCTGACCCCTTAGGTAGGTAAAGCAGAGGACAGAAGACTGTGGGAGATGCCTGGGAGGAGTCTCAGGTGCCTGTCGGAGTTGAGAGATTTCTCTACAGGAGAACAAAAATGTCTCGAGCTACTTACTTGGAGGAGTCTGGGGCAGGTAGCTGGGATCTCCGGTCCCGAACGCAGAGGTCAAAACGTTCTGGGATGACGCCTGGGAGGAGTCTTGGGTCGATCCCGGAGAAGAGAGCTTCCTGCAAAAGAGAAGAATCATCTAGGGTAGCCTCGTTAGTCAAGTCTGGGGCTGCTACCTGGGATCTCCGGCCCTTATAAGAAAAGGCCAAAAGACGCTAGGAGACGTCTGGAAGGAATCACAGGGAATCCCGGAGGGCAGAGGTTCCTCCAAAAAAGAAAAAAACCTCAACGGTAGCTTCCTTGGAGGAGTCTGGGGCTTCTACCTGACCCCTTAGGTAGGTAAAGCAGAGGACAGAAGACTGTGGGAGATGCCTGGGAGGAGTCTCAGGTGCCTGTCGGAGTTGAGAGATTTCTCTACAGGAGAACAAAAATGTCTCGAGCTACTTACTTGGAGGAGTCTGGGGCAGGTAGCTGGGATCTCCGGTCCCGAACGCAGAGGTCAAAACGTTCTGGGATGACGCCTGGGAGGAGTCTTGGGTCGATCCCGGACAAGAGAGCTTCCTGCAAAAGAGGAGAATCACCTACCGTAGCCTCATTAGACAAGTCTGGGGCTGCTACCTGGGATCTCCGGTCCTTATAAGAAAAGGCCAAAAGACGCTAGGAGACGTCTGGAAGGAATCACAGGGGATCCCGGAGGGCAGAGGATCCTCCAAAAAAGAAAAAAACCTCAACGGTAGCTTCCTTGGAGGAGTCTGGGGCTTCTACCTGACCCCTTAGGTAGGTAAAGCAGAGGACAGAAGACTGTGGGAGATGCCTGGGAGGAGTCTCAGGTGGCTGTCGGAGTTGAGAGATTTCTCTACAGGAGAAGAAAAATGTCTCGAGCTATTTACTTGGAGGAGTCTGGGGCAGGTAGCTGGGATCTCCGGTCCCGAACACAGAGGTCAAAACATTCTGGGATGACGCCTGGGAGGAGACTTGGGTCGATCCCGGAGAAGAGAGCTTCCTGCAAAAGAGAAGAATCATCTAGGGTAGCCTCATTAGTCAAGTCTGCGGCTGCTACCTGGGATCTCCGGCCCTTATAAGAAAAGGCCAAAAGACGCTAGGAGACGTCTGGAAGGAATCACAGGGAATCCCGGAGGGCAGAGGCTCCTCCAAAAAAAGAAAAAAACCTCAACGGTAGCTTCCTTGGAGGAGTCTGGGGCTTCACCCTGACCCCTAAGGTAGGTAAAGCAGAGGACAGAAGACTGTGGGAGATGCCTGGGAGGAGTCTCAGGTGCCTGTCGGAGTTGAGAGATTTCTCTACAGGAGAACAAAAATGTCTCGAGCTACTTACTTGGAGGAGTCTGGGGCAGGTAGCTGGGATCTCCGGTCCCGAACGCAGAGGTCAAAACGTTCTGGGATGACGCCTGGGAGGAGTCTTGGGTCGATCCCGGAGAAGAGAGCTTCCTGCAAAAGAGAAGAATCATCTTGGGTAGCCTCATTAGACAAGTCTGGGGCTGCTACCTGGGATCTCCGGTCCTTATAAGAAAAGGCCTAAAGACTCTACGAGACGTCTGGAAGGAATCACTGGGGATCCCGGAGGGCAGAGGTTCCTCCAAAAAAGAAAAAACGTCAACGGTGCAACTGTGCTACTGATCCAGGAAGCTCGTAAGTTCGCCTGAGGAGAAAGGATTACTGTACGTTTCCCATATGATAACTGTTGTGCTAAAACGGAAAGGGGGGCATTGGTTATCCTCTAGCAGAATGCTGAAATACCAAGTGGTGTTGTTGCTGGAACAAGATGATGTTTACCTAAAAACTACTACCGCTGTTAACCCTGTTGCGTTTTCAACAACTGACCGAGTTAAAGGAGAACTGGAACGTGACTGCTTGCAGGCAATCGAAAGAGTTTACTCCAGCTGACTGGATCTCTGAGATGTGCCACTAGAAGAAACAGATTGGGAACTATATGCCGACGGAAGCGGTTCCATCTGTGAAGGAAAACGTTTTATCGAGATAGACAATAACTACTGAGGAGGTACTTGCGTTGCCAACTTTGCCTTCGATGATCTCTGCCCAAAAGGCTGAATTGATAGCTCTTACTCGAGCTCTGGAACTAAGTCAAGGAAAGCGAGTCAACACTTGGACAGACTCAAAGTATGCTTTTGGAGTGGTATGTGCGCATGGAGCGATACGGGGAGAAAGAGGACTGTTATCTGCACCAGGAACCGCCGTTCAGCACGCAGAACAAATACTGAAATTGTTAGAAAGCATTCAAAAACCAACAGCAGTCACGATGATGCACTGTAAAGCACATCCGTTAGGTAAGACCGGTCCTAACGCAGGTAACCGACTGGCTGATAAAGCTGCTGAAGAGGCTGCAGAAAAAGGCATCCTAGCACTAGTTCCAGAGAAAGGTATAAAATTGCCTAAAGAAACTCCAAATTATAATGAAAAAGATGAAGAATTAATTATTAGATTGCAGGCTAACAAAATGAAACAGGATAGGCTGTAACACCGACAGGTTGAATAATAGTCCCACCCACAATAATAAGAGAAATTGCCCCATTGAACATCACAGAGTATACTGGGAAACAGAAAGCGAAATATGACAAAGATTGTTTAAACAATTATAAGTGGACGTGAAATGTATATGTAAATTTATCCCCGAACCAGTAATAAGATCATCTTTGGGATTATTAAATAAGGAAATTTTTTAGAAGAATATTAGCAAATTGATTTTATAGAATTGCCTTGAAAATAAGGATATGTCCTAGTTTTAGTTGATATCTTTACTGGGTGGCCCAAGGCTTTCCCTTGTCGCACCAACAAAGCAAGGGAAGTAGTCAAAGTCTTGCTCAAAGAGATAATACCAAAATATGGGGTGCCTGTAAGAATGTCATCTGACAATGGCCCTCATTTTATAGCAAAGATTATGAGACAAGTTGAGCCAAGTATTATCTATGGATTGAGACTATCACACCCCACATAGACCACAAGCAAGTGTGTGGGCAGAGAGAGAGAGAGAGAGAGAATGAACTATATCCTTAAGCAACTGTCGAGTAAAATTTGTCAGGAAACCTCCCTCCTCACATGGGTTAAAGCGTTACCCGTGGCTCTATTAAGAATCGGAGTATAGCCAGAAGAGAAAGAAAAGTCAAGTCTTTAGGAAATGTTGTATGAAAGACCATATCAAGAGTCCTGTGTTCTGAGTATCTTGAGTGCCTTTGGAGATATGTTTTTAAAAGGTGTTATGATTTCTTTAAGCAATTCTTTTCAAGAACTTTGTCAGTATGTCTCCACAGCTGGACCCTTAGAACTGGACGTAGCAGCGCATCCCTTCCGACCAGGAGACTGAATATATATAAAATCACCGAGAAGTGGAAAGGACCGTATCGAGTCATTTTAACAACACTTGTAGCAGTAAAGGTCTGGGAGAAGAACCTTGGCTTCATTATTCGAGAATAAAGAAAGCACCCAACAAGAAACTGGAAGTCTAAAGAAACTGTCCCTTTAAAACGGAAAATCTATAAGTAAGTTTCACGTTATCTATTTGGGAAAACAGTTGTGTAAAGTTTATAATGTTGGGGTTGCTATTAGGAATATTGTCGAGGGCAATAATCTTTTTGTGTGTTTAGAGGGTGTATGTGGTTTTTTTTGAGGGGTTCTAAACATGAGATAAACAAAATGAAACAATTATTGTTTGAGCTATTCATCTTGATATTAACCGGTTTTGTAATTTGAATTAAAAAAAATAATCTAGTTTTGTAACTGATTCAAAGTTTTGTAAAGACACAGAATTTAACCTCAGTAACAGCCTGCCTTTCCGATTCCAAAGTCAGATGAAAATCTAGTTCCGTGGAGAATACTGACATTGAATTTAACCAAAACTTGAGAAAAGAGGTAGAACAACGAGAATCATTTTAGCAGATTAAATTGGATGGATTTAAAAGGCAATTATTTTTTTTTAAATTTGAAAGAAGGAATTATAGCGTTGTGAATTATAACGTTACCAAACCATCCACCTCACGGACAAAAGAATTAATTTACTCGCCCTTCGGGAGAAACTTGTACAAGCACCCCTCGGGGCTGTCAGCTGCCAAAACCGTAGAGACAAGTGCAAAAAGGAACTTGGGATCATGTTTAAAATATAAAACGATGTTTAGAACTTACTGGAGTTCCAGGATCCTTGTTAGAGCCACCCAGAGTCGGGACCATCTGTGGAAATTTAGACCGGTTTAGACAACCAGAGAAACATCACACATCCTAAACAGAGCTGTATGAAAGTTTGTACTTGCAGCTAGCTCCTCTGACCCCAAACTCCCAAGACCTTCTCTAGTAGCTAAAGCTCTAAGATGGGGGTGTATTTGTAGAAAGGATAATAATACTTCACATGATCTTTGGTCCCCTCTTAATAACGGGAAGAATTTAGCTTGGAGTTGACGGCATTAAAGGACAGGTGAAAAGTTCAGGCTTAACTGCTTGGGTGACTAGTGATGCTATCTGATCCACTCACCTCTTCATGAAGGAGAAAAGCAAATCGTGGTCTTGAGACTTAATAACTCTATCCTCTCTCTGGAAGAAATCTCCCTTGTGGCCTCGCTCGCGGGTGGACCTGGGGAAATGGAAAAGATGATACCTGGCAATCGCCAAGTCTTAGAACTAAAATCAGATGGGTAATAAAATCTGTATTTTGACCCCAGTTAACACCTCTTCCACATCAGATGACTCTTGACATCTGTCACTCAGTCAAGGCAGTGCCTGCTGCTTCACTTCACCTTGGTGGTGAGGGGTTTGGTTCCGGGTTTCGGTACCACAGCTGCGGGCCGGGGCTGGAGGAGCCGCAGGTGCGGGCAGTGAGAGGCTGATGGCGACGCCCCCTCCCTGGCAAGGGGAGGGGCTGCCGGGGGAGGGGCTGCCGGGGGAGGGGCTGCCGGGGGAGGGGCTGCCGGGGGAGGGGCTGCCGGGGGAGGGGCTGCCGGGGGAGGGGCCGCCGGGAGCCCAGGCAGGAGCGGAGCTGAGCAGTGACCGGGCTGCGGCTGCCCCGAGGGAGAAGGTGAGCGGGGCCGGGCGCCCCTCGGAGCGCGAACGTCGGAGGCGGGGGTGGCCCGGGGGAGGTGGGGGCCGCCTGTGCCGAGGCCGGGGGGGAGCCCTGAGGGCTCACAGGGCGGCTGAGAGAACGTGCGCGCGGGGGTGGGGGGGGTGGGGGGGCGCTGACGGGGCGGCTGAGAGAACGTGCGCGCGGGGGTGGGGGGGGGTGGGGGGCGCTGACGGGGCGGCTGAGAGAACGGGCGCGCGGGGGTGGGGGCTCACCGGGCCCCGTGGCGGGGCTGCGCAGTCGGCCGGCGGGTCCCGGGGAAAGCCCCGAGGAGGACGGCGGGGTCCGTGTTGCACGCACGGAGCGGCAGCGGGGCCGCGCCGTGCCGGAGCTACCCGGAGCGGCGCTGGGGGCTCGGCGGGAACTGCCGCTGCGCCGGCGTGGGGAGGTGGGGGGGAACGGAAGCGGCGTCCCCTCGGGGTCAGGCAGCCGGGCAGGCTGCCTCCCGGGGCATGCCGGGAGCTGTAGTTTTCGCGGACTCGGCAGCCGGGCAGCAGCGCGGCTCTCGGGCGCGGCGTAGTCCGACCAGGTCAGAGTCGGGAGCGTTGCCGGTTTCGCGTGGTTTTCCGCGGGCTTCCCGCTGCGCCCGCTCCCCGACCAGCCGTGCGGATGCGCCTCCTGGGCGCATGCGCCGTGCTTCGCGTCGGGGCAGCCCGGCGTTCGCTCGCCGGCGCAGGCGCCGTCCCCGTCCCCGGAGGTTTGTGATCTTGGGAAGCCCATGTCCTGGATAGCTGGGGTTGTGGTTTGCAAGCCTGTGACTCCCACCAAGTTCCCAACAAATTCAAACGTAGAAATTGTGCATCGGCCCTCCTCGCCCCCTCCGAGCTGGTCTGTTCTCTGTGGTCACCATTAGTAGCCTCGGTTTCCCACCTGTGGTACTCCACAAACCCAGAGCCTCGCAGCTCCATGCTGAAGGGAGTGGGGAGCTACACACGGAGAAGGCAGAGGCCCGAGTTTGTCTTTTGGGGATGAGAAGTGGGGAGGAACTGCCATAAATGGGACGCATCCCTGCTTGAGACATGGCTGTTTCAGCTGTGCACATGGAAAATCCTCAGATACGTTGCATCTAGCCCTCCTTTCCATTGACCCCAGGAGAACTGGCCTCCTGTGTCCCCCAAGTCCATTTACTTCCTGCTGCGGTGAAGTGGCTATTTTTCTTCTTTTCTCTGAGGATTTTGTGGATCTGGGCATGGGAAGGAGTGCGTTAATGCTGGCTTTCTCAGCCTACTTCTGGGAAGCCAGGCATATCTGCAGATTAGAGCCGGGGGAGTGGCCCAGACGCCTTTTATTCCTCGGAGGGCAGTGTATTTGGGGAGTTAGAGCAAGGCATGCCTGGATGTTGGTCTCCCTGAGGGGGAGGGGGTTTACAGCCAGATGACTGAAAAGCCTCCCCCAGTCACTTCTGGGGAAAGAGTTGAGGGGTGGCTTTTAATGTACCCACGGTATCAATGTGGCGGGTGAGCATACACCCCCCCTCTTGGCTGGGGGATCTTATGGGACGCCTGCTGAGCCAGGGCTGGAAGCCCCTCTGCACACCCTGGAGGAGCTGGGTGCAGACTGGGGACGTGAGGGCAGTCGTGACATGGACACGGAGCGGCAGAGAGTCCTGCTCTTTCAGCAGTTAACGGTGCTACCGCGTGTTCAAAACCTCAAGTGCACCCGTCCAACCGTGTATTCTCTTTCCTGGGGTTTGTTTATGGGACAAATAAACTGCCCAGCACTAGATGAGAAGGTTATCTGCACTCCACCTCAAATCAGGTGCATCACCTCTCCGTCGGGAAAGAAGTATGGGGCTGGGCATAAAAGGAACAGTAACTCGAATGTCGGGACTCTTTTTGGCTCTGGGCACAGAGCAGGTAACCACAGCGATACAGAGGGGGAAGGAGGTGCTGATGGGTTTGTACCTTGGACTTAAACTGTAGAGGATGATCTGTTCAGGACATCCATGTCATCGAGTAGCTGTTGCATGATTTATACTTGTAATCCAGTTCCTACTTGATAGCCTTAACTTTGCGTGGCTTGCGTATTGAACTTTGCAGTAGTTTGTTTGTTTTTACATTTCCTTAAGGTCTAGGCAAAGGTTTAGAAAGTTAGCAGACTTAAGGATAAGCATTTATTACTTTGTCCTGCCACGTTGCCATTTGAAACCTGTTCTGAGTGTTGGTGGTATTCAAGAAATTGGCCGAGATTTAGAGGGTGAATCTGTATCTTTAGGTGTACTGAGCAGAAAAGTACAATGGATCTTTTTAGTTGCCAGATAGCTTGCTTTATCCAGGCGGTCAATTTGTCAAGATCAGGCTGCAGTGTCCAGGGGGCCGGGGCGGGAAGGTTGGTGTTCAAGCTTCTCATTCCTGTCAGCGGTGACTCCGCTTGCACCACTAAGTGGTGCTGTGTACGTACCCTTAACTAAATTGGGAGCTGCCTGTGCCTGCCTGCTTGTGTAGTTCGGAGCGGTCCTTTTAGAGAAAATGTTCTTTTGGCTGCATTTGTTCTCCTGTGATACAAAAACTTGACAGCGATTGGGGGCAACTACTACTTTAGGAGGATTTCTATAAAGTAAGAAATTGCTGGTTTTATTTTGTCATGATGGGCAAAACAATAACTGATTCAAAATCACGTCCACTGCAGCTTATGCTTCCGTAACACACCACTCAACTGATTTCTATGCGTAAATGTCTTCGGAGAGGAATCACAGGTGCCTGCTGTGACTATAGGGACAAGCAGCATGGGCTCACAGGAACAGAACATGCTTTGCCTTCCCATCACCAGAAGAAAGAGAGAAAGAAAGAAAAGAGGTGAAGAAGGGTGCTCAGGAGCAAGAGGCTGCAAGGAAGTTGCTGTACGTGATCCTTTTGCCTTGCTTTATCTGACAGAAAAGCTGCCTTCTGCTAGTTGGGTCTTGGCTTGAAAGACAAGGGGGAAGAGACTCCCGCCCCTCTCCCAGGGAGTGTGCTACTTTTGACTGGCTTGTTCTGACTATGTGATCTGCATTTACAATATTTAGGTTGCGTGCTGACAGTCTATACCACTGACTCCCTGAATGGTTTTTCATTTCTGTCCCCGCTTCCTTCTCCAGCTTTTTTCAATATATCAATTTAAAAAAAAAAAAAATTAATAAAAATTTAACCTTACATGAATATCATGCGTTGGCTTTGGCCCCAAACACTTTATTTCCTAGAAATAAGTTGAGTCTTTTCATCAGAATATGTAAAAGATTTCTAGCCACTGTAATACTATTGTATTGTTTTTTTTTTTTTTTAAATAAGTTTCTATCCAGGTTCCAGTGTGTGCACTGAATTTCTACTGCAGTAGATGACAGTCTTAAGCTGAAGAGAGATTTCATGGTTGGGAGAGAAAAAGAGCAGATCTTGACTCAAAGGTAACTTTTCCAAGGGAAAGGTAAACTCTTTTGTTTCTTTGGGGATTTTTATTCTGATAGCACAAGCATCTTGTTCTCTCAGGATTTTGTTATCTCTGGAAAAAAACCTTGGTTTTGTGTCACTTTCCTCCTTCCCTGGTTGTGGTTTTTTTTTCCACTCCTTTCAGAGGAACTGCTAATACTGTTATAATTTAGGAAGACATTTTTAACTCTTGACTCGGAGGTCCGCAGACATCACTGTAAAGACAGTTTCTGTGCATCCAAATGCTGTTAATCCCTTCAAATACGAAATGAAAGATGTGTAACTTGGAGCTGAGGCTGAGTCAGAGTATTCCAGATGGGTCTGGTTTACTTTGCATTCAGTGTTCCTGTAGCCTGTTGCTTTGGAAGGTGCAGGTAATAAGCTTTTCAATTGAATAAATGAGCGGTAGTGGTTTTTTGTTTTCCTCCCCTAGAAATGTAGTGCTTGATCAGACTGCACTGACCTGTAGAAGTTGTGGGCACTGTGGTGTTCTCCAGAATGCTACTTGGGCTGCCGCTACAAGTAGGTCATTTAAAATAGTAACCTTAGACCTTAAAAACACATAAAAACTTCACGATGCTTAAAGTATAGAGCAGAGTAGTCACCAGGTTAAAATAACTTCATGCTTATGACATGCACAGCGATGGTTCCTTTCAGGTTTTTTGGTGTTGTGTTTTTTTTTTTTTTTCTCCTTCTTCTTTAAGATGGCACTGGTTGCAGTGATCTTCAGTTTTACGACACAGCTAACTGTCTTAGTATGGATATGGTTCCTTTCTGCCTACTATTTCCGTTTACTGGCAGACATAGTTAAGATAGCTCTTTGGAGTTGTGGAGTGCGCGTGTGTGTATAGATATATGTGTGTGTGTGTGAATGTGTATGAAAATAAGAAGACCTAAAGTCCCCTCCCCACATCATTAGTTTTCGCTGCCCTGTATTTCAGTGTTACCAAGATTTTAAAGTGGCCCAAGTATTGCTGTTGCAAATGTTTCCATGTTTGTCTAACTATTGTGATGACATAAATAAAAAAAAGAAAATCAAAACACTAAATGTTTTATTACTTGCCCTATAACTATATAGGCGTTCCCTGTCTAATATCTATTTCTTTTTTCAGGATTCACTGTATTTATTTTTTTTTACCCTATGAAACGGAAAGAGATTTCTGGCTTACTGTTGGCTTTTGATAGACGTTTTATCCTTGGGGAATTGCCCACCAATTACTTCATAGAGTTTGGAATTTAACTGAAGGACATTTTGCATGCCCGTGTTCAAATAGCGATGCTAACAGGCCACCATACGGTTCATGTTGATAGCTTTATGGATACTTAAAGGTAGGCAATAGTCTTATTTTTTAATAATGCTTAACCTTTTTCTCTTTGGCATGAACAAGCAAGTCTGCCTGGTTTTGTAGGACTTGCAGCTTTTCCTTAACATCAGACTTTAAAAAGGGGAGAACCAGTAGTATCAGGTACGCAGTTAGGATGGCGATTTTTAAAATACTAAGCTGCGTAACAGTCTCGGGAAGAACATGTGTGACTGGGCGTGAGAGTCTGTGGTACAGCATTACTAACCTTTGCTAAAAAAAGTTTTGAAGAATGAAGCATTTGCTTTATGAACGGTACTTGAGGACGAATTCTGATGCTGCTGCTAAAGTTTATTGAAAAATAGGCACTGATTTCAGTGATGATGCAGGTGTGGTTTCTGTTCATGCCTTAAATCTGAAAAGAAGAGAAGAGAAACCTCCATTTGAAGGAGGATTTTGTATGAAGGGTAATCAAACCAGTAACCTACTTCAAGAACGACTTTAAAATATTTGGAGCATCGGTTAAAGGCAAATAAGTAAAGTTTATCATATCCTCCTACATAAGCTGTGACTATTGAATACAGTCGGCAGTCCGCCTCAGAACTTGCTGGTGCGCAACTGCAACGTGTTAAGTTGTAAGGCTTCACAGCCACGAGCTGATGGGCCACAGTTCTCTCCGAGCATAAAGCGCTGTAAGTTTTAGTTTCTTGCACAGCAGTGACTCTTTTCAACATTAGTAACTATACAACAGGGTAAAAGGCAAATTTAGTGAATAATAAGGTGTCATTCTCAGAGTAGCTGTTTGCATTTCACCATGATGCAGATGCTTTTTATAGCAGTTGTGTTGGCACATGTGTTAGAATTCGGTTAATTCTCTCCTGAACTCATTTAAACTTTTGGCTTCAACTGCATCACTGGCAATATGTTTCAGAATAGAATAATTATTTCCTTTAAAAAAAACCGGGGGTGGGGGGGTAAGAAGAAGGGGTGGAGGAAGCGGGGATAAAAAAATCTGTTGTCTGCCAGTGCTGTGGGCTGCTCGCTCATTTTTCTGTAGAACTCCTGGGGTTTTTTTGTTGTTGTTGTTGTTGTTGTTCTTCTTCTTCTTCTACCTTAATGCTAATAGGCATTTCTACCTTTTCTACCTTGTTTTTCTACCTAATGCTAATAGGCATTAGCCTATCCTCTGCACCTTTGGTCATTTCCTGAAGTTTGTCTGTAGTTTCCTACATTAGTAGGTAAATGTATCTATTTTACTTTACAGAGTTTTGATAGTTTTTTAAATTATACAAGAAATTTAAGTCTTGGAACAAATGTCTTTGCTTATTGATTTTTGTGAGTAGCTGCAAAAATCTTATGTATTAGTTGCCCCTTTTAAAATTAAAATAAAAATGAATGCTATGCAAGAAATAGGTTGCAAGTAACTGTTAGGGTCTTACTACTGCTCGCTGTTGAGAGATCGTGGGAAGTGCAGAGAATTTGTGTTAAAAGTTACGGGCATTTTTCAAGATAGTTTTCCAGGTCTGAGGCGTGCTGAAATATCTTTTTCCTATGATAGTGTGTTTAGTTTCGTTGACTTCAGCGGAACACACAGAATACATTGACTTAAACTAGCTGAGAATCTGATGATAAGGTTTTATACTCTACCTAACATAGTGTTGTGATGACCTGTCCCCTGAGCTCAAAATTATGTTTGATGATCGTAACAGGAGGCCGGATCTTTGATCTGAAAATTATGCTGATAGCGACATTACAGAATCCAGGCTTGTAACTTCACTGGTTTCTTGCAGCCCCTCAAGTTCATGAAGGACAATAAGGACCCATTCTCTTTTGTTCTTGTGCTACAATCAGTGATGGAAGTATGACATTGTCAGTTGTAAGAAGTGGCTTAACTGCTGTTGGAGTCTGCTTTTATGCCTGGAAAACCTGTTGATTTGCATGGGTTTGCACAGCTTGTGCTAATGATATGGCTGGAATGAGACAGGGTCTTGTGTAGTCTGCAAGGGCTGTATATGGTCCTGGTTTATAGCTGGGTGGGAGGGATTGGTTCAAGTTACTTCTGATTTGCCCTATTTAATATCTTAAATAGGAGTGAACAGGGTGATTGGAACAGTTTCATTTTTACAAGAGGAAATTTATAAATCGGTTTTTATCCTGTGTTAGAATTAAGATATGTATTTACTGGAGACAACGAGTCTAGCCTGAACACTGAAACAGCTCTGTTTTGGGCACACTATTAGAACTTTTTTAAAATTTTCAAATCATAACAGTCTGTCAGTTCATGCTTGTTGAGTCTGAGACATTAAGTGATGCCCTTTGAACAGGGAAACATTGCTAATAATTGATATTTGGTTTGTAGACTATACCTTCTGTATGCTCTAAAGTCACCTGTTGTTTCCCTTTCATTTATAAAAGTTCTGTTCGTCAAACCATATAAGCGCATACCTAAATTCAGTGTTAAACTTCCTGAATTGCTCTAAACTATTGCGTTGCTGTAAACTGTTTTTGCTGATAAACCTAAGCGGTCAGCTTGGTATTCCTCCATGTATATGTGATTAAGATGCAACAGGTCAGAACAAGTTACCAGGCAACTGCATGCTCCAGCTGCATAGGAGGCACAAAGCAGCTGGCCCGTTCCTTGTAATCAGTGGGAAAGTACAGATTCTCCTGTGACCTTGGTCACTTTTGTCTATAACATATTAGATAAGAGTATTTTGATACTCCTCTCGCAGTGGGAGAAACACTGCTTGTGTCTGTGCAGTGTGTGAAAATCACTTTACCAAGATGCTTTTATTTCTAAAACCCTTGGAAAAAAAACTCAAAACGGAGTTTTAAAACTTTTTTAATCCAAGGCAAACGTCAGGATTCTCATTCTTACAAAGTATTTTACAATTGTGTAACCTTGTAGACTGTACGGAGAATGAGGATCTTGCATGTGACATACTCAAAAGTTTCATTTTCGGTGTTCTACACGCTTCTACTGATCGCAGCGCCTTTGTTTCCCAAGGGCAACTGGCAACAGACAATGCGTATGGGTTTCAAGGCCCTGTGGAACAGAGAAGGTAGTTTGCCAGTGTTCTTACTGCTGTTGCAGACATTGTTTCAGTGGATTGAAAGTGGCACGTTCCAAGTACCTTTTCCTACCATTGCTGCGTATATTTTTTTTTTTCAATCCAGAAGAATGTTTCTGTACTTCCCTTCCCTATAGGTGCATGTTGATTTACATTGCATGCTATTGCAGTGTTCTTAGTCTACCAGTTACAGATTACTCCTTTCAGTTCTTGTGCATTTCTGAATGTGTATCTACCTACTAAACTCACATTTCTTCAGACCTGATATGCAACTGCTACGGAAGTCAGCTATTGTGCTAGTTATGGTGTTTACCCCGTCAGTTGTTTTACTGTCTAATAAGTACCTTGATGACAGAGAAGGGGAGTGTCAGAAAATGGACAAGTCAGGCTTTATATTAGAGATGGTTTTCATAAGATTTAAGAGAATGCAGTTTTGGCATAAGGATTTACATACCGCTCCCGGTGTTCTGTTGGGCTGACGTTTTGCAAGAAGCTGAGGTGTTTAACTTTCAAAAGCTGTTTATGTAAATTGGCTTACCTCTGAGTAGTCTCCTTCAGCTGTGTGTAATGAAGAAATAAATGTGCATCTCTAGACATGTGCATATGCAGATAGAATTGTAAGTGCAGAGCTGGGGATGATGCTTGTGTTTGAGGGTAGAAATACGGAGAGGGACAGCAGTGGGGAAAGAAGAACCTTTGAAGATAGTCTAGTGTTGCTCTCATTCTAGAGGTGAATGATCAACTTTCTGTACCATTCTTGACAAACGCTTGCCTAATTTATTCTTAAACATTTCCTGTAATTATTACTACTGTTGCAAAGATTGCCACATACCCTAAGTTTTTCAGGTTGTAATTTAAGCCCCATGATTCCGTGTAACTGTGTGCCGTGGATGCACAGAAAAGTTCTTCCTTATAGCTACCTTTTAGAGTTTAAACATTGTTCTTTCTCTTCAGTATTGCCCTTTCTAGGTTAAGAGGCTGTTTTTCAATTTATGCTTTGAAGTCAGACTCCTGTACATCGTTGAGCACCCTCTTGGACTTACTGTAGACCCTCGCCAGTTATACTACACCCTTCTTGAAAAGCAGTACATCATCTGGAGGGTTCAGCAGCTAATCCGTGCAAATGTAGCACGGCAGAAATAATGCTTGGATGTACTACCTCAAGTGTGATGTGTGAGGAGGATTCACTGGGCCTTTTGATTAGCAAGAAACGGTACATAAGAACTAGGTGACAGAAATAGGACACGCAGCTGGCACACTGGCCTTCAAGCTTACAGTGCAGCTCCGTGGGCTTTGGCTGGCTACAGAAGAGCATGAGGCACAGGAGAGAACTGCTGCTGGATCTTAGTGAAAGACGGTAAGTCATTTGGAGAGAGGTTTTCAAAGCCAGGAATTCAAGTCGGGTGCCCAATTCCAGAGTGCCTGTGAAATCCCTGTGTACTGCCCTCGCTTGTCTAACTTTGTGTTGTATATTGTCTAGCAGCTTTTCTTTCAAAGATAACAAAGCTACACTTGTGTGATAGGTGATGTAATGATCTCATAATAACAGGCAAAATCCAAGTCACAGAAAATGCCAGCATTTGAAAGAGAGCCGGATAGGAGAGCCTTTTTTGTATGGATCAGTTGCCTTGTTCTGATTTTTTTGTTTTACAGGTAAAATCACAGCTCAGTGTGACATGGAAATAACTGGAAATAGTTTTATTTTTAAATTCGGGGCCTTATTTTCCTTGAAACTGGATTTTCAGATACGGTGCTAGAAGACGTTACAGAATTGTAAATGTTGTTTCTGCCTCCTGTTCCTCTTGAACATTTGGTTTCCTGGGGAAAAATACTGTGTAAGCTCTGTAAGCAAAGAGGTTTTATATTTTTGGAATACTTGCCAGCTGAAGGGTTTGTACCTTGGACTTAAACTGTAGAGGAGGATCTGTTCAGGACATCCATGTTATAGAGTAGCTGTTGCATGACTTATACTTGTAATCCGGTTCCTACTTGATAGCCTTAACTTTGCGTGGATTGTGTATTGAACTTTCCAGTAGTTTGTTTGTTTTTACATTTCCTTAAGGTCTAGGCAAAGGCTTAGAGAGTTAGCAGACTTAAGGATAAGCATTTATTACTTTGTCCTGCCACGTTGCTATTTGAAACCTGTTCTGAGTGTTGGTGGTATTCAAGAAATTGCCGAGATTTCGAGGGTGAAATCTGTATCTTTAGGTGTACTGAGCAGAAAAGTACAATGGATCTTTTTAGTTGCCAGATAGCTTGCTTTATCCAGGCGGTCAATTTGTCAAGATCAGGCTGCAGCGTGGCCAATTCATTTCTTAGTTCCAACAACTGCCATCTTAATGTAGAGATTTATTCTGTAATCAAAACTGGAACTGTTGTCCCTGGTTATGTGTGCTTACTTATTTGTTTTTAACGCTGCTTCAGTGAGACTCCGTCTGAGGGCAGAAGAATCACAAAGCTAGACCAGATTTTGCTAAATGGAAATAACATAACACTGGTAAGTCAGCATTGTTAAAATGCTGCATGCATTTATTTTCTGTACCTGTAAATCAATCAGTCACTGAGCTCAGCTACTTTAAGCTGAGCTTTCCAGACAATTCCATTACACAAGGTAATTTCAAGTAGCTTCTGGGGCATATGTGTGTATGAATGATGCTGGAAAAGTGACCTTGCTGTCTTAGTAAACGTTACAGTTTAAAAAAAAAAAAAAAAAAAGAGCATGTCCCTAACTTTATTTGGTGAATGTTTTTCTGGTCTTCAGGTGTGCCAGGGAATCACTGGCTTTGTTAAGCGCTCCGTAAGCTGGTTCATACAGTGGCTTTTAACTCACGAGTGTTTGCCTGCATAAGCGTGTAGGTGGAATGCATCTACGTTTTATCCATTATTGTATGTATAGATGTGTTTGCAGCAGTTTGGATGTTTACAAGCTTGTCAAGTCATTTGGCAGTTATGATTACCATGTGATGCCCAGAGAGCTGTACCTTTACGTGCTCTGAAAAAAATCTGGAGGTCTGTTGGCTTATACCAAATCAGAAGCACTATGATTTTTAGTTTATTATCTGCTGCTGTAGGTAGGTCAGTACTGCAACAGTAATTAAATACTGTGATTATGCATCCCTAAGCTGAATTCTGCGACTTCCTAAATACCACAAGAGCAGACCTAGAATAGTTTGTTGTTTGTCGGCATAGATGGCTACAAAGTCAGGACTTCCTACGTAAAAGCATTCCTAATTTTGTGGGAAGAGGAGAGGATGACCAACTCGAGTCGAAATGAGCTCTGTGTGAACGAGGAACAATCTCCATTTTGCTGTCTTACCCAGCTTGCACCTCCTCACTGTGTGTCTGAGCAAGTGCCATCTTGCCTTAATTTCTAAGCCTCTTTCTGCTTTGGTTATTGTTCTGCCTCCTTAAAGGATAGTGCATGTTCTGACTTCTTGTGTGGGGTAAAATTACTACCCTCCGGTTAAGCTGGTGGTATACTGCCCTGGAAGCAGAAGCTGGTGATGCTTAGAGTGCAAATTTTCAGCGAGACGTAGATACGTTTCTGTATCGGATCTTGTGCCTCTCTTGCGGACACGTCTTCCCACGTCAGGAAGACTATGCTTTAGACTTTTTCTTACTTCGGTCCTGAAAGCAGCAAAGTTCTTCCTCTTTAGAAGTGCTCAGCTAACTATTAAGAACGTATCAGTAAAAGCAATGGTTATCCTCTTCTTTTATCCCTTATTCAGGAAAGGTGCATCACTAATGATGATGCTGGTTTTGTAAGTTGAAACCGTTACTTTCCTGTAAAGACACACTAATTTGTTCTGAATAAAAGCCTTTCTTTTTGTTCTCTTTGTGCTCAGTTACGTAAGTGCACGAGTGAGTTAGTTTTCCAACGGGTTGATGGAGTGGAAAAAGAATAGTTACGTTCCAGTTGCTGTCGGTCTTCAGTTTTTCTACATCTGTTGCATTTGTTTATGGCCCAAGTCTATATAAAACCCAAATCGTGGGCCAAGAGATTGCTATTCTTTGCACTACAGGCAGATACTAAGCTGGATCATTTGTTTAAACCCTGCTTCAGGCTGTGTCGCCAGAAACCGTGTGGTAGAGTGCTGCAGAATTCTGAAAGCTCTTCAGAGTGGATGCATCTGTTTGATGCTCAGCAGCCGTTGGTTCTGCTGGCCTTGAGGTTCAGCACTCTTGGACTTGTTTTGCTTGGCAGATGTACTCTCTTGTAGTAAAGGCATTGTAGTGGTATTTTGCGAGTGAGGACAGACAGACCAGGCATCGTTCACGTCCAGGGGGCCGGGGCAGGAAGGTTGGTGTTCAAGCTTCTCATTCCTGTCAGCGGTGACTCCGCTTGCACCACTAAGTGGTGCTGTGTACATACGCTTTATTAAATCGGGAGCTGCCTGTGCCTGCCTGCTTGTGTAGTTCGGAGCGGTTCTTTTAGAGATGTTCTTTTGGCTGCATTTGTTCTCCTGTGATACAAAAACTTGACAGCTGTTGGGGGCAACTACTACTTTAGGAGAATTTCTATAAAGTAAGAAATTGCTGGTTTTATTTTGTCATGGTGGGCACAAAATTAACTGATTCAAAATCACGTCCACTGCAGCTTATGCTTCCGTAACACACCACTCAACTGATTTCTATGCGTAAATGTCTTCGGAGAGGAATCACAGGTGCCTGCTGTGACTATAGGGACAAGCAGTATGGGCTCACAGGAACAGAACATGCTTTGCCTTCCCATCACCAGAAGAAAGAGAGAAAGAAAGAAAGAGGTGAAGAAGGGTGCTCAGGAGCAAGAGGCTGCAAGGAAGTTGCTGTACATGATCCTTTTGCCTTGCTTTATCTGACAGAAAAGCTGCCTTCTGCTAGTTGGGTCTTGGCTTGAAAGACAAGGGGAGAGAGACTCCCGCCCCTCTCCCAGGGAGTGTGCTACTTTTGACTGGCTTGTTCTGACTATGTGATCTGCAATTACGATATTGAGATTGCATGGTGACAGTCTATACCACTGACTCCCTGAGTGGTTTTTCATTTCTGTCCCCGCTTCCTTCTCCAGCTTTTTTCAATATATCAATTTAAAAAAAAAAAAAAAAAAAAAATTAATAAAAATTTAACCTTACATGAACATCATCTGTTGGCTTTGGCCCCAAACACTTTATTTCCTAGAAATAAGTTGAGTCTTTTCATCAGAATATGTAAAAGATTTCTAGCCACTGTAGTACTATTGTATTGTTTGTTTTTTTAAATAAGATTCTGTCCAGGTTCCAGCATGTGCACTAAATTTCTACTGCAGTAGAAGAGAGTCTTAAGCTGAAGAGAGATTTCATGCTTGGGAGAGAAAAAGGGCAGATCTTGACTCAGAAGTAACTTTTCCAAGGGAAAGGTAAACTCTTTTGTTTCTTTGGGGATTTTTATTCTGATAGCACAAGCATCTTGTTCTCTCAGGATTTTGTAATCTCTGGGAAAAAAACCCTTGGTGTTGTGTCACTTCCTCCTTCCCTGGTTGTGTTTTTTTCACTCCTTTTCAGAGGAAGTGCTAACACTGTTATAATTTAGGAAGACATTTTAACTTTTGACTCGGAGGTCTGCAGACTTCACTGTAAAGACAGTTTCTGTGCATCCAAATGCTGTTAATCCCTTAAAATACGAAATGAAAGATGTGTAACTTGGAGCTGAGGCTGAGTCAGAGTATTCCAGATGGGTCTGGTTTACTTTGCATTCAGTGTTCCTGTAGCCTGTTGCTTTGGAAGGTGCAGGTAATAAGCTTTTCAATTGAATAAATGAGCGGTAGTGGTTTTTTGTTTTCCTCCCCTAGAAACGTAGTGCTTGATCAGACTGCACTGACCTGTAGAAGTTGTGGGCACTGTGGTGTTCTCCAGAATGCTACTTGGGCTGCCACTACAAGTAGGCCATTTAAAATAATAACCTTAGACTTTAAAAATACATAAAAACTTCATGATGCTTAAAGTATAGAGCAGAGTAGTCATCAGGTTAAAATAACTTCATGCTTATGACATGCACAGTGATGGTTCCTTTCAGGTTTTTTGGTTGTTGTTGGTGGTGGTTGTTTTTTCTTCTTTAAGATGGCACTGGTTGCAGTGATCTTCAGTTTTACGGCACAGCTAACTGTCTTAGTATAGATATGGTTCCTTTCTGCCTACTATTTCCGTTTACTGGCAGACATAGTTAAGATAGCTCTTTGGAGTTGTGGAGTGTGTGTGTGTGTGTGAATGTGTATGAAAATAATAAGACCTAAAGTCCCCTCCCCACATCATTAGCTTTCGCTGCCCTGTATTTCAGTGTTACCAAGATTTTAAAGTGACCCAAGTATTGCTGTTGCAAATGTTTCCATGTTTGTCTAACTATTGTGATGACATTAATAAAAAAAATAAAAACAAAACACTAAATGTTTTATTACTTGCCCTATAACTATATAGGCGTTCCCTGTCTAATATCTATTTCTTTTTTCAGGATTCACTGTATTTATTTTTTTTTACCCTATGAAACGGAAAGAGATTTCTGGCTTACTGTTGGCTTTTGATAGACGTTTTATCCTTGGGGAATTGCCCACCAATTACTTCATAGAGTTTGGAATTTAACTGAAGGACATTTTGCATGCCCGTGTTCAAATAGCGATGCTAACAGGCCACCATACGGTTCATGTTGATAGCTTTATGGATACTTAAAGGTAGGCAATAGTCTTATTTTTTAATAATGCTTAACCTTTTTCTCTTTGGCATGAACAAGCAAGTCTGCCTGGTTTTGTAGGACTTGCAGCTTTTCCTTAACATCAGACTTTAAAAAGGGGAGAACCAGTAGTATCAGGTACGCAGTTAGGATGGCGATTTTTAAAATACTAAGCTGCGTAACAGTCTCGGGAAGAACATGTGTGACTGGGCGTGAGAGTCTGTGGTACAGCATTACTAACCTTTGCTAAAAAAAGTTTTGAAGAATGAAGCATTTGCTTTATGAACGGTACTTGAGGACGAATTCTGATGCTGCTGCTAAAGTTTATTGAAAAATAGGCACTGATTTCAGTGATGATGCAGGTGTGGTTTCTGTTCATGCCTTAAATCTGAAAAGAAGAGAAGAGAAACCTCCATTTGAAGGAGGATTTTGTATGAAGGGTAATCAAACCAGTAACCTACTTCAAGAACGACTTTAAAATATTTGGAGCATCGGTTAAAGGCAAATAAGTAAAGTTTATCATATCCTCCTACATAAGCTGTGACTATTGAATACAGTCGGCAGTCCGCCTCAGAACTTGCTGGTGTGCAACTGCAACGTGTTAAGTTGTAAGGCTTCACAGCCACGAGCTGATGGGCCACAGTTCTCTCCGAGCATAAAGCGCTGTAAGTTTTAGTTTCTTGCACAGCAGTGACTCTTTTCAACATTAGTAACTATACAACAGGGTAAAAGGCAAATTTAGTGAATAATAAGGTGTCATTCTCAGAGTAGCTGTTTGCATTTCACCATGATGCAGATGCTTTTTATAGCAGTTGTGTTGGCACATGTGTTAGAATTCGGTTAATTCTCTCCTGAACTCATTTAAACTTTTGGCTTCAACTGCATCACTGGCAATATGTTTCAGAATAGAATAATTATTTCCTTTAAAAAAAACCGGGGGTGGGGGGGTGAGAAGAAGGGGTGGAGGAAGCGGGGATAAAAAAATCTGTTGTCTGCCAGTGCTGTGGGCTGCTCGCTCATTTTTCTGTAGAACTCCTGGGGTTTTTTTGTTGTTGTTGTTGTTCTTCTTCTTCTTCTACCTTAATGCTAATAGGCATTTCTACCTTTTCTACCTTGTTTTTCTACCTAATGCTAATAGGCATTAGCCTATCCTCTGCACCTTTGGTCATTTCCTGAAGTTTGTCTGTAGTTTCCTACATTAGTAGGTAAATGTATCTATTTTACTTTACAGAGTTTTGATAGTTTTTTAAATTATACAAGAAATTTAAGTCTTGGAACAAATGTCTTTGCTTATTGATTTTTGTGAGTAGCTGCAAAAATCTTATGTATTAGTTGCCCCTTTTAAAATTAAAATAAAAATGAATGCTATGCAAGAAATAGGTTGCAAGTAACTGTTAGGGTCTTACTACTGCTCGCTGTTGAGAGATCGTGGGAAGTGCAGAGAATTTGTGTTAAAAGTTACGGGCATTTTTCAAGATAGTTTTCCAGGTCTGAGGCGTGCTGAAATATCTTTTTCCTATGATAGTGTGTTTAGTTTCGTTGACTTCAGCGGAACACACAGAATACATTGACTTAAACTAGCTGAGAATCTGATGATAAGGTTTTATACTCTACCTAACATAGTGTTGTGATGACCTGTCCCCTGAGCTCAAAATTATGTTTGATGATCGTAACAGGAGGCCGGATCTTTGATCTGAAAATTATGCTGATAGCGACATTACAGAATCCAGGCTTGTAACTTCACTGGTTTCTTGCAGCCCCTCAAGTTCATGAAGGACAATAAGGACCCATTCTCTTTTGTTCTTGTGCTACAATCAGTGATGGAAGTATGACCTTGTCAGTTGTAAGAAGTGGCTTAACTGCTGTTGGAGTCTGCTTTTATGCCTGGAAAACCTGTTGATTTGCATGGGTTTGCACAGCTTGTGCTAATGATATGGCTGGAATGAGACAGGGTCTTGTGTAGTCTGCAAGGGCTGTATATGGTCCTGGTTTATAGCTGGGTGGGAGGGATTGGTTCAAGTTACTTCTGATTTGCCCTATTTAATATCTTAAATAGGAGTGAACAGGGTGATTGGAACAGTTTCATTTTTACAAGAGGAAATTTATAAATCGGTTTTTATCCTGTGTTAGAATTAAGATATGTATTTACTGGAGACAACGAGTCTAGCCTGAACACTGAAACAGCTCTGTTTTGGGCACACTATTAGAACTTTTTTAAAATTTTCAAATCATAACAGTCTGTCAGTTCATGCTTGTTGAGTCTGAGACATTAAGTGATGCCCTTTGAACAGGGAAACATTGCTAATAATTGATATTTGGTTTGTAGACTATACCTTCTGTATGCTCTAAAGTCACCTGTTGTTTCCCTTTCATTTATAAAAGTTCTGTTCGTCAAACCATATAAGCGCATACCTAAATTCAGTGTTAAACTTCCTGAATTGCTCTAAACTATTGCGTTGCTGTAAACTGTTTTGGCTGATAAACCTAAGCGGTCAGCTTGGTATTCCTCCATGTATATGTGATTAAGATGCAACAGGTCGGAACAAGTTACCAGGCAACTGCATGCTCCAGCTGCATAGGAGGCACAAAGCAGCTGGCCCGTTCCTTGTAATCAGTGGGAAAGTACAGATTCTCCTGTGACCTTGGTCACTTTTGTCTATAACATATTAGATAAGAGTATTTTGATACTCCTCTCGCAGTGGGAGAAACACTGCTTGTGTCTGTGCAGTGTGTGAAAATCACTTTACCAAGATGCTTTTATTTCTAAAACCCTTGGAAAAAAAACTCAAAACGGAGTTTTAAAACTTTTTTAATCCAAGGCAAACGTCAGGATTCTCATTCTTACAAAGTATTTTACAATTGTGTAACCTTGTAGACTGTACGGAGAATGAGGATCTTGCATGTGACATACTCAAAAGTTTCATTTTCGGTGTTCTACACGCTTCTACTGATCGCAGCGCCTTTGTTTCCCAAGGGCAACTGGCAACAGACAATGCGTATGGGTTTCAAGGCCCTGTGGAACAGAGAAGGTAGTTTGCCAGTGTTCTTACTGCTGTTGCAGACATTGTTTCAGTGGATTGAAAGTGGCACGTTCCAAGTACCTTTTCCTACCATTGCTGCGTATATTTTTTTTTTTCAATCCAGAAGAATGTTTCTGTACTTCCCTTCCCTATAGGTGCATGTTGATTTACATTGCATGCTATTGCAGTGTTCTTAGTCTACCAGTTACAGATTACTCCTTTCAGTTCTTGTGCATTTCTGAATGTGTATCTACCTACTAAACTCACATTTCTTCAGACCTGATATGCAACTGCTACGGAAGTCAGCTATTGTGCTAGTTATGGTGTTTACCCCGTCAGTTGTTTTACTGTCTAATAAGTACCTTGATGACAGAGAAGGGGAGTGTCAGAAAATGGACAAGTCAGGCTTTATATTAGAGATGGTTTTCATAAGATTTAAGAGAATGCAGTTTTGGCATAAGGATTTACATACCGCTCCCGGTGTTCTGTTGGGCTGACGTTTTGCAAGAAGCTGAGGTGTTTAACTTTCAAAAGCTGTTTATGTAAATTGGCTTACCTCTGAGTAGTCTCCTTCAGCTGTGTGTAATGAAGAAATAAATGTGCATCTCTAGACATGTGCATATGCAGATAGAATTGTAAGTGCAGAGCTGGGGATGATGCTTGTGTTTGAGGGTAGAAATACGGAGAGGGACAGCAGTGGGGAAAGAAGAACCTTTGAAGATAGTCTAGTGTTGCTCTCATTCTAGAGGTGAATGATCAACTTTCTGTACCATTCTTGACAAACGCTTGCCTAATTTATTCTTAAACATTTCCTGTAATTATTACTACTGTTGCAAAGATTGCCACATACCCTAAGTTTTTCAGGTTGTAATTTAAGCCCCATGATTCCGTGTAACTGTGTGCCGTGGATGCACAGAAAAGTTCTTCCTTATAGCTACCTTTTAGAGTTTAAACATTGTTCTTTCTCTTCAGTATTGCCCTTTCTAGGTTAAGGGGCTGTTTTTCAATTTATGCTTTGAAGTCAGACTCCTGTACATCGTTGAGCACCCTCTTGGACTTACTGTAGACCCTCGCCAGTTATACTACACCCTTCTTGAAAAGCAGTACATCATCTGGAGGGTTCAGCAGCTAATCCGTGCAAATGTAGCACGGCAGAAATAATGCTTGGATGTACTACCTCAAGTGTGATGTGTGAGGAGGATTCACTGGGCCTTTTGATTAGCAAGAAACGGTACATAAGAACTAGGTGACAGAAATAGGACACGCAGCTGGCACACTGGCCTTCAAGCTTACAGTGCAGCTCCGTGGGCTTTGGCTGGCTACAGAAGAGCATGAGGCACAGGAGAGAACTGCTGCTGGATCTTAGTGAAAGACGGTAAGTCATTTGGAGAGAGGTTTTCAAAGCCAGGAATTCAAGTCGGGTGCCCAATTCCAGAGTGCCTGTGAAATCCCTGTGTACTGCCCTCGCTTGTCTAACTTTGTGTTGTATATTGTCTAGCAGCTTTTCTTTCAAAGATAACAAAGCTACACTTGTGTGATAGGTGATGTAATGATCTCATAATAACAGGCAAAATCCAAGTCACAGAAAATGCCAGCATTTGAAAGAGAGCCGGATAGGAGAGCCTTTTTTGTATGGATCAGTTGCCTTGTTCTGATTTTTTTGTTTTACAGGTAAAATCACAGCTCAGTGTGACATGGAAATAACTGGAAATAGTTTTATTTTTAAATTCGGGGCCTTATTTTCCTTGAAACTGGATTTTCAGATACGGTGCTAGAAGACGTTACAGAATTGTAAATGTTGTTTCTGCCTCCTGTTCCTCTTGAACATTTGGTTTCCTGGGGAAAAATACTGTGTAAGCTCTGTAAGCAAAGAGGTTTTATATTTTTGGAATACTTGCCAGCTGAATGGTTTGTACCTTGGACTTAAACTGTAGAGGAGGATCTGTTCAGGACATCCATGTTATAGAGTAGCTGTTGCATGACTTATACTTGTAATCCGGTTCCTACTTGATAGCCTTAACTTTGCGTGGATTGTGTATTGAACTTTCCAGTAGTTTGTTTGTTTTTACATTTCCTTAAGGTCTAGGCAAAGGCTTAGAGAGTTAGCAGACTTAAGGATAAGCATTTATTACTTTGTCCTGCCACGTTGCTATTTGAAACCTGTTCTGAGTGTTGGTGGTATTCAAGAAATTGCCGAGATTTCGAGGGTGAAATCTGTATCTTTAGGTGTACTGAGCAGAAAAGTACAATGGATCTTTTTAGTTGCCAGATAGCTTGCTTTATCCAGGCGGTCAATTTGTCAAGATCAGGCTGCAGCGTGGCCAATTCATTTCTTAGTTCCAACAACTGCCATCTTAATGTAGAGATTTATTCTGTAATCAAAACTGGAACTGTTGTCCCTGGTTATGTGTGCTTACTTATTTGTTTTTAACGCTGCTTCAGTGAGACTCCGTCTGAGGGCAGAAGAATCACAAAGCTAGACCAGATTTTGCTAAATGGAAATAACATAACACTGGTAAGTCAGCATTGTTAAAATGCTGCATGCATTTATTTTCTGTACCTGTAAATCAATCAGTCACTGAGCTCAGCTACTTTAAGCTGAGCTTTCCAGACAATTCCATTACACAAGGTAATTTCAAGTAGCTTCTGGGGCATATGTGTGTATGAATGATGCTGGAAAAGTGACCTTGCTGTCTTAGTAAACGTTACAGTTTAAAAAAAAAAAAAAAAAAAGAGCATGTCCCTAACTTTATTTGGTGAATGTTTTTCTGGTCTTCAGGTGTGCCAGGGAATCACTGGCTTTGTTAAGCGCTCCGTAAGCTGGTTCATACAGTGGCTTTTAACTCACGAGTGTTTGCCTGCATAAGCGTGTAGGTGGAATGCATCTACGTTTTATCCATTATTGTATGTATAGATGTGTTTGCAGCAGTTTGGATGTTTACAAGCTTGTCAAGTCATTTGGCAGTTATGATTACCATGTGATGCCCAGAGAGCTGTACCTTTACGTGCTCTGAAAAAAATCTGGAGGTCTGTTGGCTTATACCAAATCAGAAGCACTATGATTTTTAGTTTATTATCTGCTGCTGTAGGTAGGTCAGTACTGCAACAGTAATTAAATACTGTGATTATGCATCCCTAAGCTGAATTCTGCGACTTCCTAAATACCACAAGAGCAGACCTAGAATAGTTTGTTGTTTGTCGGCATAGATGGCTACAAAGTCAGGACTTCCTACGTAAAAGCATTCCTAATTTTGTGGGAAGAGGAGAGGATGACCAACTCGAGTCGAAATGAGCTCTGTGTGAACGAGGAACAATCTCCATTTTGCTGTCTTACCCAGCTTGCACCTCCTCACTGTGTGTCTGAGCAAGTGCCATCTTGCCTTAATTTCTAAGCCTCTTTCTGCTTTGGTTATTGTTCTGCCTCCTTAAAGGATAGTGCATGTTCTGACTTCTTGTGTGGGGTAAAATTACTACCCTCCGGTTAAGCTGGTGGTATACTGCCCTGGAAGCAGAAGCTGGTGATGCTTAGAGTGCAAATTTTCAGCGAGACGTAGATACGTTTCTGTATCGGATCTTGTGCCTCTCTTGCGGACACGTCTTCCCACGTCAGGAAGACTATGCTTTAGACTTTTTCTTACTTCGGTCCTGAAAGCAGCAAAGTTCTTCCTCTTTAGAAGTGCTCAGCTAACTATTAAGAACGTATCAGTAAAAGCAATGGTTATCCTCTTCTTTTATCCCTTATTCAGGAAAGGTGCATCACTAATGATGATGCTGGTTTTGTAAGTTGAAACCGTTACTTTCCTGTAAAGACACACTAATTTGTTCTGAATAAAAGCCTTTCTTTTTGTTCTCTTTGTGCTCAGTTACGTAAGTGCACGAGTGAGTTAGTTTTCCAACGGGTTGATGGAGTGGAAAAAGAATAGTTACGTTCCAGTTGCTGTCGGTCTTCAGTTTTTCTACATCTGTTGCATTTGTTTATGGCCCAAGTCTATATAAAACCCAAATCGTGGGCCAAGAGATTGCTATTCTTTGCACTACAGGCAGATACTAAGCTGGATCATTTGTTTAAACCCTGCTTCAGGCTGTGTCGCCAGAAACCGTGTGGTAGAGTGCTGCAGAATTCTGAAAGCTCTTCAGAGTGGATGCATCTGTTTGATGCTCAGCAGCCGTTGGTTCTGCTGGCCTTGAGGTTCAGCACTCTTGGACTTGTTTTGCTTGGCAGATGTACTCTCTTGTAGTAAAGGCATTGTAGTGGTATTTTGCGAGTGAGGACAGACAGACCAGGCATCGTTCATGTCCAGGGGGCCGGGGCGGGAAGGTTGGTGTTCAAGCTTCTCATTCCTGTCAGCGGTGACTCCGCTTGCACCACTAAGTGGTGCTGTGTACGTACGCTTTATTAAATCGGGAGCTGCCTGTGCCTGCCTGCTTGTGTAGTTCGGAGCGGTCCTTTTAGGGAAAATGTTCTTTTGGCTGCATTTGTTCTCCTGTGATACAAAAACTTGACAGCTGTTGGGGGCAACTACTACTTTAGGAGAATTTCTATAAAGTAAGAAATTGCTGGTTTTATTTTGTCATGGTGGGCACAAAATTAACTGATTCAAAATCACGTCCACTGCAGCTTATGCTTCCGTAACACACCACTCAACTGATTTCTATGCGTAAATGTCTTCGGAGAGGAATCACAGGTGCCTGCTGTGACTATAGGGACAAGCAGTATGGGCTCACAGGAACAGAACATGCTTTGCCTTCCCATCACCAGAAGAAAGAGAGAAAGAAAGAAAGAGGTGAAGAAGGGTGCTCAGGAGCAAGAGGCTGCAAGGAAGTTGCTGTACATGATCCTTTTGCCTTGCTTTATCTGACAGAAAAGCTGCCTTCTGCTAGTTGGGTCTTGGCTTGAAAGACAAGGGGAGAGAGACTCCCGCCCCTCTCCCAGGGAGTGTGCTACTTTTGACTGGCTTGTTCTGACTATGTGATCTGCAATTACGATATTGAGATTGCATGGTGACAGTCTATACCACTGACTCCCTGAGTGGTTTTTCATTTCTGTCCCCGCTTCCTTCTCCAGCTTTTTTCAATATATCAATTTAAAAAAAAAAAAAAAAAAAAATTAATAAAAATTTAACCTTACATGAACATCATCTGTTGGCTTTGGCCCCAAACACTTTATTTCCTAGAAATAAGTTGAGTCTTTTCATCAGAATATGTAAAAGATTTCTAGCCACTGTAGTACTATTGTATTGTTTGTTTTTTTAAATAAGATTCTGTCCAGGTTCCAGCATGTGCACTAAATTTCTACTGCAGTAGAAGAGAGTCTTAAGCTGAAGAGAGATTTCATGCTTGGGAGAGAAAAAGGGCAGATCTTGACTCAGAAGTAACTTTTCCAAGGGAAAGGTAAACTCTTTTGTTTCTTTGGGGATTTTTATTCTGATAGCACAAGCATCTTGTTCTCTCAGGATTTTGTAATCTCTGGGAAAAAAACCCTTGGTGTTGTGTCACTTCCTCCTTCCCTGGTTGTGTTTTTTTCACTCCTTTTCAGAGGAAGTGCTAACACTGTTATAATTTAGGAAGACATTTTAACTTTTGACTCGGAGGTCTGCAGACTTCACTGTAAAGACAGTTTCTGTGCATCCAAATGCTGTTAATCCCTTAAAATACGAAATGAAAGATGTGTAACTTGGAGCTGAGACTGAGTCAGAGTATTCCAGATGGGTCTGGTTTACTTTGCATTCAGTGTTCCTGTAGCCTGTTGCTTTGGAAGGTACAGGTAATAAGCTTTTCAATTGAATAAATGAGCGGTAGTGGTTTTTTGTTTTCCTCCCCTAGAAATGTAGTGCTTGATCAGACTGCACTGACCTGTAGAAGTTGTGGGCACTGTGGTGTTCTCCAGAATGCTACTTGGGCTGCCACTACAAGTAGGCCATTTAAAATAATAACCTTAGACTTTAAAAATACATAAAAACTTCATGATGCTTAAAGTATAGAGCAGAGTAGTCATCAGGTTAAAATAACTTCATGCTTATGACATGCACAGTGATGGTTCCTTTCAGGTTTTTTGGTTGTTGTTGGTGGTGGTTGTTTTTTCTTCTTTAAGATGGCACTGGTTGCAGTGATCTTCAGTTTTACGGCACAGCTAACTGTCTTAGTATAGATATGGTTCCTTTCTGCCTACTATTTCCGTTTACTGGCAGACATAGTTAAGATAGCTCTTTGGAGTTGTGGAGTGTGTGTGTGTGTGTGTGTGAATGTGTATGAAAATAATAAGACCTAAAGTCCCCTCCCCACATCATTAGCTTTCGCTGCCCTGTATTTCAGTGTTACCAAGATTTTAAAGTGACCCAAGTATTGCTGTTGCAAATGTTTCCATGTTTGTCTAACTATTGTGATGACATAAAAAAAAATAAAAACAAAACACTAAATGTTTTATTACTTGCCCTATAACTATATAGGCGTTCCCTGTCTAATATCTATTTCTTTTTTCAGGATTCACTGTATTTATTTTTTTTTACCCTATGAAACGGAAAGAGATTTCTGGCTTACTGTTGGCTTTTGATAGACGTTTTATCCTTGGGGAATTGCCCACCAATTACTTCATAGAGTTTGGAATTTAACTGAAGGACATTTTGCATGCCCGTGTTCAAATAGCGATGCTAACAAGCCACCGTACGGTTCATGTTGATAGCTTTATGGATACTTAAAGGTAGGCAATAGTCTTATTTTTTAATAATGCTTAACCTTTTTCTCTTTGGCATGAACAAGCAAGTCTGCCTGGTTTTGTAGGACTTGCAGCTTTTCCTTAACATCAGACTTTAAAAAGGGGAGAACCAGTAGTATCAGGTACGCAGTGAGGATGGTGATTTTTAAAATACTAAGCTGCGTAACAGTCTCGGGAAGAACGTGTGTGACTGGGCATGGGAGTCTGTGGTACAGCATTACTAACCTTTGCTAAAAAAAGTTTTGAAGAATGAAGCATTTGCTTTATGAACGGTACTTGAGGACGAATTCTGATGCTGCTGCTAAAGTTTATTGAAAAATAGGCACTGATTTCAGTGATGATGCAGGTGTGATTTCTGTTCATGCCTTAAACCTGAAAAGAAGAGAAACCTCCATTTGAAGGAGGATTTTGTATGAAGGGTAATCAAACCAGTAATCTGTTTTAAGAATGACTTTAAGATACTTGGAGCATCGGTTAAAGGCAAATAAGTAAAGTTTATCATATCCTCCTACATAAGCTGTGACTATTGAATACAGTCAGCAGTCCACCTCAGAACTTGTTGGTGTGCAACTGCAACGTGTTAAGTTGTAAGACTTCACAGCCACGAGCTGACGGGCCACAGTTCTCTCCAAGCATAAAGCGCTGTAAGTTTTAGTTTCTTGCACAGCAGTGACTCTTTTCAACATTAGTAACTATACAACAGGGTAAAAGGCAAATTTAGTGAAGAACAAGGTGTCGTTCTCAGAGTAGCTGTTTGCATTTCACCGTGATGCAGATGCTTTCTATAGCGGTTGTGTTGGCACATGTCTTAGAATTCGGTTAATCCTCTCCTGAACTCATTTAAACTTTTGGCTTCAACTGCATCACTGACAATAAGATTCACAAGAGAAAAATTATTTCCTTTAAAAAAAAAAAAGGGGAGGGGGGGTGGGAGAAGAAGAAGGGGTGGAGGAAGTGGGGATAAAAAAATCTGTTGTCTGCCAGTGCTGGGGGCTGCTCACTCATTTTTCTGTAGAACTCCTGGGGTTTTTTTGTTGTTGTTGTTTTTCTACCTTAGCCTATTAGCCTATCCTCTGCCCCTTTGGTCATTTCCTGAAGTTTGTCTGTAGTTTCCTACATTAGTAGGTAAATGTATCTTTTTTACTTTACAGAGCTTTGATAGTTTTTTAAATTATACAAGAAATTTAAGTCTTGGAACAAATGTCTTTGCTTATTGATTTTTTGTGAGTAGCTGCAAAAATCTTATGTATTAGTTGCCCCTTTTAAAATTAAAATAAAAATGAATGCTATGCAAGAAATAGGTTGCAAGTAACTGTTAGGGTCTTACTACTGCTCGCTGTTGGGAGATCGTGGGAAGTGCAGAGAATTTGTGTTAACAGTTATGGGCATTTTTCAAGATAGTTTGCCAGGTCTGAGGCGTGCTGAAATATCTCTTTCCTGTGATAGTGTGTTTAGTTTCATTGACTTCACCGGAATACACAGAATACATTGACTTAAACTAGCTGAGAATCTGATGATAAAGTTTTATACTCTACCTAACATAGTGTTGTGATGACTTGTCCTCTGACCTCAAAATTATGTTTGATGATCTTAACAGGAGGCCGGATCTTTGATCTGGAAATTATGCTGGTAGCGACGTTACAGAATCCAGGCTTGTGACTTCACTGGTTTCTTGCAGCCCCTCAAGTTCATGAAGGACAATAAGGACCCATTCTCTTTTGTTCTTGTGCTATGATCAGGGATGGAAGTATGACCTTGTCAGTTGTAAGAAGTGGCTTAACTGCTGTTGGAGTCTGCTTTTATGCCTGGAAAACCTGTTGATTTGCATGGGTTTGCACAGCTTGTGCTAATGATATGGCTGGAATGAGACAGGGTCTTGTGTAGTCTGCAAGGGCTGTATATGGTCCTGGTTTATAGCTGGGTGGGAGGGATTGGTTCAAGTTACTTCTGATTTGCCCTATTTAATATCTTAAATAGGAGTGAACAGGGTGATTGGAACAGTTTCATTTTTACAAGAGGAAATTTATAAATCGGTTTTTATCCTGTGTTAGAATTAAGATATGTATTTACTGGAGACAACGAGTCTAGCCTGAACACTGAAACAGCTCTGTTTTGGGCACACTATTAGAACTTTTTTAAAATTTGATATTTGGTTTGTAGACGCACCTTTTGTATGCTCTAAAGTCACATGTAAATAACTTCTGTTGTTTCCCTTTCATTTATAAAAGTTCTGTTCATCAAACCATATAAGCACATACCTAAATTCAGTGTTAAACTTCCTGAATTGCTCTAAACCATTGTGTTGCTGTAAACTGTTTTGGCTGATAAACCTAAGCGGTCAGCTTGGTATTCCTCCATGTATATGTGATTAAGATGCAATAGGTCAGAACAAGTTACCAGGCAACTGCATGCTCCAGCTGCATAGGAGGCACAAAGCAGCTGGCCCGTTCCTTGTAATCAGTGGGAAAGTACAGATTCTCCTGTGACCTTGGTCACTTTTGTCTATAACATATTAGATAAGAGTATTTTGATACCCCTCTCGCAGTGGGAGAAACACTGCTTGTGTCTGTGCAGTGTGTGAAAATCACTTTACCAAGATGCTTTTATTTCTAAAACCCTTGGAAAAAAAACTCAAAACAAAGCGGAGTTTAAAAACTTTTTTAATCCAAGGCAAACGTCAGGATTCTCATTCTTACAAAGTATTTTACAATTGTGTAACCTTGTAGAGTGTACGGAGAATGAGGATCTTGCATGTGTCAGATTCAAAAGTTTCATTTTCGGTGTTCTACACGCTTCTGCTGATCGCAGTGTCTTTGTTTCCTAAGGGCAACTGGCAACAGACAATGCGTATGTGTTTCAAGGCCCTGTGGAACAGAGAAGGTAGTTTGCCAGTGTTCTTACTGCTGTTGCAGACATTGTTTCAGTGGATTGAAAGTGGCACGTTCCAAGTACCTTTTCCTACCATTGCTGCGTATATTTTTTTTTTTTTCAATCCAGAAGAATGTTTCTGTACTTCCCTTCCCTATAGGTGCATGTTGATTTACATTGCATGCTATTGCAGCGTTCTTAGTCTACCAGTCACAGATTACTCCTTTCAGTTCTTGTGCATTTCTGTATGTGTATCTACCTATACACCTACTAAACTCACATTTCTTCAGACCTGATATGCAACTGCTACGGAAGTCAGCTATTGTGCTAGTTATGGTGTTTGCCCCGTCAGTTGTTTTACTATCTAATAAGTACCTGATGACAGAGAAGGGGTGTGTCAGAAAATGGACAAGTCAGGCTTTATATTAGAAATGGTTTTCATAAGATTTAAGAGAATGCAGTTTTGGCATAAGGATTTACATACCGCTCCCGGTGTTCTGTTGGGTTAACGTTTTGCAAGAAGCTGTGGTGTTTAACTTTCAAAAGCTGTTTATGTAAATTGGCTTACCTATGAGCACTCTCCTTCACCTGTGTGTAACGAAGAAATAAATGTGCATATGCAGATATAATTGTAAGGGCAGAGCTGGGGTTGATGCTTGTGTTTGAGGGTAGAAATACAGAGAGGGACAGCAGTGGGGAAAGAAGAACTTTTAAAGATAGTCTAGTGTTGCTCTCATTCTAGAGGTGAATGATCAACTTTCTGTACCATTCTTGACAAACGCTTGCCTAATTTATTCTTAAACATTTCCTGTAATCATTACTACTGTTGCAAAGATTGCCACAAACCCTAACTTTTTCAGGTTGTAATTTAAGCCCCATGATTCCGTGTAACTGTGTGCAGTGGATGTACACAAAAGTTCTTCCTTATAGCTACCTCTTAGAGTTTAAACATTGTTATTTCTCTTCAGTATTGCCCTTTCCAGGTTAAGCAGCTGTTTTTCAATTTATGCTTTGAAGTCAGACTCCTGTACATCGTTGAGCACCCTCTTGGACTTACTGTAGACCCTCGCCAGTTATACTACACCCTTCTTGAAAAGCAGTACATCATCTGGAGGGTTCAGCAGCTAATCCGTGCAAATGTAGCGCGGCAGAAATAATGCTTGGATGTACAACCCCAAGTGCGATGTGTGAGGAGGAATCACTGGGCCATTTGATTAGCAAGAAACGGTACATAAAAACTAGGTGACAGAAATAGGACACGCAGCTGGCATCCTGGTCTTCAAGCTTGCAGTGCAGCTCCGTGGGCTTTGGCTGACTAAAGAAGAGCATGAGGCACAGGAGGGAACTGCTGCTGGATCTTAGTGAAAGATGGCAAGTCATTTGGAGAGAGGTTTTCAAAGCCGGGAATTCCAGTCGGGTGCCCGATTCCAGATTGCCTGTGACATCACTGTGTACTGCCCTCGCTTGTCTAACTTTGTGTTGTATATTGTCTAGCAGCTTTTCTTTCAAAGTTAACAAAGCTACACTTGTGTGATAGGTGATGTAATGATCTCATAACAATAGGCAAAATCCAAGTCACAGAAAATGCCAGCATTTGAAAGAGAGCCCTGATAAATTGCTAGTGCCTTATACCACTGCCACTTACCAGGCCTTCCATGTTAGAGCTGTCTTAATCATTGATGCTGTTTCCTCAGACTTGGAGCTGTAATACCTGCTTCTTGTTTCAGCGTATATTATGAAGTTGCTGATGGCACTGCCTTAGCCCTTTGGCTAAGAAGAATAGCAAATAATTTGTGGATTATCTGTAGAAGCAGCTGCCAAACAGCATTCTCTTCGAATCAGTAGGGAAGAAAGCTGCTGCACCGGTTTGTCTGGGTTCCCTCATACCAAAGGTCTTTCTCACATTTATTGATCCTTTTATATTTTCCAACTTGTTCAGGGTCAGCTGATGACCTGAGGGAACTGTCACATCTTTGAAAAGTGCTTGTAACTGTGAAAAGAGGTTTGTTGACTTCCTCACGTGATAAGTAGACATTGAAGAAATTGCATGTTGCTCATCTCTTAAGTCAGAGACCGGAATTGGATAGATAACTGTGTTACTAGAAAATAAAATATAGCTGGGCCCCTTGAGACAGAAATGTCTTGATGAAATCGTGTCATATTATCACAGGGACGTAGTGACTGTCTTCTCAACTAACAAACAGATCCTAGGCAAAAAGAATGTTTGTTCCAGGTAATTCTGGTCAGTCTCCCAAGGCAGTGGATCTGCTTTGCAAATGAGAAAAAGTGGACCTAAATATTCAAACAGGATGGGCTATTTCTCTTCCCCAGTTGAAAATGGGCACAGCAGAGCCTGTATAGTATTCTAATTGGCAGCAACTCCTTCGCCTGCTTGTTAGCAGACAGAGCAGAATCTGTACTTTCTCCTGTATGGCTCTTGAAAGAAACTTGGTTGAACTCCTTTGCTTGGTGGAAAAAAAAGTGGGATGTTGGATCAAGTGCAACTGTAGCAAATACTGACCTTCCTGAAACTATTTACAGTGTTCATGTGTTGATACTCATTAGAAAAAAAAACAAAACTTGAAAAAAATCCTATAAGGATTAAGCTATAAGATTGTTTTCGGGGGGGGGGGGGGGGGGAAAGGAAAACTAAATGGAAGATAGTTTTAGAGAAAGTAACGTTCATAGCACTTGGAGGTAACATAGCTGTCTGTAAACAGGATGCTTAAGGAAAAGATACTTGGTCTCTTTATGATTCTTTCTGTGGCCTTCTAACTGAAAAGTCTGACTGTGTGAACCCTGGTTATCGGTGTTACAGAAAACTGATCTGCTTTGCAAGCTGAGATTATTCTGAAACAGAGCAAAGTATGAGACACATGCTCTTGTGGTTTGGGTTACTATCATGTAATTTACACAGACTGTGTAACAGCCAAATCTTTTTGTGATTTAAAAACTTCATTTAACTGCATAAAGGATGAATGTGCCCCATGAAGAGTTTCTTGTGTTCGTGCACATTGCCAGTGATTTACCGCTGAGAGAAGTCCTAGCAATTGTAAACAACTAGATAATTCATCAGAACATCACACATAAATATATCTCCAGTGATTTTTATATCACAGCTAGTCTAATGCATTAACTTTTTATCTGTGGAGCTCTTCCGTAATAATCTACTTCTCATTTTATGGGATAGACAATGAACGAATTTCTTGAAATATCTAAAAGACAACATTGGATGACAAAAGGGGAGAGACAGAATGGGTTTTGAGGTGTCGATGCAGTATTACAGATTGTGTTGCCATTCATAGAGGAGAAGACTACTTTGGTTATGATACCAAAATATTTCTCTTCCACATCTGTAAGCTGCACTAATTATTTTACGTTTAGAAGCTTAAACGATCCCGAGAAGGTAATTTCAACCTCTTAATAAAGGCTACATGGCTAACACGATATTATTCACTTTGTGTGATTTAGGTTAACACATATCATTCTCAGTGAAAACTGTTGAATTAAGAGTTTTATTTTCACATATCCTGGATATCAGAAATTGGAAGACTACGTAAATTGTCAGAGGTTTCAGTTTGCAAGTCTACTGAAGCTTTTAAATGCCTGATTAATGTTTAAGCGCAGAAGAAAGCCTACTACTGAATTCAGGTGGGACCGTATTTCTGTGAAGCAGCACGTCTGGTTTTAGTACCCCCCCGTGCACCTTTGTACCCTCACCTACCCTCCCCACTATGTCCGTGTCTCCCCCATGCACACCCCCATCTCCTGCTCCAGCCCACTCCCTTCACCCACACGAGTTTTTAACCCACGCGAGTTGTTTCCCCCTGCGCCCCCTGCTCTCCTGTCTCCTGCCCTGCCTCCCTCCTTTCCCTCCTCCGTATTCCACACCACCACCCCCCATCATCCATCAGGCTCCAGACCCCTGGTGTGCTGCCTGCACCATGTTCTCTGTAATTTTTTTTCCTTCTTTTCCTTACAAGTTGTTGTTGTTTCTTTTTAATGATGATTAAACTGTTTTCGTTTCAAGCCACCAGTTTTCTCACTTTTGCCCTTTCCGATTGTCTCCCCGTCCCGCTGGGGGCGGGGGAGCGAGTGAGCGGTCGCGTGGGCCTTCGTTGCCGGCTGGCGTTAAACCAGGACACGAGGTGAGTTGCAAGCCCTGCCTGGCTAATGCTGGAGGCTCTCTGTGTTCCTCCTGCCATCTCGACGGGCCGTCCTTGTTCTTCATCGCCGCTTTATAGCGAGCACCTCTCGCTCTGTAAGCGGCAGTACTGGGGCCGTGTTGCAGGCGGCAAAGGGCAATTGTGACGCTTGCTGGCAGGAGCGGCAAGGAGTGCGGAGCCACGCTCCTGTAGGGAGCAAAGATGGAACCTCGAGGGCTCTATGGTCCTCTGCTGAGGACATCTAATATCCCGACAGGCCTCTTTGCTTTCCCTACCTCATGTCTGATTACTTTGCACGCCAGAGGGCAGGGCGGTAAGTAACACTGTGCAGCGTCTTTTCGATAAGAGACAAGCCCCGCGCAAGAAGCGTTGCGTGCGTGCAGGATTAGGAGAGCAGCGTTCTGATAGCACGGAGGTGCCCACCCCGACCGAGCCCCAGGGTCGCCGGGGTATCGCTGGCTTGCAGGTGGGCCGCTCGCATCTGGTGCGCTGGGCCGCGGCCTTTCCTGCCGAACAGAGCTGCCCCTCTGGCACGAAGCAGCTTTGGGTCTCTTGTGGCCTGCCTTCAGGCTGTCACCTGAACCAGGCGTTATTTTTTGTTGTAAATCTCTCGCTAGCATCTGCTGCCTGGCTGCTGTCGCTCCTGCAACCCTGATGCCACATGCAGAGGGATACAGCAGACCCTGGGGCTTGCCGAGGTGCACCGCAGGGTCCGTATGCCGCACGGCCACATAGCGTGCGAGCGAGCGAGGCTCCGTGCCTAGGAAGCCTCGTCTTGCAAGACCTGTGTTACTCCTAGGGGGAGGATGGCCGTGCTGCCGGAGTTACAGAAGAGGTGGGGAGCGGGAGAGGAGCAGAAAGAAGCATCTGAACTGGCAAATTCTCCTGGCAGTGCCAAGAACAAGAGCTGTGGTGAGCCCTGGGCCCTCGGGGCCCCGTCTCCCCTCTTCGGCGTTCTGGTCCCTCCCTGCCCCTCCCTCCCCTGGTCCCTTCTATTTCCCACACCCCTGCCCATTTTTTCTTTTTTTTTTTTTTTTTTTTTTTTCTTTCCTCCCTTGTACCTCTGATACTGAAAAGCTGGTCAAAGAAACTCCCTAAGACTCGTTTTGGAGTTTTAGAAAGCGGGCATTCTTCATTGCAGTGCTGGATGCACGGGGGATAGTTCCACCTAGTGTGCATGCCACAGCTTTAGCACAAACAGGTTATATAGAATAACTAATTGCTTATTAATCAGATTAGTACACATATACATAAAAACGACAGCAACCGATTATCATAGTACTGCCTACATCCGATCATGCGCAATGAAGGATCCATTTGAGATGAAGGGCTGCTTTTGCGACCACCGACCTATTTGAAGTTCTTGCTGGCTGTCCTCGAAGTCTTTATTCTTGTCCTTCTTCTTTGATCTTGAAGCTTAATGCAGTTTCAATCACATGTGGTCAGTTTCAGCATTGTTCTCATTTAGTGTACAGGAACATCTAGTCATAAGAGCAAAGAACTGCAAAACTTATGAATAATTACTAGTTAGTCACTTCACTACACTTTTGTAATTATGTCCCCAGGTACCCTTTGTCTACTGTTTCAACAATAATGTTAATACATGATCATTTATCAAATCTCACTTATACAGTTATCTAACAGCAAACCAGTTTTCATCAGTCTACATTCTAAAGGAAGTGTTGCATTGTGAGCTGACCTGTTTAGCTCGAGTCCTAATTAGGGCAGCTGCTAGCCTCTCCCTTTGCTGGAATTCCTCTATTCATTTGGTGTTATTTTCTTAATATGCTGAAATACAGTTGTGATTTTAATTTTTCAGATGTGTCGTCATAAGGGTGTGGTGATGCTCAACAGATGCCCCATCCTGTGGGAAGCACCCCCTCCATGGGGCAGGCAGTGTGGATTATCTGGTGTTGGGTCAAGAACCCAGAGCGGAATTGCTGTTGCAGATTATCCCAGATGAGGTTACCTACTCTGGATTACCTGGGTGGAGCCCCTGGTGAAGGTAAACCTCATGCATGACCCCCCCCAGCCTGTGCATGTTCTTGTGCACATATCTTACCACCGCAAACTAGCCATCTAACCCACCTTCCCTGTGAGTTTTTTCCCATGCCGATTGGTGGGGGCATCACCCCCTTCCCCCCACCCGCTGTGTATCCCTGAAGTTCCATGTTTTCTTGGTGTCATTTGTGGCTGCAGCCCCCCTCCCCCAAACCGCGGGGGTGTGGCTTCTGCTGACCCTTTCCTGCATGACTGCAGGGGGTGTTGTTGCCCCCCTGCCCTGCCCTGGCCTGTCCTTGTACGGCATGGCTGCTGCCTGTTCCCCCCCATGTATTTCCATGGGGTTTTTTTGGTGTCTTTTGTGCTTTGGGGCTCTTGTACCTCTGTTAAGGGAGTCAGCTGGAGACATGCTCAGGGGGACTCTGCATCATTGGCTATTCACAGGAAATAATTTGTTTTGCAACCAGAGATATTTTGGAGACGGAATTCTTAAGGGATCTAATTCTGCTTTTTGATTCATTCCTATCCAGAAGGTAGTTCTGGTAGAAGTAAGGAGGTATGCACAGTCTTGCTAGAAATGAAGCATAACCCCAGAGTGTTTTGGCTTTTTTATAGGAAACTAAAGCACATCATTTTTGATAACAACATTGTCATTGCATTTAATGAGCTAGTTTCCTACCTAGTTTGGAAGGGCATCTATTGTTTTCTATCTAGGCCCCAGACAAATTAAGTTGAATTCCCTACCTGGTCCCATTGCTGATGCAATAGGTGTAGCTGTAGCACAGGAGCGCAGGTATCATCGTTGTCAGTAAGGGTCACTTTCTCTGTTCAGGGTCTCATTTGCTGTAAATTTAAGGCAGGTGAGAACAGTGCTGCTGCTCCTCCAGCTGACTTTATAGCTGCTGGTGGTTTGCCCTTCCCCTTTCCCAGGGGATTGTGCTAAGGGTGGTGGGCGGGGGCTCGGGGGTATTTGAGCCACAGCCTCTGCTGAGGGAGCTCATTGTGCTCCTGGGTTTCTCTGGTGTTGGTGCTCAGCTCTTCCTTGAGTGCTTTGCAGCTTTTGAGCTGGCTCAGCCCTTTGGGAAGAGGTGTCTGCCTGAGGTAAGAGCTTCAGGACCAGTCAAGGTTCAGCAGCATGTGTGGTAGAAAGTAACACTTTGTCCTGGGTTCAGCTGGGATAGAGTTAATTTTTACAGGAACCTGGCATGTGGGGGGCATAGCTGGGGCAGCTGACCTGAACTAGCCAAGGAGCTATTCCATACCATGTGATATCATGCTCAGTATATAAATGGGGATCGGCCCCGGGGAGCGCTCGACTTTCGGTGGGGGAAGTGGTGGAGCGTTGGGTTCTGGGTGGTGAGCAGTTGCACTGTGCATCACTCTTTTTGTTTACTCTTTCGTTAGTACCGTTGTTGTTGTTGTTGCAATTTTGTTTTGTGTTGTCCCAGTAAACTGCCTTTATCTTAACCCTTGAGGTTCCTTTTTTTTTTTTTCCTTTTCTCTCCTCTGTCTCCTCCCTATCCCACCGGAGGGGGGCGGGAGGAGTGAGCGAGCGGCTGCGTGGTCCTTTGTTACCGGCTGGGCTGAAACCACGACACACTTGTATGCAGCTTTTTTTTTTTCCCCCTTTCTTTTTTTCAGGTCAGTAATTTTGTTTCGAGTGTTCTGTTTCTCGAAATGAGCATTCAGTGATGGAGTTAAGTATTCTTTATTGCAGCGCTGGAAGAACGGAGGATCGCTCCTCCAAATGTGCTTTCTGGCTGGGACTAATTGTATAGGTTAAATACCTGCCTTACATACATATTCATAAAATTTCTGAGAAATAATATACATATTCATTGATTTTCCGAGAAGTCATTAGCATATGTAAATGTCCTTTATGCATGCGTGTTGAAGGTCTTCGGTGGTCTTCTGGAGTCCTCTGGTGGTCTTCCATAGTCTTCCTCACTTGTCCGCTGTTTGAACTTTGTTGTACGAGTTTGCGCAGTACGATCCCCTTCTGGGCCCCACAAACAACTTCTCTGCTTATCACCTAGCTTTTGGCTCAGTCACCACAAGAGACAGAACATATTTTCTTATCAAACAGAATACCTCCTCAAAGAGGGCATGTTATTTTGTCTTATATTACAGACACAGGAATCTTGTGCTTTATGTCCTTGGCTTGTCTACGTAAATCAACTTACAGAGGCAGTTGTTAACCTTCTAACAAATTCCTGAGTCTTTTATTTAGCAATACACTGAGTCTAAACATACGTTCTATTTCTACATCTACTAGGCCTAGGGTCAGTTTCTGCATCAGTTCAGGGGTAGAAAGATGGTTTAATAGTATGCATTGTTTGGGGTTTTTTTTGTTGTTTGGTTTTTTTTTTATTCTTCATGCATTGTGTTTTCCTGCAATTCCCAACTTTATTGAAGAAGGAACGTTGGGTTTTTAACAGTTCTGCTGTGTAAGTTGTTATGTCTCTTAACGGGACTGATGGTGACATTGTTTAGCAGGGGTTAGGGTGAGCATCTTGTATGTATTTGTATATGGAGTTTTAGTACTACTGATGAAAGCAGAAGGGCCGTGAGGCACAGTGCCCTTCAGGGTTTGGGGTGCCTTTCCTCATTGCCCACAGAATGCCACGTTGTCCTTAGAATCTTTGCAGCTGGTGGCAGGCCCCTCGTAGATTACAAGGCTTGGGACTTGACTTTCTTTTGTGGGCATGGAGCAGAGCTCAGAGTCTCTGGGGAGCTGTAGGTTAGGGGGTGCCCCCAGAATTTGGGATGTTGCTCAGAAGAGCGGCTCTTGAGGAGTAGCCACTGAAGGGGGTTCAGGAGTGCAGATTGAGGGCAGGAGGTGTCAGGAAGCAGTGGGGTTCCTTTCCTGACAGTTGAGGAGAAGAAAAGGGGTTTCTTAAGTTTTGGGACTGCTGGGGAAAGGGAGGAGGGTTCACCAGCCCTTCTCAGAGGAGTTTTGCAGTTGGATTTGAATGTCATAGAATCGTAGAATGGTTTGGGTTGGAAGGCACCATAAAGATCCTCTAGTTCCAACCCTCCCCCATGGACGCCGTCCGCAAGACCAGGTTGCTGAAAGCCCCATCTGACTTGGCCTTGAATGCTTCCAGGGAGGGAGCATCCGCAGGTTCTCTGGGCAACGCGTTCCAGTGCCTCGCCACCCCTAGTGAGAAACGTCTTCCTAACGCCTAAACTAAATGTACCCTCCTTAGGACTAAAGCCGTTACCGCCTTGTCCTATGGCTGTACTCCCTTGTAAAAAGTCCCTCTGCAGGTTTCTTATAGGCACCCTTTACGTACCGTGAAGTCTGCTATAAGGTCTCCCGAAAAGCTGCATGCCGGTGAGCGGTCCGAGAAGGTGAGGCGGTCGTCGGCCGGGTCGGTGTTGAATAGCAAAGTATTATGGGGCTGCTCGGTTCAGCCTTTACCTTCTGTTGTGGAGGTGCTGTGTGGGCTATCTTTGAATTGGATGAGCGTTTCAGGTGAGCTGTGGGTTAGCGAGGAGGAGCGTGGGGCCGATGGCTTCTCACGAGTGCCACGCTAACGTGGTTTCTCTCGGTACCTTAGATACCACGAGTGATGATGGCTGCAGGGTCTGAGTCTGGAATGAGCGGGGAAGTGAACACGGTGGCACTTGTGAGGAGGGGGGAGTTGGGGAAGTAGTTGGCGTTGGCCAGCGGGATGCTTACTCCCTTTTCTGATTTGTTTGTGTTTGTTTTTTTCATTGCAGATGTTGAAGAGCAATGTTCCCCTTGAGGAACATCCCAGTTAGCCTGTGTGGTTTTGTGGAGGATGGATTTGGACCCTCAGCCCTCTGAAAGCTAAGTTGAGGGACCAGGCTGAGAGGAAGGGACAAAGCTGGGAATAGCAGGGAGGAGTTTTAAAGTTAGCGCAGGAGAGAGGGCTGTCCCAAAGCAGTCGCCTTTGCGCAGGAGAAGGGAGCGGGTTGCTTTTCAGCACGAGACCCGTGTGTGCCGGGCAGGGCAGTTCCAGCCCGTGTCCGCGGTGGCGTGTAGTTTGTGTAGTCTGTCTTGTGCGCTTAGACCTTCCTCGGGTCTCGATGTCCTTGTCGCGCTTTGCGCCAGAGGAGCGAGGCATGCGCTTCGGGTGCTGTCCCTAGGGTTTTGAATGCTCTTACTCATTGGCCCGGTGCCAATCGGGTGCTTCTTTTCCTGCGCTCGGAGCTCTAAAGCATGGATCGGTCTTGGCGGGTTCCGGTCAGTGCTCTATGGCAGCATTTTTTCAGCCTGCATCGGCAGCTCTGCTCTCTAGCCGTCCGTTTTCTCGGAGTGGGACTTCTTCCCCACATCCTGACATCCTTAGGTCTCGACACCAGGCTTCTGGCGCATCTGTCGTCTGGGTTTTGACAGTGCTGTCTTGTAACGGGCCGCTCCGTTTGACTCCTCTGGGTCTGCTGTGGAGCCTCCTGGCCTCGCGGTTGCGGCCCCGTAGGTCATCTTGCCCGACGGCGCCTCCCGTCCGGGGGTCATTCTTCTTGCTGAGAGTTTTCTCTCTCGTTGAATCACCTCGTTGGTGGCGTTCCACGTGGTGACGTTCTGCACACGGTGTGCTTGGCTTGGAGCTGCTCTGCCTGGGGGGGTGTGGAGTCAGGGGTAGGTGGAACAGCGATAAGAGTCTACGGGTGAAACGTTGATGTGCCTAGACCGTTTAGGCGAGGGTTGTACAGTCATCTCGGCTCGAGTAGCCATCAGCGGCCTGCGCGGACAGCCGTGCCGATAGTGTTTCACGGAGACAATTGGAGCCGTGTGGCAGGGGTTGTTGAGGGGCAGTGAAGCGGATTTGAGTCTCTAAGGTGTTAAGACTTGCACGTGATGGGCTCCAAGTTTGGCCCTGGGTTTTTTTGGTTGGTGGGGTGTAGGGTTTAGGGTTACTCCGTGCGGGGCCCGGATGATAGAACACCAGTATGATGATCAAAGTCGCCCCTTTATTGAGCTTAGCTGATCATTCTTACACAATTCTCTAAGTTGTTTAGAAGCTTTGATTGGCTGCTGCACGCAAGCATGTGGTGTCCACGCGCACAAGCGTAAGCGGTGATTGGTTACATCGATACTGTCCACGCGTAGAAACATAAGATACAGTTAGTTATACTCGCTCTGTACACGTGCATACACACAGGATATAATTGGCTATGTTAGAGCATGCAAAACTTGCCTTAGTCCAACTGGTCGAGATAAGCCCCTGAATTGAGGTCGGTTGTGCCAAGTTCCCTTTATCGTGGAATGTGCACCTGTGTTTTTCTAATTGGGATCTTTCTTCTTCTATCTTCTTGTTTGTTCTGTTCAGAGCCTTCAAAGGTGTCTGGAACTCTCTTGCGACCGTGAGCTACTTTCAGGGCCAGTAACTAAGTTCCATATAATTGAACCCTACAGTGGGCAGGGGGGTGTGTGTGTTGGGTTTTTTTGTTGTTTTTTTGTTTGTTTTTTGGTTGTGTGTTGGTTTTTTTTTGTTGTTGTTTTTAAAATGACAGGCTGTAGCTGCATTCCAGATGGTCTTTGTAGATGGAATCAAGACCTTTGGAGTTGTGAAGCTCTTGCTCTGCATCCAGGTGACTCATTCAATATGTTTGGGGTTTTTTTTTTTCAGATGTGGAGGGACAGGATGTGTCCCACAGAGCGATGGGGGAAGGCAGCAGAGCACTGTAAGGAGTTGAGTCCGTGAGTGGACTCTGAAGGAAGATGCATCCGGTGGCTCTATGAGACTGCTTTGCTTTGTTGTGTTTTGCAGTTTTCTTGCATTGTATTGGTCTGTATTTGCCTTTGCCCTGTGGTGTTTTGTTGTGTATTTGTATTGACTGTCATGTGAGACTGTCTCGCATTGCCTGGCCCTGCATTGTGTTTTGTATTGCAGTGCTCTGTACTTGTATGGATTGCCACCTGAGACTGCCTTGCCTTCTATGGTTCTGTATTGGTTTTGTATTGTTTTGGTCTGTACTTGTATTGACTGTCACGTGAGAGTCTCTTGCATTGGCCCTGTTCTGTTTTGTCTGGTATGGCAAGGCTCTGAGTTGTTTTGCCTTGACTGAGGTAAGAGTACTGCCTTGTATGGCATTACATTTGCATGTGAATTACATGGCTCTATGTTTGTGTGTGTCTTGTATGGCATTGTAGAGGCAGCGTAGAAGGTTTAATGACTTTGGGCTCTTTGCATGCAGAGTTGAGGGGATCGCAATTGGACTGTGAACTAGCATTGAGTAAGGCAGGAACTGGGCAATGGTGTTCATCTTGTTTATGCAGATGCTTTGTGGCAAGTCTCTAGAAATGGTCAAGGCCTTGAGGTCTAAGTAGCAGCGTGATGGGTCTTGGAGCGATCGGTAACTTTGGGACAGCTCTGTGTTTGTGATGCTGTGGTTTTTTCAAGTGTCATGGAGGACACTGGCTGTGAGGATGTGTTATTTTTGGAATAGGTGGGAAGCAGGGTAGGGGAGTGGTGGAGGACTTCTCTCTCGAGGATGAATTGTCTGTTGACAAGCTTTGTGTGTTGTTTTTGCAGGTGATGACAGGGCACGAGAGGTGCTTGAAAGAACCTTGCGTTTAGGTGACATGGCGCTACGGAGGTTGGACTGTGACACGTGGCACTGTGAAAGCTAATTATCGGGTTGAAAATGCACGGATGGTGGAGATGATGGTGCGTGTTGAAATGTTGGTGTAACGGAAGGGCAGTTTGTGGGGAGGTTGGTTGGAAGGAGGTTGGGCTGGGGCCTGGGTTTTTGCAGGTAGGGTGCTTTTTTGAGGCCCCTGCTGCTGCAGACGGGGTGACGGCCTCTTGAGGCCTGTGGACGGTATGATGGATGAGTTGAGAGTGAGGGCTGGCGTTCATGTGATCTGAACGAGTGGTGTGTTGTGAATGTCTCTAACCTTGTAGGGTTCTGTGGTTAAGCCTTTTTGGTTTTTTTTTCCTTTCAGGTTGGATGTAGAGTTGAGATGTTTTTCAGGGAATTAGGAAAAAAACCCCAAACTTAGAATAAAAAACCCCAGCTGGGATATGGGTTGGTTTTTGGTGTGTCCTCCCCTGCCCCATTTATTTTTTCTTTTCCCTGGTCCCAGCTGCTCCATGAGGCAATGTTGATCGCCAGTGTTTGGACTGGGGTCTGCCTCGGGCCTGGGTTTTCAAAGGCAGGGCGATTTTTTTTGTTTGGGTTTTTTTTTTTTTCCAAGGCTCCCGGGAACGGTGTTCCTGTGGAGCGCTCCCCTGGAACCTGGTAATTGCCAGTCAGCACAGAGAGATATGTTGTTCGGTGGATGGTCTTTGGAAGACAGTTGAGGATTTTGTGGGGGGAGTTGGACTAGATGGCCAGCATGGAGTAGGCCAGGGTTGTGAAGTGCGTGAGTGTAACTGTATTTGTCTGTGGTGGGTTTGTAAAATATTTGGTTGCTCTTTGTAGCTTGTGATGTAATGATATTTTTCAATTTCTGGTTTTGTGTCGAGGTGTGGAAGTGGACGGTCTGTCAAGATGATTGGAGGTCACTCGTTTGGTGCCCGGGAACAGGGATCATGGCGGTAATGTCACCTCAGGGAGTAAAACTTCTGGATGTGCAGCGATGTATGTAATGGGAGCGAGGAATGTGGAAAAGACCACTCCGTAGAGCATTGCAGGTACTAAATAGTGGCATTTCTTCTTCAGGTAATGCTAAATTTTTGGAGTTTACATGTATTTGTAAAAATAGTGATTAAAAGAGGACTAAATCTAATAGTGTCAAATATTTGACGAGTGAGGCCATAAGTCTTTTCTATATATTGTAGAAAAAGTACATTGTAGAATTGGATTGAAATACTGACATAGCTGAATCTATGTGGAATGAGTAATGGACCAAATGAAGCACTAAAAATAAAATGTAAAAAAGGCAGGTAATTATGTGTCCTTGTGGGAATTACAGTACTAATGGCAATCACAAAGGGAAGCGTAGAGGGAAGCATGGGCGTTTAGTGCCCATAGGTAAACTTAGCTGTTGAAGTAAGTGAAAGTGTCTGTTGGAATTAGGCATCCAAGGGCGAGTTGTAGATACCTTGAGGTAAATGTAGCTGCTGCTGGGTTAATGGAAAGGGGGTGCATTCCTTCCTCTAGTGATTGCAGAACTTTGAAATTGGAGCTGTAGGTAGAGAACCGTGAAATGGGCTCGGGCGTGGTGCGGCGCCGAAATGGGCTCGGGCGCATGTGTTACTTTTCTTAAAGGGGCTGAGGTACTGTGTAACTCTGAAATGGGCTTGATGAGTGGATAACATGTGTGTAATATGTGAGGGTTTTTTTTATTCTGTTGTCCTTCTCTTTCCCTGACCCTTTGTGGTGCTCTCTACTCTTTTCATTCATGTCTTCTCTCTCTCTCCAACCTCCTGTGCTTTTCATAGTCTCTCTCTATCTCTTGTCATTATTATCATCTGACGCTCTGTGTTACTTTCTGTCCCATCGTATCATGTTGTATGTTTCTCCTGCTTTTTTCTTCATCTGTCCAGATCCCTGTCCCTTGTTTCTTCTATTGCTGTCCCTCTGCCTTGCTTCCTCTTGCCATCTTTTCTGTATTTCTCTCTGTTCCCTTCCCTCTTCCATCCTTTCTAACTGTATCCCCCTCTCCAGCTAGCTGTCCCTTCTCTTTTCTCTCTTCCTCCATGTCTCTCTCACAGCCTATCAATGACAGTTGTTTTTTCCTCCAGTGCTGTCCTGCTCTGTCCCTTGTTTCTCACTCTCGTTCTGTCATGCTCCCTGTGTCTTTTTGGAACTCCTCCATCTCTGTCCTGTAGCCTATCACTATTTTTTTCTTCTGCCATCCCTTTGTCCTTCTTTCAGTCTTTGTGTCTCTCTCCCTTTGTTCTCCCTCCCTTCTTTTTTTTCCTTTCTTGCTACATCTCTGTTCTGTACCACAAAAGCACGGAGGGTGTTTAGTAACAGAGAAGAAGGATATAGGCAAGGACAAAGGAAATTAATGGCTGTTATTCGGGAAGAAAGGGGAAGAGGGCCTAGACGAGACTTGCCCCGACTGGGCAAGGATCAATGCGCTTTGTGTAAGAAATTCAGTCATTGGTAGAGGGAATGCCCAGGGAACAAGGAGCATCAGAGGGCTCAAACAGGAAGAACAGTAGCCTCTGTGAAGGGAGACTGACGAGAACCTGGGGAATCTACCCTAGCGGATCCACTGGTTATAATTAAGCTAGGGAAAACAGAACAAGAGGTAGAATTTTTGGTAGATACAGGAGCAACATACTCGGTTTTGAATCAGGCTTTGATGCCCCGGGGAATGATTATGTCACGGTGAAAGGAGCGACTGGCCAAAGTGAAAAGGCATAGTTTTGTAAACCTTTAGAATATAAATTAGGAAAACAGTGGGGCATTCATAAATTTTTATATATGCCGAACTCCCCAAAGGCCCTTTTGGGAAGGGACTTGTTGGAACCATTGGGAGCAAAAATTGTATTCAAGAAGGGAGAAATTACTCTGGAGGTAAAAGATCAGCAAAATATTCAAATATTGAGCCTAACCTTAACCAGTCTCCCCCTAGAAGGAATCATTAATGAGGACATCTTAAAGCAAGTGTACCCGGGGGTATGGGCTCCCGATGCACCTGGAAGAGCGAAAAGTGCTCCACCTGTTGAAGTTAGGATCAAGGAAGGCCAAAAGCTGGTAAGAATTAAACAATATCCCCTAAAGAAGAAAGACAGAGAAGGAATCCGGCCGGTGATAGAAAAATTTTTGCAGTTGGGACTATTAAAAGAGTGTGAGTCTGAATTCAATCCCCCTATATTACCTGTTCGGAAGCCCGATGGGTCATATTGGGTGGTCCAAGACTTATGGGCGGTGAATAAGATAACTGAAGATCTTTACCCGGTAGCGGCGAACCCATAGACCCTGTTAACCGTACTAACACCTGAATTGACTTGGTTTAGTGTTTTAGATTTGAAGGATGCTTTCGTTTGCCTCCCTCTCCATGAAGCCAGGCAAAACTTACTCACATTTGAATGGGAAAAGCCCAAGAGCGGTCGAAAGACCCAGCTCACTTGGACGGCCTTGCCACAAGGATTTAAGAATAGGCCTACCGTTTTTGGCAATCGGTTTGCGAAAGACTTGGAATCCTGGGAAACCCCGTCTGAGGAGGGGAAGCTGTTGCAGTATGTGGATGATATCCCGATCGCCACCAAAACAGAGAAAGATTGTACGACGTGGGCGGCGAGTCTGTTGAATTTCCTGGGACTTCAGGGGTACCGGGTATCCAAGAAAAAGGCACAGGTAATGCAAGGCAAAGTGAATTATTTGGGCTATGAAATTAGTGCGGGACAAAGACCTTTGGGACAGGCCTGTAAAGAGGCAATATGTCAAACTGGGAGACCTCAGACAGTAGAAGAGTTATGGACTTTTCTGGGAATGACAGGGTGGTGCCGATTGTGGATCTATAATTACGGATTGCTTGTTAAACCACTGTATGCGTTGACAGCCACTAAGCAGAAACACCTTGAGTGGAATAAGGAGACCGAACGAGCCTTTGAGCTACCGAAAAAGGCTTTGATGTCGGCCCTGGCCTTAGGACTCCCAGATGCGAGTAAGCTGTTTCTTCTTTACTCCCATGAGAAGCAGGGCATTGCTCTGGGAATATTAGCACAAAACCTGGGCCCGTATCTATGGGCAGTTGCCTACCTCTCTAAGCAGTTAGACACGACTGCAAAAGGTTGGCCTGGATGCCTGCGGGCGGTTGCGGCTGTGATACTAAATACACAGGAAGCCCGAAAGTTTACTCTGGGCCAGAAGATGACTGTTCTGGTGTCTCACGCAGTATCAGCAGTACGGGAAGCAAAAGGCGGACACTGGCTCTCTCCACAAAGATTCCTGAGATATCAAGCTATATTGGTAGCGCGGGATGACGTGGAGATTGTAGTCGCTAACATTGTCAACCCAGCTTCTTTTCTCAGCAGGAACACAGGAGAACCGGTACATCGTGACCGTTTGGAAACCATCGAAGCAACGTACGCCAGTTGCCCAGACGTGAAAGACGGCCCCATGGAAAACGGGGAAACTCGCTTCACAGACGGAAGCAGTTACGTCCTAAACAGTAATCGACACGCGGGATACGCCGTCACTGCCAGCCAAGAGGTAATAGAATCGGGGGCTTTGCCCAGGAACACCTCCGCACAGAAGGCAGAAATAATTGCTCTAACCCGCGCCCTGGAATTGGCCCAGGGCAAAGTTGTGAACATTTATACAGACTCAAAATATGCCTTTGGAGTTGTACACGCACGTGGAGCAATTTGGAAGGAGAGAGGACTAGTGAGTTCTCAAGGGAAAAATATCAAACACGCAGAAGAAATTCTGAAGTTACTGGAAGCTGTCCAGCTCCCTAAGAAAGTAGCAATTATGCATATTAAGGCACACCAGAAAGCGAGCTCAGATTTGGAAAAAGGGAACGAGCTGGCGGACAGAGAGGCAAAACAAGTGGCCAAAACACAGGTAAAAACAGAAGGGGCCTTAATTCCTGATAGGTGGATTTCCCTAGAAGGTAAGCCAGAATACACTAAGGAAGATCAAAAGCTCATTACAGGTTTAGAAGGGTCATATAATGAAGAGGGGTGGGCTCATACCCCACAGGGAAAGCTAATCGTTCCCTCTTGCTTATTATGGCATTTGATAGGGGAGGAACATAGGAAAAGACATTGGGGAACAGAAGCCCTGTATAATCATCTGATAGGAGAAATTGTGGCTAGGAATTTATACGCCACGGTGAGGCAGTGTGATCGCACAACAGTGTGATCTTTGCCTCCAGACTAATCCTAAGAGCACCCCCAAGCTGGAAATGGGCCAGACTGGAAAAGGCAATGGGCCTGGACAACAATGGCAAATTGCTAATGTTTATTCATTACTAAAACACACCCACTTGTGATTTGCAGCTATGCGTGTTCCGTAGCTTTCTCGTGGGAACTTCTTCAAAAGTTACTTATGAAGTTATGCCAAGGTCACACTGTCCCTGTTTTTCTCCTGATATCAGCAAAGCCAGCTATTTTCGGCCAAGGCCTAGTCTTGCTGCTCAAACTGACATTCTTTCACACAGAACTCTGCTCGCACAGCTTTTCTATAGACCCATGTCCTTTTTCATGAAGCCAATTCCCAACAATTCCCCCTTTTTCTTTTTGTGTGAGTAGAGCTTGGTGTGTCAGCTTTGAGACTCCTTTTATCATGCACCCATACGGAATTCTAACTATTACACAGATTAATATCAATATACCCAACCATCATAAGGCTTCCTTAATCAATGACATTACCCATAGTGTTATCCCGCCGAATATTGATTGTAACACTCCATCAAACCAACTAGTTTCTTGCTGGATCTTTGTGTATGTTTCTTCAGCCAATCTATTTGTTTGTATATAGATTGAGGTAAAATTTTAACACCTGCTGTATTGCCCTTTGCAAAGATCTGTGAACACAATTAATTAAACACAGTAAAAACAACATTATACCTAATAAAATACATAAGCACACAAAAAGAGGTTTGATTAATAGCTTTAGCTAGTGCCACCCAAACATTCTTACTGTCCCATGGTGTTAACCGATGTGGATCAATCACCGGTGTCACTGTCATGCTGCTTACTACAGTCAGTGTGTTCCATATCAATCTCAGCATAAGGTTTCAAATTTATGGGTAAATCAGGAACGTATCTGCCAGACATGGAGGATGTGATGGGGTTTTTTTGTTGTGGGTTTTTTTTTTTTTTTTTTTGTCCAATTGCTGCCAAGGCTTACCATCCCGGTGCACTTAGTTGTCTCGTAGAAGTTAAGGTACCGCTGCCCCACAATAAATCCAGCAGCGGCTGTAAGTCTGTATTTGTAATACCACAACAAGGTTGAATCCACTGTAGGTCTCCGTTTAAATCTTTCTCCCTCTTTTTGTTTTTGAGCAATCCAGGCTTGCTTAATAACTTGGGATGCCATTTTCCTTAATAAGCTGAACAAGGTAAAACTATTACAATAGCTAAAATCACAGTAACTACAATAATGCCCATAATTCTTTGAGCCAACCCGTTACCCCTAATGACCCAGACCATGAGGAAAATGAACCATCTATACATTCTTGTGCCATCTTGCTCCACGAACTCAGCCCAGCAATCGGTAGGTGCCAACTTTCCGTGGGCGTCCCCACAGAGGCAACGATGGCCTCACTGTACACCAGCCCGATGCTCTTTGGAAAATCCCAGTATTTATACATTTGCAGAGGAACGGGTTTTAGCACACGTGGCCAGCGGGTGCCAAAAGTCCGCCTCGGTTGCAATCTATGACGCATGCGCTCGCTGGCCAGGCGCGCTGCACGAGTCATAGCCATCTTGTCTATTGGTTCATGGGCTTTACGATACAGTTGCGATGCACAGAGAATCTTGACCTGTTATGTTAGCCAAGGTGACCTATACATTAGTTTTTGGCTGAGGTAGTATTCATATTGCCACATCATCTATGATGCTCCAGATGATGATGGTCATGCAAATCGAACAGGAGTCCATCGTGGGCCTGTATCTGTGGAAACACAATCAACCTCGTTCCCAGGTTATTAATGGAAATAGACCTTACCCCTAATTTTGGCTTTAACTAACTTTTACCCCACACTGTCTTCCCGTAATCACACTATGTTTAATCAAATTATGCTTTACACACTTTTTACCTAAAGCAGGTTCTATATACAATAAGGCACGCTGTTCTGAAAACCTCTCTGAAGGACTCCGTGTCCACTAGTAATACTCTATTAGTTAGAATCTGTCAGATCAGTGGCTCCAGCACCCGCCGGTGCCGTGCCAGTCGCCATTGGAACAATTCCGGGTCCAGCATCAGTGCGAAGCCATGGCTTGTCCCACTTAGCCAGGATCTCCCAGTAAGTTTTACTTCTGCTGATCTGCACCATTTCCTGGATTCTGGGTCCTTATACATTACCATGATTCCTGTACTTTGTTGCGTCCTTTCTGCCTGTAAAAGAACATGATGCACTACCATTGGTGGGTCTTTGTGATCACCTGTCAATCTAAGATAATTTAGCACAAATAAGGCTTTGGCCAATCGTTCCTCTGGGAGTAAGCCCTGGGTTCCCCCCTTTTGTTTTTGCAGCATGTTCTTTTAGGGTTTGGTTGGCCCATTCGACAATAGCCTGTCCTGTGGGAAGATGTGGAATACCGGTACCGTGGTGAATTCCCCACAAATTACAAAATCGAGCAAATCGTGTAGAACCATAGGCTGGGCCGTTGTCCATCTTAATTTCTTGAGGCACACCCAGTACTGCAAAAGAAGCGTGAAGATGTCATTCAATATGTAAGGCCTTTTCTCCAGTTCGTGCCGTGGCCCACATGGCAGCAGGATAGGTATCAATACACACATGCACAGAACGCTTTGCACTAAACCACATGACATGGGTGAAATCCATTTGCCACAACTGCAATGGCAAAAGACCTCGTCGGTTAACCCCACAGCCCAAGCCGAGCCCTTCCTTTTGACAATCAGGGCATGCTTTAACGATACCTTGGGCATCAGTAAGTGGTAAGTCAAATTGCTTTGCTAACATCCTAGCGGGTTGGTGCAAGAACGCATGCGATTGCCGTGCTTTGTTGAAAACGATTCCCTGGAGGAGGCTCCCGTGGCGCTACAACCAATTGGTCAGCTCTGTCATTTCCCGTTTCTCATCTGCACAGTGTTCTCATACCCAAGAGTTCTACCAGAGGGGTCATATTGCCATTAGTGATACCGCAAAGATTCCGCACCCACTGGATATCTCCCACAAGCTTCTGGACATCATGTAACATTGAAATTTCTCATGTTATTTGAACCTTCTGAGGTTTAACATTGCTAGCATTTATGTGCCACCCCAAATACTTCCAAGGTGCTGCCTTTTGCACCTTTTCAGGAGTGATTATTACTCCGCGATGGCTTAAGATGTCCTGCAATTGAGTTAAAATCTCATCCTGTGGCAAGTTACTGAGGTAACTGCTTTCTTACAGGCTCTGATGCCCAGGCCACATACACCTGACGCATCGTGGGGGAATTGCGCATTCATTGCGGTAACACGACCCAATGGTATCTCTTATAGGGTTCTGCCTTGTTAATCGATGGTACCGAAAAGGCGAACCGTTCAGCGCCATCTGGGTGCAATCTTTTAGATTTATAATTAACAAATCCCATTCTTCTGGAAGCATAACTGGAGATGGCAAACCTGGCTGCAGGGCTCCCATACTGTGCATCACCACATTCACAGCTCTGAGATCATGTAACAGTCTCCGCTTCCCACTTTTCTTGGGAATGGTAAATATTGATGTATTCCATGGACTAGTAGAAGGAACAACTTGTCCCGCTCTCAACTGGTCCTCAACTAACCCTTGTATTTTTAGTAGCCTTTCAGAATTTAGCAGCTACTGATCAATCCAAACAGGTTCATCTGTTTTCCAGTTAATTTTCAGAATCGGCTACCCCTCAGTGACCGCTCCTAAAAAGGATGCGTCACTAACATTGCCTTCATTTGGCTCAATAAATCATGGCCTACGAGGCCAAACAATTCAGTTGGGGTAGTCATGACATACGGACACGTCGTAATGTGTTCACCATCGGGGAACACAAATGTAATTGGTAGCTGGCTTACTAAGGTGGCTTGTGTGCCCCCTATCCCTGCAATACCAAAGTTTGGATTGATCGATGGCCATGATGGAGGCCAAATGCATTGTGAAATAATCATAACATCAGCACCTGTATTGATTGTCATCGGTTTCTTGACAACAACTCCATTGGGCCCTTCCAATTGCACTACCTTTTCTGGTTTACCTCTTGTTGTGTCCATGGCAAAGTATACCTGCGGTTTCCCTGGGGAGCCGAATCCACCATCTCCACGTTGTACTTCACCTGGGTTCGGAACACACGACCTGAATGGAACTAATTGTGCTATTCTGGTACCTTTAGGAATAGAAACAGGAGGGATTAAAACATGAATCATAATTTTCACAGTCCCACAATAATCTGCATCAATAAGCCCTGGGAGCACCAGAATTCCTTCTAGAGCTGTTGAAGATTGCCCCATTAAAAATGCACTAAGTCCAAACCCCAATGGTCCGTTTATGTTGACTGCGGTTTCCACATCCACTCTGGAGCTTCCTGCGGTGGCGGATCTGGTGGTTGCGAGGCTGCCTGAGGGCTGGCAGCTCAAGCCCCTTGCATTCGTGTCGTCGCGCGAGGGGCCTTCGCAGTCGGTGTAAAGTTTCCCTTCTTCCTGTATTCTTGGTGGTATGGTTATCTTTCTTACACTTGTTGCAGCACTTACTGTTAACAGTACCTGTACATTTGCTCCTAATGTGTCCACGTTTGCCACAGTTAGAACACTTGACCAAGGGTGTCTTACTGGCCTTGTGTTTCTTTGTAGCTCCTTGGAGAGCTGTGGCAGCATAGGCTACTTTCTGTGAGTCCACTGATCGATCCGTGTATTCTATCATATCAACGATGTCTGCATTTTTCGGCAAATTACACAATGCTTTGCGTGTCTTTTCAGTAGCATTTTCAAAAGCGAGTATTTTGAACATGTTTTCTTTCATGCCCTCGTTCATGTCAGGGTGGTCATAAATTGTATTCTCCTGTTTCACCTGGGTAAAAGCATGGCTGTACATATTGTCTGGTACGGTAAGAAAAGCTTGATACGCCAAGATCTGTGATAGATGATGAACCTCAGTGACACATTGTAACTGAGCATTCCCTGATGCGAAGGGTCCAGCACCCATCGGCATCTGCATGGTTACTCCCCATAGGGGATCTGTTTGTTGTCGTGATGTTGCTTGTTCCCTATCACAGAGCTTCTCCCACTGCCAGAAAAACACTAACATTCGGGCGGGTGTCAAAATCAACTGTGCTAGCTGTTTAATATCTTGAGGTATCAGCGTATCAGCAGAAAAAATGAATTGCAGTATTTGGTGAGTTAACGCAGATTTGATTCCGTACTGACTCACAGCATTCCTTAATTTCTCAATGACCTTCCAGTCAAACACCTCCCATTTTTTCTGTCCATTTGATGCAATAACTGGGAATGCTTAGAGCATAGTCCCTTCTATAATGGCATCTGTTATTACACCCCTCCAATGTCTCTGCCTTTCTTCTGCAGCGGCTATTACAGGCGGCTCCACGTCTGTCACGGGTGCGGTTGGTTTCCCCGTCTCTTTTCCCCATTTCCTTTAACAATTCTAACATTGTCTCTTTTTGTTCTATTATTAGAGTAGCCAAGTCCTTGTTTGCATTATTTGAATCAGGGTGTATGCTAGGTATAATTTGTTCATGTTGAACGGTGGTATCTGAGGGCTGGTTTTTCGTAGGCAGATTTTTACTCACTCCCTGATTCTGTAGGGTTTCCTTTAATCGTACGGTTAGGGAGGCTTGGGAACTGTCGGATGGCTGATTAATATCGGCAGTCCCAGGGAGTGGAGCAGAAGTCAAGGGCACGAGAGTAGGCGAACAAGCTCCAAAAAGTCTCTCTCGCTGCATTATGTTTTTCTCCCCGCTTTTCCCTTTCGCTTGCGGTTGGAGAGAGAGAGCAGCAAAAGCAGACGCAGACGCTTTACGATCTGCTTTCATTTCTTACAGAGTTGTCTTAATTAATTTCCATAAAGTTACAAGATCTTTAACTTCTTTAGACCCGTCACTAATTTCATCCCATAGGGAGGTTCCGATAGCATTCCAGGTACTAAGCTCAAAAGCTGTACCCACACTAATTGAAAGGTTTCTGTCCTTGCTTCATTAGTTTTTTAGCTGATTTATCATCATCAGTTACCATATCCCATAATACGTCTCCTAATCTACGCCATTCACTCTCCTTAAATAATAAATCTGGATTCTTAAAGCATCCCTTAACGCGACCAACCCCGAAATTTGCTTAATGCAGTTTACTCCCCGCTTTTCTAAAAAGCACTGTAATAATTTTAGGGCTACCTCTTGATCCATTGCCGGCCGGCTTCTTGATACTCCTGGGTGCTACCTTGATTAAGGGACCTCGGTTAAAAAGTCTTTGCAGCCTTTTTCCAGTAGCCCTCACTGACGGCGAACCCCTTTTGGATGGTCCAGGCACGAGAGTTAACACACCAACCAAGACGATCAGCGTTCGGTTAATCTTTTGCCCCCTGGTCGCTGCTACCGGTGCTTCTCAGTGTCCGTCGCTCCAATTATTCCCCTTTCTTCGGTCCCCGTTCGGGCACCATTTGTTGGAGCGGCGGAGGAATGCACATAAGTCGACCCAATATGAGTGATAGAAGTGATTCAACTTTATTTGCACGGATAGCTCATATTTATACAGTTTGCGATAATTATGCCTACTAGTCCTAATATGATTGGTACATTGCTAATGTTTATTCTTTACTAAAACACACCCACTTGTGGTTGGCAGCTACGCGTGTTCAGTAACTTTCTCATGAGAACTTCTTCAAAAGTTACTTGTGAAGTTATGCCAAGGTCACACCGTCCCTGTCTTTCTCCTGATAACAGCGAGACCAGCTGTTGTTTTTCTCCCAATATCAGTAAAGCCAGCTATTTTCAGCCAAGGCCTAGTCTTGTTGCTCAAACTGACATTCTTTCACACAGAACTCTGCTCGCACAACTTTTCCACAGGCCCGTGTCCTTTTTCAGCAAGCCACTTCCCAACAAAAGGTATTCCTAGAAAAAGTTTCCCATTTATAAAGCAGGAGTTTGTTGGGGCTGAATTACAGTTCCTTTGTAACTGAATTGGGTCAATATTCCGAAAAAGGGGAATATGTTTATTTTTGAAACAGGTCAATACTGCATGTGTTGTGCTGGCAAGGAGGAGGCTTCTTAAATGTAGAACTTGTTAAATTTAAAAGCACACCTCCACTCTCCATAGTATTGCTTCTATGTTAATTCAGGGTTAAGATATTCGTTCACTTCAGTTTCTGTGAATCTGTTAGGGCAGCGTGCTCTAAGGTGATGGGAGGGAGCAGGGGGAAGAAGGGGAGGAGGAAAAGCAAAATATCTGGAACCTGCTCTTCCATGACTCCTGCAAACTGTAATGTTATTTTTTTTTCCCAAGCCTGAAAACTGTACTTGGCAGTGGGATTGTGGCTATCTTGTTAATATTCTTCCTTCCTTTCTTGTTTTGGCCTCTCCAGGAAGCGATTCGAGTAATCCTTGGAAATCTTGATGATTTACATGCATTTTCTACAGACCACTATCTTTCTGTGTACCCTTTCTTTCCTACTTGTAAAAGAAAAGGTCCAATGACTTGTATCTGTTGGGCATTGCTTAATTTGACATTCCTGCCTAGTAGTGCGCAGATCTTTAGCTGGAGTACGACTCCTCTGAGCTTCGCAGTTTTACATTAGCTGAAGATCCTCCTCAGTTGTTGCCTTCACCAGAGAACTGATGTATGTAAAAAGAATGTTTTGCAGTGTTTTCAGATGGCCACCCCTGCGTTCCAAATCTGATTTAGCCAGAGAAAACGAACGTGCATATATAAAGTCCCAGGAAGCCCACGTAATGCGATTGCAAGGAAAGCTAGTGCGTTGTTTCAAAAGGTTAATAAAATGTAAAGCGCAGCAGCATTGGCCCTCTAGTAGAGAAGACCGCAGTAGTTTTCTTGTAAGGTACATTAGGATTAAGTATTGTAGTTGCTGTAGTGTAAAGGGTTACGGAGAAGTTACTCTCCTGAGGCTGTTGTTGCAGAGAAAAGTAAGTTAGTGGAAGGAGAAGCCTTTTCAGTCCTAAGGTGCGTCAGTTTGTGAATCGGATCAGGCCCTTCGGCATCATCTCCTCCCGTGATTCCGAGTGCCCAGGAGTAATGAACACCCGCGTGTTTCCGCCTCCAAGGCATCCCCTTCCAGTCTCGGCAGACTGCGTTATTGCCACCCCTGGTCCTAGCAGGCAAGAACGAGATCATCCTCTTTCTCTGTCAGAAGCTGGTAGGTATGAGAGCAACTTATTCCTGTTGCTGCCAGGAAGAGAAAGTAGCCCAGAGCATCGTCAGACAGGAGGCACCCAAACAAAGGAAGCCTCGTTGTTGGTTTGCTTCGCTAAAGCGCAGCCAGTTTTGCCTGCGTGCTTGAGGAGGGTTTGATTCACGAGCTTGTATTTCTGGAACTGGGAAGTCCATCCACCTGCTCAGGCAGCACCGGGCCCTGCGGAGAACTGCAAGCTCAGAGGCCTGGCGTGATGAGTTGTCCTGCAGTCTGTGTGTCGGGCTCCTCGCTGTAGCATACCTCTTAGTTAATCGCCAGCTGTGGGAGTCCTTGAAGCCAAACTCAAACGAACAATTTCATCCCTTAAAGGAACTGACTGTGTCATCTAGGCAAATCTTGGGCTTCATCTCTGGTGCTCAGGATACAAATGGAGTAAAAGTATTCATGTTATCTGTTTCTTCCTGAGGTCAGAGGCACGTAAGAAGGCTGCTGCCTGGCGTCACCCATTCGTGCATGCATGAGCTCCTAGGTGTGCGAACTGCACCCCCAGGAAGGAACGTCTGTAACTGTGGCGTTTGTCATGTCAATTATCTTTTGTCCTCCCATTTTGAGGAGGACTGTGAAGTGAATGTAATGACGCTAGTCCTGTGAATCCTAGTCCTTTTCAGGTTTAAAAATAATATTTAAAAGAATTACTTTTTAGTTAGGAAAGCTGATGAGGTTTTCTTCACAGGGTTGGGAGAGCCTGGCATGTTGTTTTTTGCGGGAAGATGTGAGGACTGAAGCCAGATGCAGTTAAGGAAACACAGTGCTATGAATGCAAGCAACTGATGGAAGAGTGTCACCTGGATGAGTGTTTCTTGTAATGTGTTACTAGCGTATGGTGTCCCCTCACATCTCATTTCTCCGCTGTGTAGTTCCATGTGTCACTTGTTCAGCTGCTGCTGCTCATTAAATATAAATCTCCATTGGCAGGAGCAGTTACAGGGTCGTGGATCTTGGACCAAGATCCTCAAAACCCCCTAGCTATGCGAGGTTTCCCTGCCGCACGTGCACTGCCTTTGTGTCCTGACGCTCTGTTTCTCCAGAAATGTCAGTATTTGCGTGGGGAGTTTCAAGGACCTGCCTGTGGACGCGACGGCCCCTATACCCCTGATGTATTCTTCTGGTGCTGCATCCTCTTCTTCGCCACCTTTGCCCTGTCAAGCTTCTTGAAGAAGTTTAAAACCAGCCGCTACTTTCCAACCAGAGTAAGTAGAAGGAGGTGGCCAGTGTCCATCTCCGCACTCGTTTCCCAAAATGGCTTTCCTGGAGCACTAAGCAGTATTTGCCCTGCCTTGGTCAAGCTGGGAAACGTTGGCCTTGCAGGCCAAGCTCTCCAAGAGCTTGGATGTCCCACACTCATTTCCATGAGTGCAAAATCATCGTAGCGTTTCCCACCTGCCTCGTGACCTGCCCCAGATTGAAGATTTTTGGGCTTTGATTTTTTTTTATTTTTTTTCTTCTCCTCAGGTAGTAGGAAGTCAGGTTTCCCAAAGTTTTGGGGGTTGGGGTTTTCGGTTTGTTTTTTTTCCCCTACCTTCTGCACATTATGTGCTCGAGTGGAAAGTAGATTCGAATGAGGAGCTTCCTTTTGAGGACTAAAGGATGCCTCAGTGCCTTGTTGCCATTGTAGCTGTGAATGTAGCTGTAGTGGCAGACATCTCTTTTCTTAATTTTAATATTATTTTTAGATTTTGACTTAAACCAACCCTTGTCGGCCTAGTTAAGCTTTTTTTATTGTCTGACCCCAGATCTCACAGCGACAAACACAGCAGCAGTAGCTAAGCAAGGGATCAGGCTGCATGTGCTCAGAGGGGTGGTGGGATTTGGTTAAGCAGCCTTAATGTTGTGGATGTCTGCAACTCTTGCATCTCACCTTAGGGCCCTGTTTGCCATGCCCCTCTCACCTCTGGTTTCTCGCCCCAGGTACGGTCCACAGTGAGCGACTTTGCTGTTTTCCTCACCATCGTCATCATGGTGCTCCTTGACTTTGTGGTTGGGATCCCATCGCCGAAGCTCCAGGTCCCCCATGCGTTCAAGGTAACGGGGTGTTTTGGCACGTGGGGGTGCCACAAGGTGATGCCGGGGCAGGGCAGGGCTGAGTCTGGAGGAGATGCTGGTGGTGTGACCATCTCCTCTTCCACCTCCAAGTGCCTTGCTTCCTCCTGGAAACGAGAAGATGGCCCCAAAACTAGATACCTACAGGGGAAGTATCTAGAGGTGCTTGCAAAGAGGAGACTGGCACTGCTGAAGCCCCCGGGAGAGGGGGACATGAAGCCAGGGCTGGGAGGTGCTCTGACACAAGGAGGGAGGGGAAAATGAAAGCCAGTGGAGTGCCTGGGCTGGGAGACGATGCTGATGTGTGGGCTTTGTTGCAGCCTACCAGAGGCGACCGCGGGTGGTTCATCAACCCCATAGGACCCAACCCTTGGTGGACGGTGTTGGCTGCGCTCGTCCCAGCTCTGCTCTGCACCATCTTGATATTCATGGACCAGCAGATCAGTGCCGTTATTGTGAACAGGAAGGAGCACAAGCTGAAGGTAAGGGCCTGCGAGAGATGACCCCAGCCCCTTCTGGGCTGCAGGTCTGGGGAGAAGCTCTTATTCCCGATGCTTTCTGAAGGCATTGGTTTGGGACAAGGTCAGGCTGCGTGGCAGGATGCTCTCCGGGATTAACGATGATGCAGGGAGCAAGTGACAGGGCAGTATAGATGAGCAACCTTTTGGGAGAGCAAATTAATCTTGGAGCAATAGAGAACTGCGTTTTTGTTTTAAAATGGCAGCAGCAGCAGGTGTGGGGAATGAATTGTTTTGATGCGCTGCCAGGGATAACTCAGAGTCACACCTTCCTCGCAAGTGGTAGAATTTTCTTTGTAAGTGGAAAAAATGGTTTGGTGCTTTTGGGTTGTGGGTTGTTTTTTTTTTTTGGAGAAGTATGTATCGCACAAGCTCTGCGTATCCCTTGTGTCTGAACTCCTGCCAAATTTTCATGCCAGGTGCTTGTGCAAATCCTGCATACACCCTTCCTTGTTTCCATTTCTTGTTTTGAATTCTGAAGAAGTTGACTTGTGCTCGAGCAGGGTTTGAGTCTGACTTGCGACGTTATCCTTGCTCTTGTGCTATGGGATGCTCTGTTTCTTGTTTTCCTGCCTGCAGAAAGGATGCGGGTACCACCTGGACCTTTTTGTGGTGGCCGTGATGCTCGGGGTGTGCTCTGTGATGGGGCTGCCCTGGTTTGTGGCTGCGAGACCGTCCTGTCCATCACCCACGTGAATAGCCTCAAAGTAGAGTCTGACTGCTCAGCTCCAGGAGAACAACCCAAGTTTCTGGGGATACGAGAGCAGAGAGTCACTGGCTTGCTGATCTTTGTGCTCATGGGCTGCTCTGTCTTCTTCACTTCTGTGTTAAAGGTGAGAGGAAAATGCAAACCACCCAACAACCGCGAGCTTGTTGGATGTTACAGACAAACAGTCCCTTCTCTGCAGGCCTGAGTAGTTAGTTGTGGAGCGGAGGAGAAGGAGGTGATCCTAACCCTTGGGGCTTGACCCACGGTGGGAATCAGCCTCAGTTAGGCTTTGCAGCCCTTCAGGCCCCCGTTTGGTGTGCTCGAGGCGAGCGAGCAACGCAACTGCTTGAATTTTTGGGTGTCTTTCAGGCCCACCCATGTTTATGGGTTACAGTTGAGCATATTCAGACCAGCACATCTGCTCTGTTTCAAACAGGCAGCCCTTTAGTGGCTGCAATTTGCTCCCCAAATGCCGCGGAGCAGCCGTTCCCAGGAGCTAAACACACTGAGGTCATCCCTGTGGGCTTCCTTGCACGTTCCTCCCACAAAGTAATCTCGTCTCTAGGCTAAAAGGAGGCCTGTGCCCTTTGCCTGTTGCCCCAAGAATAGGCAGAAGTGTTTCTTCTACCGCCAGAGAATGCGGCATAGGGTAGCATGGGTGAAATCACCTATTTTCCTCCAACCTTTCTGGAAAATAGGATTATTCTGAGGAGAGGTAACTCCCAAGTTCAGCCTAAAGCAGAGCCTTAGCTCACTCGTGCGCACAAAATGGCAAAAAAATGGTTAAAATCTGACCCATCTCTAAGCCTGAATGGAAGCTGGAAAGCTTCAAGCAATTTTAGGCAGTGCCTGTGGAAGAGGGTGGTAATACTGAAAATGCAATACAGAAAAAGAAACGATTGCATTCTTTCTTTTTTTTTTCTTCCCCCCCCCCCAGTTTATACCAATGCCTGTGCTTTATGGCGTCTTTCTCTACATGGGTGTGTCGTTGCTCAGAGGAATTCAGGTACGGACTGTTTTACAGCGTGCAGCATGTCGGCTCCCTGGTATTTTGTCTCCGTAGCAGCAGGGAAAAAAGCAGTGGCATGGGAAAAACTTCTCGCAGAGCAAGCAATGAAACTCTTTTGTGTAAGAAAGAGATTGGTGGAGGCACAGGAGGTAGATAGGGCTGGGAGGACCAGGCAAGTTCAGCGCTCTCTGTTGCAGGGTTTAGGGCAGGTCAGTGTTTGGTTACGTGAAAAGCGGGGGAATTCAGTGCAAAGGGAAGGCAGTTTCTACCACTGGTGGAAATCCTCGCTGGGGGGATTCAGTGGGCCGAGAAATGCTAATAATGGAATGGCATGGAATAGTTGCCGTTTGGTGGACAGCTCTCAGGGGCAAGCCGGTTGCTAGATGGAACGAAGGGAAAATGGGTGCTGCTCCCAGGAGGAACGCGGTGGGATCCAGGAGTTCTGACGGCAAGCGAGATGCTGCAAAGTGCCTCCACGTCTCGAGAGGGCCAGCAACTTGCCGCAGTCCCAAGGTGGCAACCTTTCCCTTTTATTTTGCAGTTCTTTGATCACTTGAAGCTGTTTTGGATGCCAGCGAAACACCAGCCGGATTTCATCTAACTGCGGCACGTGCCCTTGCGAAAGGTTCATTTCTTCACGGCGATCCAGCTGACCTGCCTCGTCCTGCTCTGGACCATCAAGGTGTCCCGTGCCGCCATCATCTTTCCCATGATGGTAAGAGCTGCCACCGCTCGGCAGCGGGGTGTTTGCAGCGTTGGAGTGAGAGGTGGCATCGTCTCTGAGCTCACCGCATCTTCCCTCTTATTCGTGAAGGTTTTGGCTCTCGTCTTTGTCCGGAAAGCGATGGATTTCTGCTTCTCAAAGTGAGAGCTCAGCTTTCTGGATGACCTTATGCCAGAAAGGAAGAAGAAGTTGGACGATGCCAGAAATGAGCCGGAGAAGAAGAGGTAAGGCTTGCTGTGTCCTCGGGGCTGGACATCTCCGTGTGTCTGTGAGATTGCCTGTTTCTCTTACAGCTTGTCTGGAAACGTTGGGGGAAGATCAGCACTCAATCGAAATAGATCCCAATAGCCTGTAACTTTTGTAACCTTTGTTTCCTCAAGTAGCAGTGAGCTGAACGCTTGAATACAGGTGTAATTTTTAAAACGAGTCGTTTTTCACAAAGGTCATTATCATTATGATGATTATTATTAGATGCTGCTGCTGCTGCTGCTGCTGCTGGCAAGACTTGCTCATAATCGTGTTTTGAACACACAACCCCCCTGCCCCGAAATCTTTGGAGTGAACGGTTTCTCCCCTGCTGCACTAATACCTATAGCTGCCAAGGGGCAGAAGGGAAGGGCAGACTGCTAAGTTTGTGCTGGGCATTCAGCTTATCTCCACTTTGATCAAAGACAGAGAACGTGATTTGTCCCTTTTTTACATCAGGAGTCCAGGAGCGTGATGGAAGCTGCTGCTGCTGCAAGTTCAGTTCAGCTGAACGTGGGGAAGACCAGTGACGTGGATATCCCAAAGCAAAGCAGTGACGGGTAAAGCCCCGGCAAGATTAGCTTGAAGGTGTTTGGCAGAGTTTTCTCCACTTGCCTCTTTGTGGGGCATCCCACAGAAACCAGCAGGCAGCTTGGTGGGAAAATAAAATTTGGGGGCAGGGCTGCAGGAGGCAATTGCAGGGCTCTGACCCCAAGCAGAGTGGCTGCAGCACTCGCGTTTGACCCCCAAACCTTGCCTCATCAGTGCCTTTACGGTAGCTGGAGATCCTCATACTTACACATGAGGAGTTGCAGGCGTGATCTGTACCAGCAGTGGCTTAGGAACCCGGACCGGGGCTAAGCCCCAGCAAGAGCCTTTGCACAGAGCTGTTGCTCTGCAGCTCCCCGGCTTGCCTCCCAAAACTCCTCATCCAGCAAAACCTCCCACGCTTATGCGGAGCTTTGATTCTCGGGGCTCCGCTGTTCCTCTTGCTGATGCTAATGCCCTTGGTGGCATCAGTTCCCATAATCACGGATTGCTATGTAAAATATTTATTGCAGGACTGATCCTTCTGAGATTGTTATCCTGGATGAAATGTCACAAATGACCGTATGGAAGGCTCTCACTTTGAAGACAGAAACCCTTTGAATCCAGGGAGGAAGAAGGTAAAGGATTGCACGTGAACATGACCGTGCTCCTCTGCAAGCTACGGCGCACACCTACGCTTTTCCCACGCTTTGGCCGGCAAGGCTGAGCAAACGGCCTGTCCCTGGGAACAGGCAGGGAGGACCGTGGCATGCAAACCAGCTCCTCTCTGCTGGGGTGGTCCCCCGAACAGGGCAACGTCAGCAGCTGCTGGCAGGTCTTCCACTGATGATGCTCTCCCTCTTTTTCTCTTCCCTTCGCCTTTCCCCACTCCCGCTTTTCACGTTTAGGAATCTTGACTTTGAAGGAGAGGAGTGAGAGCGTGACTCAGGGATGTGCCAACGCAGACAGAGGGAGAAAGCGCTTTGTTTCAGTTGGAGGATTCCCATTAAAGCCATGCAGATGTTTTCAGTTATCCTTGGTGTGCTTCAGGCATTCAGTATCTCTAGACCAGCAAGCTGAGGGGAACGTCACAGTCACGGGGAGTTTGGTGGTGTTAAGTCTGTGTGCGTACGTGCGTGTGGGGGTGTGGGTTTGTAGTGGTAGAGGGACTGCTACTGCTTTATCATTCAGTGCTCTTCATTTAATACCCAATTCCTCCTCTTTTTTTTTTTCCTCTTTTTTCCAAATGTAAACTGGGAATGTCCAAAATAAATTTTCTGTTATATTTGATGCATTCTCCACTTTCTTCTTGATCACGACTGGGTTTTTGGTCTGGTTTGGGGTCCTGGCTTTAATTCACTCTTATGTCTCTTACTGGTACGGGAGGGATGCCCTCTGTGGCAGGGCAGCATAGAAAGCATCCAAGCAGTTGGCCTAAGGTGAAAGAAAAGCATTTGCTCCCTGCGCTCCAGTTTTACCTCTCTTGGTTGGTTTGGTTTGGGGTTTGTGTTTTTTCGCTTTGGCTCTGCCATCAGCCTGGGAGCTGCAAAATGCAGAACTGCCACCTTCTTGTCCCCTGGCTGTAAACTGCATCTAAGGGAGCACTTCAGGTATTTGATTTTGAATACACTGTAGGGTCACAGGAGCGGCCAGATGAGACCTGGGGCTCTGTGTCCCTGGGCTGCCCCCTCTGTTGTTCCTCCACTTTCCTTCTGTATTGGATCTGGCTGAGTTGGAGTTCCTTTACCCCACAGCAGCCCTCGTAGTGCTGTGCTCTGTACTGGTAGCTAGAAAGCTGTTGATAACACAGCAGTGTTTTGGCCATGGCAGACAGCCAGAGCACACCCAGACACCCAGGCATCCTCCACATGGAGGCCACTTCCCACCCCGGCTGGCCAGCGCAACACGCTGCCTACCTTCTTCAAGGACGTCAGCGGTTTGATGCTGACGAAGCCCATCTTGTTCTTCTGGACATGTTTCAGGAGGAAAGCATCCTTGGCCAGGTTCTCGTCAGAGAGGTGGAATTCCACCCTGGACACAACCCTCCTGGCCAGCTGCCGGTCAGGGACAGAGTAGCTGCAGTCCAAGAGATCAGCCCCCAGAACATCGCTCGCATCGCAGAAGCTCCCGGCAAAGCAGCAGGGACACGGGTGTGACTTGGTGGCCTTTGGGATGTGCAGCACTGCCCAGTCCCAGCCACAGCGGTGCAGATGGCAGAGTCTTGAGGAGCGGGGTGGCTCAGCTGCGCTCTGAAATGAAATGGAGTTTTATTGTTTTAGAAGCGCGCTTGCCTTCACACCCCCAAGCATCGGTCCCTGCCACAAGTTACGCAGCACATGGCCTTGCACAATCTTGCAGCCAGAGGTGCCTCACGAACAGAGCACAATCTCTTTGATTACCAGGATACAGGCCAGGAGAGATCTTTGGCCTCCGGTTCACGGCAGTTGTCCCGACTCCCCCAGGCCACACACTGTTCACACAGCGGGAGCGAGAGGCCTGTGTCCTTGGTACCCTTGGGGTGTCCTTGCTAGCGCCGAATCCTCCAAGCACAAGGAGGGGATGTACTAACCCCATCCCTGGGGTCCCGTAGAGCGCAAACAGCCCCAGTGCCCCGACACCGGATGTTGGGCAGAATCCAGTCCTTTTCTGGGAGCACGCGGCAGCGGGTACTGTCTCCTCCGGGGTGTCACGCACCCAGGGAAAGCGCCGCCCCCTCCCAGGGGGATCCAGAGCTGCTGCTTTTCCCAGCAGGAGACTGAAAGACCTGACAGCACTACTGGAGCGAGGGCTGGGGGAAAGCGTGCCACCAAGCGACACCGCGTGACCTTCCTTCGTGCCCTCGAGGTCCTTTTTCCTATTTCTGCCTCGCTCTGGTCAACGCAGCGAACAGAAGCGCGGGCAACGGTCACAAATGCATTTGCCATCTGGCGCAAGGAGGCTGCGGCTGCAGCTTGGTCCCCGCTTGGCTCAGCTGAATCAACTTGTTCTTCTTCCCCCACCGGAAAAATACTGTTGAAAGCCAAGAGCATTTGCACCCGCAGAGAATCTTGCAGCCCATCTGCAGAGAATTCCCCAAATATTTGGGGCCACCTCTCCCCTTTCACCTCCTAGATGCGAGTCTCCTCCCCGATTTGCAACCCCGTCCCACCGGCACAGCGGCTCACCCCGTGGGGATCGCCACGGCCACAAGCTCCCCACGCCCCTGGCCCAGAGCTGGGGGATGTCAGCCATCGGTGCCGGCTCGGCGGGTGCCCCTGGACAGTCCCCCCGGCCCAGCACGGCTCCCCCCTCACCCACACAGGTCTGCAGAGGGCTCCATGTGGCTGCCTCTTCGACCCCCGGGTCTTCCGCATCCAGTGGACAACCACCGACCTGCCTCCACCGGCCACCGCCACGCTCAGCCAAGGCGCCGCTTCTCTGCCAGGTGCTGCCCTGTGGGGTGCCGGGGGCTGCGGGGCCCCCCAGGGCCAACCATGATACCTCACACCCTACAAAAATCAGAGGAGTGGGGTGGCCCCAGACACTCTGGAGCTGCCAGTGTCCATCCCTGGCTACCAGCACAGCGAGGGGCAGCTGGCACAGATCAACATCCCCAGCACGGCCACCCCTGTGGGAGCAGCCCCGGGCGGCGATGTCCACACCAGCCCCTGCGCTGCCACCAACAACAAAGCCCTTGGGGACACTGCAGGCAACCTTGCAGTGTCCGAGGAGATGGTCCTGGAAGAGGCCCTAAGGCTCTTCGGTTGCTCCCTGGATGGAGTGGGGGTCAGCCAGGATGCTCCCAGCAGGAGCTCCGTGCCCGAGGACGCTGGTGGCACCAGCGCAGACACTCCAGACCGCGAATTCAGCTCGCTCTCGCTGCCTGAGGAGATGCTCACCCCCGACTACTGCATCCCCGAGCTCAGCGACGCCATGCCGAGCCTCAAAATAGTCAGTGACAGTGGGATGGAGCCCCAGGAGCCGTGGCAGGGTGCGGGGATGGACCTGCCACCGTCCCCACCTGCCACGGCAGGCAAGCGGAGGAAGAGGCAGGCGCAGAGCTCCTTGCCAATGGCACCCAGCAAGCGCAGGGCTCTGGCAGCCAACGTGAGGGTGTGAGGGGGGGGTGGGGATTAGACAAGGGTGAGAGGGATGGAGATGGGGGGAGTGGGGGGTGGGAGAGGAGGGGTGGGGTATATGGCAGGGGGGGTGGGCAGGGGGGGGCTAGGGAGGGGTCAGACCAGCTTTGATGGGACATTTTCTCTTGTCTTTTCAATTAAAAGCTGTTTCTCCAGAACCGCTCGGTGCCTATGTGGGAGGGGGAGGGAGCACAGGGGACACCAAGAAACAGCCCCCAAGAGGTGCAAAAGCCCCACTGAGCCCCAAATCCGAGCCAGCAAGCCACGAGGGGAACCCAGCCACCCCCAGGGCCCAGTCTCCACCAGCGGGGCAGGCGATGGTGGGGGGGGGGATGGGAACGGGAACAACTCCCCTGTCCCCTTCCCCAGGGGAAGCAGCCCTTTGGTGGGGAAGCCAGGACAGACAGGTCCCTGCAGGACTCACGGACACGGCCCCACGCAGAAAGCAGCACAGAGCCCCTGCGACAACGACAGACCTTGGGGGCCGGGGGGGACACGGGCACACACGACAACAAGGGCTGCAAGGCCTTCGTCTTGAACACCACCAGCGTCCCCTCCAGCGGGGACAGGGCTCGGTGCACAGCCCTTCAAAGCCTCAAGACCATCACGGCCTTCCTCGGGTCCCACTGACCTCAGCCCCCAAGAGCCCAGCTTTGCCTCACTGACACAGCAAAATAATGCCAAATCACCCTAACAATGGCGAGGGAGGGAGCTGCAGGCCAGGCAGGGACCCTCCTCCGCTTGTCTAGCTGCACCTTGGGCAGCTGCAAGACCAGGAAGGGGGGAGAAAAAATCAGAAGGAAAAAAAAAAAAAAAAATCACTGCACCGGCCAGAAAGTGCCTGGAAACTTCATCCCTCTTCATTGCCCATTTCCCATGCGAGCTCCACAACCTGGGAGCAACGCAGCCAATAGAACCTTCGAGAAGCAGACTCACAGCCTGCTGCAGCTGGCCCTGCTCGAGCAGCCGAGGTGGGCTGGATGATCTCTAGAGGTCTCTTTCAGCATCCATTCTGTGCTGCTGTGACTCTGTCTCTATCATGGTTTAAGCTATAAAAATGAGAGCTATAAAAATGGAACGCTGTGTTAAGAGCACAAGGCTCTGCTAGCAACGACCTTGCTGTGGCTCCTTGCTGTGCTGAGCCCAACCGCGTTTTTAAGAGTAGATTCTTAGTGTGAGCAAAAGTGTGATTATTTTATTTTGTAATTTATGTAAATAAAGTGGGTTTGGTTTGTTTTTTTTTTTAAATAAGACTCTTCCAGAGCTCAGGTCAGGCTGAACCTGAGGGAAAGGGGCAGACCCTCGCAGAGGGCAGAGCCACATCATGATAGGGGGGCCAGCAGGATCAGGGGGCCATGCGACACCCCCTGCTCATGTCCTGCCGGCTCCAGGAAGATGGTTGCACAAAGGACTCGGGGCGCAGCTCCAGGGACAGGGGTTTGGTGACCTGGCTCCAGCGCCTCTGGGGCCAGGGGCTAGGAGCTGTCGGGGGCTTCGGAGCTGTCGGGGGCTTCAGGGCTGTCAGGGGCTTCGGGACTGGGGGCTGCAGCCCTCCGCTTCAGAGGGACGATGCAGACGCTGTTCTTGGCCTCTTTGACTCTCCACCACCGGCCAAGCCTGCAGATGAGAGAGATGGGGGCTACCCTCCGCCGAGCCCTTGGAGGAGCAGGGGGGGGCTGTGCCCCTGGGCAGCACCAGGGAGGGGGGACAGTACCGGTGCTGCTGTCCAAGGCCAGCCACCAGGAAGTCACCGGCTGCAGAGAACTTGAGGCTGTTAACAAAACCCACCTGGAGGGGACAGGGCAGGGTGAGGGGCTCTGGCAGCCTCCTCCTGCCACCCAGGGAGGGGAGCCCCTGCCCAGAGATGCCCCAAGCCCAGCTCCAATCCCCCACCTCCCCATCCATACCAACGGGATGTCCCAGAGGGGCTCCAGCTTCCGAAATCCCTCACCGCACTTCCAGAGCTTCACGCTGGCGCTGTGGGAGCCTGGGGCAGAGAGAGAAGACTGCCATGCACTCCCACCCAGGTAAGGGAGCAGGACGCCCCCCTCTCCACACCCCCACTCCAAAGCAGCTGCCACACACCTGTAGCCAGGAGGTCCCTGTTGCGCAGGGCGGCCACTGCTGAGATCCAGTATGGCTGCTGCAGGCCCTGGGCATCCTGCATGCCATGTGCCTGCCGGGCCAGTGCCAGCGGCTTCTTTTTCGTTAGCCCCCACAGGGCTAGGGACCTGCCAGGGAGGGAAGGGGCGAGGGGGCCGAGGGGGGCACCGCCTGCGCACCCCAGGCACCACCCCGGCCCTGTGCTCACCCGTCATCGGCGCCTGACACCATGTGCTCCTCACTGATGAGCTGGATACAATCGATGGAGCCCCTGTGAAGAGAAGGGGCAACTGCCATCAGTTATGAGCATGCTTTGGGATCCTATTTAGGAGACAAGGGCTCACCGGGGCATCAGCATCCCCACAGTGCCGGCAGGCTCCTAGTGATGCTTGGCACCTGCACACCGCTGCCCCAGCCTGACCCCCCTGCCTGCAGCCCCCTCTCCCGCCCCAGACCTACTGGTGCCCGTAAAACACAAGCTGCGACTCCTCCGGGATCTTCCAGAGCCGCACGGTACCGTCCCGGCCCCCTGCCGTCACACAGCACTCCCGGCTCAGGCTGTCCAGCCCCGTGATGACATCCTGGTGCCCGAACCTGGAGAAGGAGATGGCAAAGTGCTGTGGCAAGCAGGGCCCTCTGCTACCACAACTCCCCCGGGCCTGCTGGCTCTTGTGACTTCTGACATCCCCAGGCAGGAGTGGCTGCGCAGCTTGTGGTGCGGGCAGGAGGCAGAGCTGCCCTTCCTGCTGGGGACGTGGAGGGGAGGATGCTGCTGGAGTCAGAGCATTGGTGGCTTTGTAGCTCCCGAGCTCGGCCACGTCAGCCCAAAGCAGCACAGGATCCTTGGATGGTGGGAGGCAGAAAAAGGGATTCGCCCCGGCGTGGCCCCGCAGAGGGGAGGGAAGGCTTCAGTTTCAACTTTGGCTTCAGCTTTGGCGTGGCCTTCTCCTTCCCTCTGTTTCAACAGCCCAGCAGAGCAGCTGGTGCTTTGTGGCAAAGATGAAGCGCGTGGACAGGCGTTGTCCTAGACCACTGGAAAGAGTGGCTGTCCTGCCACTCTCCGGAGGCTGCCGGGTCCTCCTCCAGCTGAGGTGTCTCCTTTCCTGTTAGACCTCAGGAAGAGGAGATACCCCAGCCTGCAGAGCATCCTAGGGCTGGGGCTCCAGCGTTGTCTCTGCCTGAGCAGAGTCCTCGCTGGGGACTGAGTGTGACCTCATCCGTGCCCTCGTCATCTGTAAACTCAGCCGTGGTAGGTTAAACCTCGACTTCAGCCTTCCTCGTCCCAGGATGAGGAGTGTCTGAGTTGCCAGGGAGGAGACCAAGGGGCTGGTGTCTTTGCTTGGGCCTTGAAGGACTGTGGGGACAAAGCAGCAGAGGTGAGGTGACAGCCCCATATCCCTTCCAGGCAGGGCACATCGCACCTCACGATTCCCAGGGCCAGGAGGGAACCAGGGGGCAGATGGCTCAGCTGGAAGCTGCTGGTTAGGAATACGCCCCTCCCGAAACACCCCTCTTCCCACAGATGTGCTGGGAGCAGAGCCCCCCTTGCCCAGGCTGGGGGGGGAGCTCCATGCCAAGGTCCTTCCTCCTCCCCGCTGCCCTCACTCACTCTCTCTGATGTACTTGTGCTCGTTCTCGTGCTCATCCACATCCCGTCCAAGGAGTCCTGGGGGGACACAGCATGCCAGGGACCCACTGGCCATCAGGGACCCACCAGCCAGCCTGTCTGGCCACACAGTTCCCTGGGGAGGGCTGACCCCAGGGTGCAGCATCGGGGAGGGGATGGATGAGCCTCCTGCCAGCCCTACCTGTGCAGGCAGGAGTGGGAGAGAGTGAAGGGGTGCCCCACAGGTCCTGCACTGGGACACAGGGACCCTGGGAGAGAAAGGGACCCTGGGGCTAGGGGCTCACCGATGAACCTGACAGCCTCCAGCCGCAGGGACTCCTGCGGGCTCCGCAGGTAGGTCTGGCTCTTCCACAGGTAGTACGTGGCCCTGCTCCTCTTCCTGGCCAGCTGGAGAGAAGGGTGCAGAGTTGGCACAGAGATGGCCCCCCCCGTTGGGCCATCCCTCCACCAAGGACCACCCTTCTTCTCCCCAGCAGGACATTCCCAGCTCTCCGCTCTCCGCATTGGGGTTCGGAGGGAGCAGAGGGCTCCCAGGCAATGCTAGGGTGCCATCCTGGTGGCGGGGTCCCCTTTGGGACCCCGGAGGTGAGGACAGCCTGGAGCAGAGCCTGTTCCAGGAGGGTGCATGCAGCTGTGGGGACACTGCCCTTGGTCCCCTCTGCTGGGCACGGGCAGGGCTTACCCAGGGCAGATCCCAGGGGTGTTCGGGCTATGCTTACCAAGCACTCGCAGATCCTCCATGCCTGCGCCGTCTCGGCCAGTCGCACCAGCTGCCTCCACTTCAGGAACTGGCCAGCGCTGCGGAGGGCTTCCTGGGAGGCCTGGTGAGCAGCACAGATGCTACCACCACCATGGGGGGCACAGGACCCTGTGTCCTCCCTCCTGGTGGGGCTCAGAGCCTGTCCTGGCCCATGCAGGGAAGACGCACCAGCTGGGGACTGATGCTGCCAGCAGGTTCAGCACCCCAGGGGAAGAGGAGGGCAGCCACCCTCTCTGGCTGGAAGCCTGTCGGGGCTTCAGCGTTTCAGCTTTGGTGGCCCCAGGCTGCTGCGGAGCCGTAGTCCAGTCTCTGGGGCTGCAGGGACCCATGCCAGGGGCTGTGTGGAGGGAGCTGGGTGGGAAAGGGACCCACCTCCCCATCCACCAGGCAGCAGGAGGAAAAAGGCAGCAGTGGGCAGGGAGGGGGGCTCTGCCTGTTCCTAGGGACTCAACAAGCTAGACCTCACAGTGCAGTGTCAGCATTGCCCTCCCCAAAGGACCAGTCAGGTTGGGAATCCCACCTTGGCCACATTCTCGTCCTGGTCATGCAGGTGAAAGAGCAGCGGCAGCAGGCTGTCCCACACCACCTTCTTCATCTTCTTCTTTTCAGCACCCACCACGAGCCCCATTGCAATTTGGAAGAGATGGATGGAGAGCTCCCGCACCGTGTCCAGCTCCTGGGGGAAGAGGGGAGGAGGACCTCAGCCACAAGCCCATGGCAAGCAAGGGGCTGACATGGAGACAGACATCCCCAAAATGGCTGCAGGCAGCCCTGCTGCAAAAGGCAGCGAGCTGCGGCATGCAGATGGTCTGCCCAGGGAGACTGGGGTCTCCGGGGCTGAGGGCCAGAGAGGGAGGCCCTGCAGAAGGCTGGAGGATGCTGCCAGAGCAGGGTGTGCATTGGTGGGGCTCAGCACGCCTGCTGCCATCCTGCCACCACTGTCCCCCGCTGCGGCAGGGAGGCCGAGCCGGAGTGAGTCCTTGGTGGGGGGTTTGTGACACAGCACGGAGCCACCAAGGGCAGCAATGGGGTCTGGGGACTGCAGGGCAAAGCATCCCCCTGCAGAGCACAGGGGCTGCAGTGGGAGGCGTGAATGGAGGTGCCCAGGAAGGGGGACATGGGGCTCTCCCCCAGCCTTACATTGTTGAAAAGCAGCAGGAGCTTTCCAGCCAGTGCCAGGGCAGTGAGGCTGAGTCTCTTCCCCTCCAGCAGCCAGAGCATGTTGCCAAGCACGGGCAGGGCCGCGGCGCTGGCATCACTGTCATCATCCAGCAGCTGGTCCATAACGTACGGCAGCAGGATAAGGGCTTTCCTTTCCTGTGTGAGACATGCCACCTCCTTTTTGTAAAGGAGCCACCGATCACAGGGGTGAAAACCCTCTCCACGAACACCGGCCTCCCCACTGGGTTCTCTGCAGGCAGTGCAGGTTACGAGGGCAAGGTCCCGGCAGACAGGGCTCACCAGCATGCCCATGGGAAGAGCAGGGCACAGAGGGGGAGGACAGACAGCACTGGCTCCTTGCCAGCCCTTCGGCTGCCCCCTTCTCCACCAGACCCCCCTGGATAGGCTGGTGGGTGACTGGCGCTGCCTGGAAAGCTGCCCAAGCTGCCAGCAGCCCCTGCCATGGCTGCTGTGTTTCACCCTGGGGCTCAACACCTCATGGCCAGGCCCTGCAGACCCCACGCTCAGGCCGGTTGCTCTGCCGCCAGCATCCCTGCTGGGACGTGCTGGCAGTGGGAGCCCGTTCCCGTCAGCACTGCTGCTTCTCTCCTTGGCATGGCACAGCCATGGGGCAGAGGGCCGGGGAGGCAGGAGAGCTGGCAGCAGCCAGCACAGCCCACAATGCCCAGGAAAGCCTGAGCTGCCACGTTACCCACTGTTCCACCCTGGGCTGCTGTCCCGGCTGCCCCCTACTCACTGTGTCAGGCCTCTCGGTGAGCCTGAGGATGGCCCTGAGCACCAGGCTGGGCATCCCCAGGCACTGGCTCTGCAGATAAATGGGGAAGATTTCCAGGGCACGGACCAGCTCTTCACTGATGTTGGTAAAGTCCAGCATCTGAAACACAGGCAGTGGGAGCTGGTGAGGTGTGGTGCTGGCTCCAACCATCAGCTCAGGACAAGGACGCAGGGCAAGACCAAGCCCAGACAGAGAGAGGCAGCAGGGATTGCAGAGAGTCCCCGTGCCCCACACCACAGCACATTGCTTGCTCATCTGCTCCTCCATGGTACCAACCAGAGCCCACCCACTGCCCCAGCTTTCCCCACAGTGGTGGGCATGGGAGAACCGAGCATCGGGGGGAGCTTGGAGTGGTGCCATCAGGCTCACCTCAATGAAGAAGACCATAGCGACCATCTGCCAGGTGGGGTCCTCTGTCCGGAGGAGCTCTACCAGATGGCAGAAGATGGCGGAGCGCAGGCACCTTGGCATCTTCATCATCTCCCTGACGGGGAAGGAGGCACTGTCAGGCCTGAGCCAGGCAGGCACATCTTTTGGGGGTTTGCACCAGCCTGGACATCGCCAGTCTGTACCACTTTCTCCAAGTAATGGGGACCCCACTGCCATCAGCCCCAAGGGAGGGGGTGGCATGGGGTACCCCGTCCCCAAGGAGCAGGGAGAAGGGGCTCTCACCTGGCGATAATGCGCACTCCCATGAGGTGGGTCTGGGAGCTGAGCAGGGTGTCCCAGCCACCCTGCGCCTCGATGGCCAGTACCTGGCTCTCAAAGCCCATGCTGCAGAGCAGCACTTTCAGGGACTGCACCGCAGACCTGCACAAGGAGAAATGCTTAGCTCCCACCCTGGCTTGGCTCCGGGTGGTTGGCAGGGATGAGAGGAAAGGGATGGAGCACCTGATGGGAGTGAGCTGATCCTGTCGGTGCTCCGTCCAGAAGATGTGCACTTCCTGCAGCGTCAGCTCCGTGGTGAATGACGCTTGGAAAAGCAGCGCCAGGAAAAGCTGGGGGAAAATTGCCTCCACCTGCCAGAGGCAGACAGACTGCAGGAGGATCTCGCTTATCGCCCTGGTTGCCTGCAGAAGACACCCGGACGCTGAGATGTCCCCTCATCCCTGGGGAGGTCAAGCCTTGGGGCGGGCAGGGAAGGGGAGCAGGGGCCCCGGACAGCTGAGATCAGCCCCGGAGGTCAGCAAGGCTTCGTCCAGCAACTCACAGCCAGGGAGAGGATGCGCGGGTTGTCCTTGGTGGAGGTGGAGGTCTTGCGCAGTGACTGGTTCACCAGCAAGCTGAGCAGCTCTCTCAGCACCTTGTCCGCAGCCCGGAGGTCAGACATCATCGCCCTCCACATGGCCCTGGCGACACTGCAGGGACACGGGGCTCTGTCAGCAGGGACACCCCAGAGGATGGCCGGGCTGAAATCCCTCGGGAGGGTCTTGGGGCCCCTCTCCTAGTGTGAGAGGAGCCCCCAAAGGCTGGTGGTCCCCTTACCGGGTGCACGTCGGGGAGCACTGCAGCAGGCTGGCCACCAACTCCCTGGGGTGTTTGCGCACAAGCACCACCAGGGCCCTGTCCAGGCTTTTGCGGGCTACCACCGCCCTGACGGAGGGCCGGCTTCTGTAGATGGCCCACACGACGTTCAGCACCTGGAGGGGAGACACGGGCGGGAGTGGGGATGTCAGCATGGTGAGCGCGGCCATTTCCCCAGCTCCTACTGGGAGCTGCTTCCGTTCCTAGTGCGGTATGCCAGCTCGAGACGGCATCAGTGCTAGCCAGGCACAGAGCCAGGGGAGGAACAGTCCCCCAGTGGGCTGGAGCATCAGCTGTGCCACCCATGGGCTATTCACCTGCCCCGGCTGGAAGGCACGGTCCGCCACAAGGACATCCACCATGTGGGCAGCCAGCCTGATGCTGTAGGTGCTTGGGTGTCTCAAGCTCTTGATAGCCATGAGGATGATGTCTGCCTGGTCGGAGGACTGGAGGTATTTTGTGAACATCTGCAGGATGAAGGAGAGGAGGGGAGATTTGTTGCCTCACCCAGAGCATCACCCAGAGCATCTTGACTGTGCAGTGAGAGCGGGGCACGGAGCCAGGCTGCGCTGGGGAGGAGACTGATGGTGGGCATCAGGGTCCCGCAGGGGACTGAAGCTCCCTGAGGGCCTTTGCCTAGCCCCTGCTGAGGAACAGCGTGAGCCCCTGTCATCCCCACGCATCGGGTGTCCCTTCATTCACACTGAGCCAAAGGCACTTCTTACCAAGAAGATTTTGCGGGTGTGGCTGATTTTCAAAAGCTGCCAGGGCTTCATTGCTTGCCAGTCCTCCTGGAGCTGCAGCTGCTCTGTGCCATGCAGCCAGGGCCACCTGCCTGGGGGGGAGCAAAAACGGGGTGCTTAGAGAGAGGGTGCAGAAGTGGAAGTGCAGTCTGAGAGCACTGGGCAGAAAAGTTGCTGGCAAAGAAAAAGGGCACCAGACAGGTCCAGGGAGCAGATACCCAGGGAGGGTCCAGGGCTATTGTGAGCGGGGGCAAGGCAAAATGACTTTTCAGACTGCAGGCAGACAGGCAGGTTGGATAAGGCTTTCTCTCGTCAAGGAGAGTGGCCCCTGACTGCCCATGCCTGGGGGATCCAGCCCGACACAGCTTGTCTTACTTCTCTGCTGCAGGACAAACGTGTGCAGGTGATAGAGAGCTTCTGCAGCCTCAGGACGCATCCCCTTGTCCTTGCAGGTGCAACAGAGGGTGAGGTGCCCCACCAGCTTCCCCAGCATTACAAACTGATGTGTCTTGGAGCACTGATGCCTGCGGACTGTGGCTTGGGCAAAGCAGGGGCAGACCTGGGGGAAGAGAGGCAGTGTGAGCACAACGAGAGCCCCAGCTGCTCCCAGAGCAGCTAGGCAGCAGCCAAGAGCAGGGCAGGGCTGCCGGACCCAGGTTCCTGCCTGTGCCCGGGGCAGCCCTGCCCTGCCCTGCCCTGCCCTGGGAGAGAGCATCGACAGGACAGGGGCAGGGCAAAGACCCCTGCTCCCGACCTGCTGGCTGGGTGCCCAGCTTCCCTGGGAGGTGCCGGGGCTCAGGGGCACAGGGACAGGGCACTGGGGCTGCCCAGACCAGGAGCTCGGTACCTGCGGCAGGGAGTAGGTGGTGATGAAGTTCACCAGCCTGGCGATCCGTGCCATGGCCCTCTCCTGCACCTCTGCCAGCTGGGAATCGGTGAAGGGCAGCAGCAGCTGGGAGGAGAAAAGCTGCTGGTGTGCCAGGGAGGTGGCATGGCACAGCATGGCACAGCCAGGCTTGCTCTGGGGCAGTGCCTGGGATGGGGCATGTGTCCTTCTTGCCCCTCACAGCAACCTGCTGCGGGCAGGCAGGTCACTGCATCCCGCTTCTGCTGCTGCCTCTGCTGCCTTCCATTCACTCACTCCCCACCAAAAAACATCCCTCTGCCTCCCACCCAAGGACTCCAAGGCTTTGGGGTGACCACCTCACTGGGGACCTGTGGTGGGGGCTCTGGGATATGGCCCATGGTGAAGCTGGAGGGGGAAAGCCCCAGGGCTGGGCTCCCCTTGCCAGACAGGCAGGTCCATCTGGGAGGCAGTGTTGGGGAGGACGGGCAGCGGGCAAGGCTGCAGAGGTGGCGTGGGCTGGGGCAGGAGAAGGGGCTCTGGCGGGAGCCAGGAGGCAGGGGGGTGGGGGGGGGGCATGGCTGGTAAGGAGAGACATTCCCTGCCCCCCTCCTTGCACCAGGTGCTGGGGGTGGGCACCGCTCAAGCCAGGGGTCACTGCCCATGGGGACCCTGTGCCAAGGTCAGACCTCCAAGATGTTCTGCAGCTCCACGATGCCAAGGGTGCCGGCACTGTGTACCAGCACCTGCAGCATGCTGTCCATCGTGGCCAGGGTCTGTGAGGGGGACAGAGTCTTGGGGGCAGCCCTGGAAGCCTGGCAGGGGACGGCCATGGCCCTGCGGTGCCCAGGAAGGGGCCTCACAGCCAGGGAACTCCCCGTGGTTCACCCCCTGGCACACCTTGGAGCAGAGTGAAGCATCAGGGCCCTGAGTGTCCTCCTGAGGAGGCAGGTGGAAGATGTTGCAGAAGCAGGCATACAGGAGGCTGTTCTTCTTCTCCTGCAGAAGCAGCCCCGCTCTGCTGCGGGGACAGAGGAGGAGGCAGACCCTGGGCTTAGAGACCTGAGCTGAGCCCCATGCCATGGGGGACCCCTCAACCCTCCATCACACTGGCACTTGCCTTTGCGGGGAAAACCCTGTGGCACCCCCTGCCCTGTTCTCTGCCTCCCTCTCAGACCCAGGACTGGGGATGCCCCCCACCTGGGACCGGTGCCATCGGGGCCACCAAGCTGGGGGCTGGGGCAGGTACCTCATGGAGATGATGGCCAGCATGGCTTGCTGCTGCACCATAATGCCCTGGGGGCCAGCGGGCTCCTCTTGCAGCAGCACCTGGGGAGCACAGCAGCGTGGGACAGCTCAGGATGGGGCAGTTTCCTTCGCCCAGCAAGAGCCTGTGGGGCTGGCAGAGCCCAGGTGCCCCCATCCTGGCACCCCCTCCCCACCCAGCACCCAGTGGTCCCAAGCCCCATGGCTGGAAGGGCTGTGCCCGTCACAGAGCCACAGGCTGGCCAAGGGACCTGCAAACATCCAGCCAGGCCGCCCAGGTGGCTTTGGAGCATCTCCAAGGATGGAGACCTGGAGCAGTGCTCATCCGCAACCCCCCTGCCTGGCCAAGCTCTCATCTGCCCCCGGGGCTGTGTCGCTGCCTGCTGCCCCTGCCCCTGCCTCAGCCTGACTGGCCGTCCCCTCACCTCGATGGTCTCCACCACCTCCGGCTGGCAGAAGTAAAGCATGTCCCACGCAGTGGAGTCCACGCTGGTGGTGCTGCAGACGGTGCAGATGGAGGCCAGAAACCTCAGCTTCTGGGCCTCTTGCTGCCAGCCAGGGAGGAGACAGACAGACAGTGTCAGGGGGGAGAGACAGCCAGGTGGGGGGCCCAGCACAGCCCCCAGCACCTCCTGAGCACGGGACAGGGGCCGAAAGACAGGCTGGGAGACACGGGCACAGCCTCATAGAAGTGGCCACGGATACCTTTGGTCTGCTCCTGAGGAAGGCTCGAATGATGTCCAGGGTATTGTCTTCCTCCCTGGGCAAAGCCAAGGCAGAGCAGCACAGATCTGGCCAAGAGAGAGCAGGAAGGGCTGGGGGGCAAGCAGCAGGGAAAACCCGAGCCCTCTGCCCAGCTCCCAGGGATGCCACAAGCCCTTGCTCAAGGCTGGGACACCGGTGTCCCCTGTGTGCCCCAGGAGAGAGGGTGTGATGCTGGAGGGCAGCACAGGGAGGGGGCCCTGCTGTGGTCTGGTAAGGGATGCGCTGGCACCAGGGCACAGGGAGAGTCCCTGTCCCAGAACGCCAGAACAGAGCTCCCTTCCCGGCCACTGCGCTGTGGGAGCTCTGATGCCAGCCTGGCTGGGGGATGTGAGCCTGGCCCAGGACAAGGCAGGGCAGGCTGGGGAGCCCCCTGCTCCACAGCACCCGCACACTCACCTGCCCGCAGCAGCTGGACCTCGGACATCTCATGGGGCTTTGGCCTGGATCTGGGAGCCGGGGCAGCTCCAGCCTTCTCCACCCAGGCCTGCCTAACGTGGCCAGGGGGTCTCTCCGCCATCCTGCAGGAGGGAGGGAGGAAAGGGGTGAGGAGGACCCCCTGCCACCCCAGGGGTGGTGGGGGCAGAGGTGGCTGTGCTCAGGGGCTCCTCGCTCCCATCCTGTCCCAACACTGTCCTCCCAGACACTGCGGGAGCAGGGCTGGCTGCCACAGGGTGTCGCAAAGTACCCCAATGTCACTCCCCTAAGCCCCCTGATCCCCCCTCCCCAGAAGCCCTCTGGCTGCCCCGGAGCACATGGACCCCTCCTCGCCCTGGGGGGACGGGACTGGCTCCCTCTTCCTCCTCCTCCCGCTATGGGGCTGGGGTTTGTCTGTATGGGGGCATCCCCCTTGTCGCAGACACCCCTCTGTCCTCTGTCCCTTCCCTCCCAGAGCCTGGTGCCACCCCCACCTATGGCCAGGCCGAGCCGGGGAGCAGCCCCCAGCCCCTCAGGCACGCCGAGGCTCTTCCCTCGTCCTCAGGAGGCGCAGGACAAGGCCCGCCGGGCTCCCCTCGCTCGAAGGCAGGTGGGCACACCGGGACACCAGAGGCCTTCCTGTGCGCTCAGCCACAGCGATCTGCGACCGTTGGGGTCTGCTGGGTTGCCCTGGTTACGGCTGCCGCGGCAGGCGGCAGGGTTCCATCGGCCGTTCGCTGGCACGAGGGAGGGGGGGAGTCCCCCCTCCCCCCCTCCCCGGGGCCTACGCCCCCGCTGGGCTCAGCCCGGGCCTGCTGGGTCGTCTGAGCGGGCGCGGGGGCCCGGGCCGGGGTGCTGGGGGACGCGCTACGCCCGGGGTGGTGGGGCCGGGAGCGAGGTGGCGTGGGCACAGAGGGGTCGGTGCGTGGGGACGGGCGGGAGGTGAGGCGAGAGGCCGGTGGGCAGCGGGAGGCTGCGGGTCGGGCCGTTGCGGCGAGCTCGGCCCAGCAGCGGGGAGCAAGGCGGACGGCAGCGGCGGCGGGGCCGGCAGGTGGGTACGGGCGGGAAGGGGACGGGAACGGGGGAGCGGGGGAAGAAGGAAGGAAGGAAGGAAGGAAGGAAGGAAGGAAGGAAGGAAGGTGGAAAGGGGAGGGGGAGAGGGGTCTGGTGATGGGTCAGGGATGGGGTCGATGAGGGGGTCAGGGATGGGGTCGATGAGGGGGTCAGGGATGGGGTCAGTGACGGGTCAGGGATGGTCAGTGAGGGGCTGGGGGCCACTTGTCTGGGAGGTCCAGCCGTGGGGTGGGCGCAGTGATCAGCTGGGTGGTGCCGTTCAGGTTTGTGCAGCCTGTGCGGGTGTAGCGTGGTTTGGAGTGATGGGGGGGTGCAGGCAGGGTGGGCTGCGCTGTGCAGGGGTGCAGTCTGTTTTGGGTGCTGGGGGAGGTGCCCTGGACAGACGTGTCATTCATGCTGGGGAAGCAGAACCAGGCGCTGGTGAGCCGGTGCAGCGGTTCCTCCTGCGCAACATTCTTAGGAAAACTCTCCTTTTTCTTTCCTTTTCCTTGCTCCTTCGCTTCCAGATCTCCGTGGTCGCAGTTTGTGCTGCCTCACCTCCAGCACAGCGTGCAGAATGAAACGACGGTCACAGAATTCGTCCTCCTGGGGTTCTGCAGCACCCCAGCCCTGCAGCGCTGCCTCTTTGGCCTTTTCTCTGCCCTCTGCTCTGCCACTCTGATGGGAAACGCACTTGTCTTTCTGCTTATCTGCCTGGACTACTGCCTCCCCATGTACTTCTTCCTCTGCCACCTCTCCATCGCGGACATCTGCTACGCCTCCAGCAATGTCCCCCGTATGCTAAGGAGCCTCCTTGGACAAGGCAGAACCCCCTCCTTTGCTGGGTGTGGGGCACAGAGCCATCTTTATTTAATCTTTGCACTTACGGCGTGCGTGCTGCTGGCCATCATGTCTCACGTTCGCTATGTGGCAATCTGCCGTCCCCTGTGCTATGCCCTCATCGTGATCTGGAGGCTGCGCCTCACCCTTGCCACGGTTTTGTGGGCTTTGGTGTTTGTATTTGGTACACTGCAAGCCTCTCTGGCTTTACACCTGCCTTTCTGTGGCCCCTGCGAGGTTGTCCACTTCTCCTGTGAAATTCTTGCTGTCTCAAAGCTGGCCTGCCCTGCCGCTCCTGCCAATAAAGTCCTGATCTTTGCTGTTTGTGTGTGCTTCTTCCTCTTCCCTTTAGCCCTAATCCCGATTTGCTCCCTGGACAGCCTGGCCACCGATCTGCGCATCCGCTCTGTGCCAGGATGGCACGAAACCACCTCCACCTGTGGCTCCCACCCGACCGTGGTGGGTGTCTTTTATGGAAACGCCATCTTCGTGTACGCGGGGCCCGGGAGCGGTAACTCCTCTGGGAGGGAGAAAGTTCTTTCCCTTTTCTACAGTCTCGTCAGCCCCAGTTTGAACCCCGTCATTGACAGTCGGAGGAACAAGCAGGTGAAGGAAGCCTTGCTGAAGCTTCAGAGAAGGAAGAGGGTCTTTCATTCCCTCTAGCTGGCGCTCTAGGCTTTCACCTGTCTCCTGTCTTTCTGCTCTTTCTTCTTGAGCTCTTGCAGTATTTCTCACGGAATGTTAAGTAGTTAAAAGTGTCCTCGTTTCAGCTTGGATAGAGTTAACTGTCTTCCTAGTAGCTGGTACAGTGCTATGTTTTGAGTTCAGTATGCAAAGAACCTTGATAACGCTGATGTTTGCATTTGTTGCCGAGGAGTGTTTAGACTAAAGTCAAGGATTTTTCAGCTTCTCATGCCCAGCCAGCGAGAAAGCTGGAGTTGGCACAGAACACAGCCAGGGCACCTGACCCAAATTGGCCAACAGGGTATTCCATACCATGCGACATCCCATCTAGTATAGGAACTGGGGAGTGGGGGGGAAATCGCTGCTCGGGGACTAGCTGGGTGTGAATGGTGGGTGGTGAGCGATTGCACTGCGCATCATTTGTACATTCCGATCCTTTTATTATTGCTGTTGTCATTTTATTAGTATTATCATTATTAGTTTCTTCCTTTCTGTTCTATTAAACCGTGCTTATCTCAACCCACGAGTTTTACTTCTTTTTCCGGATTTTCTCCCCCATCCCACTGGGTGGGGGGGGAGTGAGTGAGCGGCTGGGTGGTGCTTAGTTGCTGGCTGGGGTTAAACCACGACAGAGACAGAGTCACAGCAGCACAGAATGGATGCTGAAAGAGACCTCTAGAGATCATCCAGCCCACCTCGGCTGCTCGAGCAGGGCCAGCTGCAGCAGGCTGTGAGTCTGCTTCTCGAAGGTTCTATTGGCTGCGTTGCTCCCAGGTTGTGGAGCTCGCATGGGAAATGGGCAATGAAGAGGGATGAAGTTTTCAGGGACTTTCTGGCCGGTGCAGTGATTTTTTATTTTTTTTTTCCCTTCTGATTTTTTCTCCCCACTTCCTGGTCTTGCGGCTGCCCAAGGCACAGCCAGACAAGCGGAGGAGGGTCCCTGCCTGGCCTGCAGCTCCCTCCCTCGCCATTCTTGGGGTGATTTGGGGTTATGTTGCTGTGTCAGTGAGGCAAAGCTGGGCTCTTGGGGGCTGAGGTCAGTGGGACCCGAGGAAGGCCGTGATGGTCTTGAGGCTTTGAAGGGCTGTGCACCGAGCCCTGTCCCCGCTGGAGGGGACGCTGGTGGTGTTCAAGACGAAGGCCTTGCAGCCCTTGTTGTCGTGTGTGCCCGTGTCCCCCCCGGCCCCCAAGGTCTGTTGTTGTCGCAGGGGCTCTGTGCTGCTTTCTGCGTGGGGCCGTGTCCGTGAGTCCTGCAGGGACCTGTCTGTCCTGGCTTCCCCACCAAAGGGCTGCTTCCCCTGGGGAAGGGGACAGGGAAGTTGTTCCCGTTCCCACCCCCCCACCATCGCCTGCCCCGCTGGTGGAGACTGGGCCCTGGGGGTGGCTGGGTTCCCCTCGGGGCTTGCTGGCTCGGATTTGGGGCTCAGTGGGGCTTTTGCACCTCTTGGGGGCTGTTTCTTGGTGTCCCCTGTGCTCCCTCCCCGTCCCACACAGGCACCGAGCAGTTCTGGAGAAGGAGCTTTTAATTAAAAAGACAAGAGAAAAGGTCCCATCCAAGCTGGTCTAACCCCTCCCTAGCCACCCCCGCCCACCCCCCCTGCCATATACCTCACCCCTCCTCTCCCACCCCCCCCACTGCCCCCATCTCCATCCCTCTCACCCCTTTCTAATCCCCCCCCCACACACACACCCTCACGTTGGCTGCCAGAGCCCTGCGCTTGCTGGGTGCCATTGGCAAGGAGCTCTGCGCCTGCCTCTTCCTCCGCTTGCTGGCCGTGGCAGGTGGGGACGGTGGCAGGTCCATCCCCGCACCCTGCCACGGCTCCTGGGGCTCCATCCCGCCGCCGTTGACTAGTTTGAGGCTCAGCATGGCGTCGCTGAGCTCGGGGATGCAGTAGTCGGGGGTGAGCATCTCCTCAGGCAGCGAGAGCGAGCTGAAGTCGTGGTCGGGGGTGTCTGTGCTGGTGCCAGCAGCATCCTCGGGCACGGAACCTCTGCTGGGAGCATCCTGGCTGACCCCCACTCTATCCAGGGCGCAACCGAAGAGCCTTAGGGCCTCTTCCAGGAGCATCTCCTCGGACACTGCAAGGTCGCCTGCAGTGTCCCCAAGGGCTTCGTTGTTGGCAGCAGCGCAGGGGCTGGTGTGGACATCGCTGCCCGGGGGTGCCCCCACAGGGGTGGCCGTGCTGGCGATGTTGATCTGTGCCAGCTGCCCCTTGATGTGCTGGTAGCCAGGGATGGACACTGGCAGCTCCAGAGTGTCTGGGGCCACCCCACTCCTCTGGTTTTTGTAGGGTGTGAGGTATCATGGTTGGCCCTGGGGGGCCCCGCAGCCCCCGGGACCCCACAGGGCAGCACCCGGCAGAGAAGCGGCGCCTTGGCCAAGCGTGGCGGTGGCCGGTGGAGGCAGGTCGGTGGAGGCAGGTCGGTGGTTGTCCACTGGATGCGGAAGACCCGGGGGTCGAAGAGGCAGCCACATGGAGCCCTCTGCAGACCTGTGTGGGTGAGGGGGAGCTGTGCTGGGCCGGGGGAACTGTCCAGGGGCACCTGCCGAGCCGGCCCCGATGGCCGACATCCCCCAGCTCTGGGCCAGGGGCGTGGGGAGCTTGTGGCCGGGGTGATCCCCACGGGGTGAGCCGCTGTGCCGGTGGGACAGGGTTGCAAATCGGGGAGGAGACTGGCATCTAGGAGGTGAAAGGGGAGAGGTGGCCCCAAATATTTGGGGAATTCTCTGCAGATGGGCTTTACTGGGCACGCGCCGCCCGGGCGAGGGCAAGGATGCTCACCGGGGCTTGCTGAACCCCCATGCGAAAAGTGCCGGGGGAACGGGTGTGATGGGGATGGCGAAGGGGCCAGAGCAGACTGGGGTGCCATACCTGCTGGTGGTGCCTGGGGGGCCCGGGCTGCAGGGAAGGGCTGCTCCCGTGCGGGCAGGCGGCATAGGTTGGCTGAGCCTGAGAGAATGAGACAGGAGCGATGGCCGGCGGTCACCTCTGCTCTTGTCCTCCAAGAGCATCCCTGGGCTGCAGGGGTTGGGGTCGGTCCCTACCTCAAGGGTAGAAGGTTTTGGGGAGCACGAATGGCTGGAAAAGCTGGAGCGCTGGGGGGCCCCAGGGCCCAGGCAGTGGGAGCTGCGTTGGTGGCCATGCCATGGTCCCTTCTGGCTGTTAGCTGCCAAGGACTCTTTGGCGTCTCCCCGGAAGGAATGCGGGGGCTCCCTGTGTTCCGCCCCACCCCCAAGAGCCTCCCCAGCTCCTCCTGGGGAGGGAAAGAGTTAAGGGAGGCTGGGGTGGCCCCAGGGCCTACAGGCGGCTCTCGGGGTCTGCGGGTGCAAATGCTCTTGGCTTTCAACAGTATTTTTCCGGTGGGGGAAGAAGAACAAGTTGATTCAGCCGAGCCGAGTGGGCACCAAGCTGCAGCCACAGCCTCCTTGCGCCAGATGGCAAATGCGTTTGTGACTGTTGCCCACGCTTCTGTTCGCTGCGTTGACCGGAGCGAGGCAGAAATAGGAAAAAGGACCTCGAGGGCACGAAGGAAGGTCATGCAGTGTTGCTCGGTGGCACGCTTTCCCCCAGCCCTCGCTCCAGTAGTGCTGTCAGGTCTTTCAGTCTCCTGCTGGGAAAAGCAGCAGCTCTGGATCCCCCTGGGAGGGGGTGGCCCTTTCCCTGGGTGCGTGACACCCCGGAGGAGACAGTACCCGCTGCCGCGTGCTCCCAGAAAAGGACTGGATTCTGCCCAACGTCCGGTGTCGGGGCGCTGGGGCTGTTTGCGCTCTACGGGATCCCAGGGATGGGGTTAGTACATCCCCTCCTCGTGCTTGGAGGATTCGGCGCTAGCAAGGACACCCCAAGGGTACCAAGGACACAGGCCTCTCGCTCCCGCTGTGTGAACAGTGTGTGGCCTGGGGGAGTCGGGACAACTGCCGTGAACCGGAGGCCAAAGATCTCTCCTGGCCTGTATCCTGGTAACCAAAGAGATTGCGCTCTGTTCGTGAGGCACCTCTGGCTGCAAGATTGTGCAATGCCATGTGCTGCGTAACTTGTGGCAGGGACCGATGCTTGGGGGCGTGAAGGCAAGCGCGCTTCTAAAAGCATAAAACTCCGTTTCATTTCAGAGCGCAGCTGAGCCACCCCGCTCCTCAAGACTCTGCCATCTGCACCGCTGTGGCTGGGACCGGGCAGTGCTGCACATCCCAAAGGCCACCAAGTCACACCCGTGTCCCTGCTTTTCCGGGAGCTTCTGCAATGCGAGCGATGTTCTGGGGGCTGATCTCTTGGACTACAGCTACCCCGTCCCTGACCGGCAGCTGGCCAGGAGGGTTGTGTCCAGGGTGGAATTCCACCTTTCTGACAAGAACCTGGCCAAGGATGCTTTCCTCCTGAAGCATGTCCAGAAGAACAAGATGGGCTTCGTCAGCATCAAACTGCTGACGTCCTTGAAGAAGGTAGGCAGCGTGTTGCGTTGGCCAGCCGAGGTGGGAAGTGGCCTCCATGTGGAAGACGCCTGGATGTCTGGGTGTCTGGGTGTGCTCTGGCTGTCTGCCATGGCCAAAACACTGCTGTGTTATCAACAGCTTTCTAGCTACCAGTACAGAGCACAGCACTACGAGGGCTGCTGTGGGGTAAAGGAACTCCAACTCAGCCAGATCCAATACAGAAGGAAAGTGGAGAAACAACAGAGGGAACAGCCCAGGGACACAGAGCCCCAGGTCTCATCTGGCCGCTCCTGTGACCATACGGTGTATGCAAAATCAAATACCTGAAGTGCTCCCTTAGATGCAGTTTACAGCCAGGGGACAAGAAGGTGGCAGTTCTGCATTTTGCAGCTCCCAGGCTGATGGCAGAGCCAAAGCAAAAAAAACAAACCCCAAACCAAACCAACCAAGAGAGGTAAAACTGGAGCGCAGGGAGCAAATGCTTTTCTTTCACCTTAGGCCAACTGCTTGGACGCTCTCTATGCTGCCCTGCCACAGAGGGCATCCCTCTCGTACCAGTAAGAGACATAAGAGTGAATTAAAGCCAGGACCCCAAACCAGACCAAAAACCCGGTTGTGATCAAGAAGAAAGTGGAGAATGCATCAAATATAACAGAAAATTATTTTGGACATTCCCAGTTTACATTTGAAAAAAAGAGAAAAAAAAAGAGGAGGAATTAGGTATTAAAAGAAGAGCACTGAATGATAAAGCCATAGCAGTCCCTCTACCACTACAAACCCACACCCCCACACGCACGTACGCACACAGACTGAACACCACCAAACTCCCCTTGACTGTGACGTTCACCTCAGCTCGCTGGTCTAGAGATACTGAATGCCTGAAGCACACCAAGGATAACTGAAAACATCTGCATGGCTTTAATGGGAATCCTCCAACTGAAACAAAGCGCTTTCTCCCTCTGTCTGCGTTGGCACATGCCCGAGTCACGCTCTCACTCCTCTCCTTCAAAGTCAAGATTCCTAAACGTGAAAAGCGGGAGTGGGGAAAGGCGAAGGGAAGAGAAAAAGAGGGAGAGCATCATCAGTGGAAGACCTGCCAGCTGCTGCTGATTCAGCCCTGTTTGGGGGACCACCCCAGCAGAGAGGAGTTGGTTTGCATGCCACGGTCCTCACTGCCTGTTCCCAGGGACAGGCCGTTTGCTCAGCCTTGCCGGCCAAAGCGTGGGAAAAGCGTAGGTGTGCGCCGTCGCTTGCTGAGGAGCACGGTCACGATCACATGCAATCCTTTACCTTTTTCCTCCCTGGATTCAAAGGGTTTCTGTCTTCAAAGTGAGAGCCTTCCATATGGTCGTTTGTGACATTTCATCCAGGATAACAATCTCAGAAGGATCAGTCCTGCAATAAATATTTTACATAGCAATCTGTGATTATGGGAACTGATGCCACCAAGGGCATTAGCATCAGCAAGAGGAACAGCGGAGCCCCGAGAATCAAAGCTCTGCATAAGCGTGGGAGGTTTTGCTGGATGAGGAGTTTTGGGAGGCAAGCCGGGGAGCTGCAGAGCAACAGCTCTGTGCAAAGGCTCTTGCTGGGGCTTAGCCCCGGTCCGGGTTCCTAAGCCACTGCTGGTACAGATCACGCCTGCAACTCCTCATGTGTTAAGTATGAGGATCTCCAGCTACCGTAAAAGCACTGATGAGGCAAGGTTTGGGGGTCAAACGCGAGTGCTGCAGCCACTCTGCTTGCGGTCAGAGCCTTGCAATCACTTCCTGCAGCCCTGCCCCCGAATTCGATTTTCCCACCAAGCTGCCTGCTGGTTTCTGTGGGATGCCCCACAAAGAGGCAAGTGGAGAAAACTCTGCCAAACACCATCAAGCTAATCTTGCCGGGGGTCCTGGCGCTTGGTGGGGCTTTACCCGTCACTGCTTTGTTTTGGGATATCCATGTCACTGGTCTTCCCCACGTTCAGCTGAACTGAACTTGCAGTAGCAGCAGCTTCCATGGCCCTCCTGGACTCCTGATGTAAAAAAGGGACAAATCACGTTCTCTGTCTTTGATCAAAGTGGAGATAAGCTGAATGCCCAGCACAAACTTAGCAGTCTGCCCTCCGCTTCTGCCCCTTGGCAGCTATAGGTATTAGTGCAGCAGGGGAGAAACCGTTCACTCCAAAGATTTCGGGGCAGGGGGACTGTGTGTTCAAAACATGATTATGAGCAAGTCTTGCCAGCAGCAGCAGCCGCAGCAGCATCTAATAATAATCATCATAATGATAATGACCTTTGTGAAAAACGACTCGTTTTAAAAATTACACCTGTATTCAAGCGTTCAGCTCACTGCTACTTGAGGAAACAAAGGTTACAAAAGTTACAGGCTATTGGGATCTATTTCGATTGAGTGCTGATCTTCCCCCAACATTTCCAGACAAGCTGTAAGAGAAACAGGCAATCTCACAGACACACGGAGATGTCCAGCCCCGAGGACACAGCAAGCCTTACCTCTTCTTCTTCTCCAGCTTCATTTCTGGCATCGTCCAACTTCTTCTTCCTTTCTGGCATAAGGTCATCCAGAAAGCTGAGCTCTCGCTTTGAGAAGCAGAAATCCATCGCTTTCCGGACAAATACGAGAGCCAAAACCTTCACGAATGAGAGGGAAGATGCGGTGAGCTCAGAGACGATGCCACCTCTCACAACAACGCTGCAAACACCCCGCTGCCGAGCGGTGGCAGCTCTTACCATCATGGGAAAGATGATGGCGGCACGGGACACCTTGATGGTCCAGAGCAGGACGAGGCAGGTCAGCTGGATCGCCGTGAAGAAATGCACCTTTCGCAAGGGCACGTGCCGCAGGTAGATGAAATCCGGCTGGTGTTTCGCTGGCATCCAAAACAGCTTCAAGCGATCAAAGAACTGTGAAATAAAAGGGAAAGGTTGCCACCTTGGGACTGCGGCAAGTTTCTGGTCCTCTCGAGACGTGGAGGCGCTTTGCAGCATCTCGCTTGCCGTCAGAACTCCTGGATCCCACCACATACCTCCTGGGAGCAGCACCCATTTTCCCTTCGCTCCATCTAGCAACCGGCTTGCCCCTGAGAGCTGCCCACCAAACGGCAACTATTCCATGCCATTCCATTATTAGCATTTCTCAGCCCACTGAATCCCCCTGCGAGGATTTCCACCAGTGGTATGGTAGAAACTGCCTTCCCTTTGCACCAAATTCCCCCGCTTTTCACGTAACCAAACACTGACCTGCCCTAAACCCTGCAACAGAGAGCGCTGAACTTGCCTGGTCCTCCCAGCCCTATCTACCTCCTGTGCCTCCACCAATCTCTTTCTTACACAAAAGAGTTTCATTGCTTGCTCTGCGAGAAGTTTTTCCCATGCCACTGCTTTTTTCCCTGCTGCTACAGAGACAAAATACCAGGGAGCCGACATGCTGCACGCTGTAAAAGAGTCCGTACCTGAATTCCTCTGAGCAACGACACACCCATGTAGAGAAAGACGCCATAAAGCACAGGCATTGGTATAAACTGGGGGGGGGGGGGGGAAAGAAAAAAAAAAGAAAGAATGCAATCGTTTCTTTTTCTGTATTGCATTTTCAGTATTACCACCCTCTTCCACAGGCACTGCCTAAAATTGCTTGAAGCTTTCCAGCTTCCATTCAGGCTTAGAGATGGGTCAGATATTAACCATTTTTTTGCCATTTTGTGCGCACGAGTGAGCTAAGGCTCTGCTTTAGGCTGAACTTGGGAGTTACCTCTCCTCAGAATAATCCTATTTTCCAGAAAGGTTGGAGGAAAATAGGTGATTTCACCCATGCTACCCTATGCCGCATTCTCTGGCGGTAGAAGAAACACTTCTGCCTATTCTTGGGGCAACAGGCAAAGGCCACAGGCCTCCTTTTAGCCTAGAGACGAGATTACTTTGTGGGAGGAACGTGCAAGGAAGCCCACAGGGATGACCTCAGTGTGTTTAGCTCCTGGGAACGGCTGCTCCGCGGCATTTGGGGAGCAAATTGCAGCCACTAAAGGGCTGCCTGTTTGAAACAGAGCAGATGTGCTGGTCTGAATATGCTCAACTGTAACCCATAAACATGGGTGGGCCTGAAAGACACCCAAAAATTCAAGCAGTTGCGTTGCTCGCTCGCCTCGAGCACACCAAACGGGGGCCTGAAGGGCTGCAAAGCCTAACTGAGGCTGATTCCCACCGTGGGTCAAGCCCCAAGGGTTAGGATCACCTCCTTCTCCTCCGCTCCACAACTAACTACTCAGGCCTGCAGAGAAGGGACTGTTTGTCTGTAACATCCAACAAGCTCGCGGTTGTTGGGTGGTTTGCATTTTCCTCTCACCTTTAACACAGAAGTGAAGAAGACAGAGCAGCCCATGAGCACAAAGATCAGCAAGCCAGTGACTCTCTGCTCTCGTATCCCCAGAAACTTGGGTTGTTCTCCTGGAGCTGAGCAGTCAGACTCTACTTTGAGGCTATTCACGTGGGTGATGGACAGGACGGTCTCGCAGCCACAAACCAGGGCAGCCCCATCACAGAGCACACCCCGAGCATCACGGCCACCACAAAAAGGTCCAGGTGGTACCCGCATCCTTTCTGCAGGCAGGAAAACAAGAAACAGAGCATCCCATAGCACAAGAGCAAGGATAACGTCGCAAGTCAGACTCAAACCCTGCTCGAGCACAAGTCAACTTCTTCAGAATTCAAAACAAGAAATGGAAACAAGGAAGGGTGTATGCAGGATTTGCACAAGCACCTGGCATGAAAATTTGGCAGGAGTTCAGACACAAGGGATACGCAGAGCTTGTGCGATACATACTTCTCCAAAAAAAAAAAACAACCCACAACCCAAAAGCACCAAACCATTTTTTCCACTTACAAAGAAAATTCTACCACTTGCGAGGAAGGTGTGACTCTGAGTTATCCCTGGCAGCGCATCAAAACAATTCATTCCCCACACCTGCTGCTGCTGCCATTTTAAAACAAAAACGCAGTTCTCTATTGCTCCAAGATTAATTTGCTCTCCCAAAAGGTTGCTCATCTATACTGCCCTGTCACTTGCTCCCTGCATCATCGTTAATCCCGGAGAGCATCCTGCCACGCAGCCTGACCTTGTCCCAAACCAATGCCTTCAGAAAGCATCGGGAATAAGAGCTTCTCCCCAGACCTGCAGCCCAGAAGGGGCTGGGGTCATCTCTCGCAGGCCCTTACCTTCAGCTTGTGCTCCTTCCTGTTCACAATAACGGCACTGATCTGCTGGTCCATGAATATCAAGATGGTGCAGAGCAGAGCTGGGACGAGCGCAGCCAACACCGTCCACCAAGGGTTGGGTCCTATGGGGTTGATGAACCACCCGCGGTCGTCTCTGGTAGGCTGCAACAAAGCCCACACATCAGCATCGTCTCCCAGCCCAGGCACTCCACTGGCTTTCATTTTCCCCTCCCTCCTTGTGTCAGAGCACCTCCCAGCCCTGGCTTCATGTCCCCCTCTCCCGGGGGCTTCAGCAGTGCCAGTCTCCTCTTTGCAAGCACCTCTAGATACTTCCCCTGTAGGTATCTAGTTTTGGGGCCATCTTCTCGTTTCCAGGAGGAAGCAAGGCACTTGGAGGTGGAAGAGGAGATGGTCACACCACCAGCATCTCCTCCAGACTCAGCCCTGCCCTGCCCCGGCATCACCTTGTGGCACCCCCACGTGCCAAAACACCCCGTTACCTTGAACGCATGGGGGACCTGGAGCTTCGGCGATGGGATCCCAACCACAAAGTCAAGGAGCACCATGATGACGATGGTGAGGAAAACAGCAAAGTCGCTCACTGTGGACCGTACCTGGGGCGAGAAACCAGAGGTGAGAGGGGCATGGCAAACAGGGCCCTAAGGTGAGATGCAAGAGTTGCAGACATCCACAACATTAAGGCTGCTTAACCAAATCCCACCACCCCTCTGAGCACATGCAGCCTGATCCCTTGCTTAGCTACTGCTGCTGTGTTTGTCGCTGTGAGATCTGGGGTCAGACAATAAAAAAAGCTTAACTAGGCCGACAAGGGTTGGTTTAAGTCAAAATCTAAAAATAATATTAAAATTAAGAAAAGAGATGTCTGCCACTACAGCTACATTCACAGCTACAATGGCAACAAGGCACTGAGGCATCCTTTAGTCCTCAAAAGGAAGCTCCTCATTCGAATCTACTTTCCGCTCGTGCACATAATGCGCAGAAGGTTGGGGGAAAAAAATAAACCGAAAACCCCAACCCCAAAACTTTTGGAAACCTGACTTCCTACTACTTGAGGAGAAAAAACATATAAAAAAAATCAAACCCCAAAAATCTTCAATCTGGGGCAGGTCACAAGGCATGTGGGAAACGGTACGATGATTTTGCACTCATGGAAATGAGTGCGGGACATCCAAGCTCTTGGAGAGCTTGGCCTGCAAGGCCAACATTTCCCAGCTTGACCAAGGCAGGGCAAATACTGCTTAGTGCTCCAGGAAAGCCATTTTGGGAAACGAGTGTGGAGATGGACGCTGGCCACCGCCTTCTACTTACTCTGGTTGGAAAGCAGCGGCTGGTTTTAAACTTCTTCAAGAAGCCTGACAGGGCAAAGGTGGCGAAGAAGAGGATGCAGCACCAGAGGAAGACGTCAGGGGTATAGGGGCCGTCGCGTCCACAGGCAGGTCCTTGAAACTCCCCACGCAAATACCGACATTCCTGGAGAAACAGAGCGTCAGGACACAAAGGCAGTGCACGTGCGGCAGGGAAACCTCGCATAGCTAGGGGGTTTTGAGGATCTTGGTCCAAGATCCACGACCCTGTAACTGCTCCTGCCAATGGAGATTTATATTTAATGAGCAGCAGCAGCTGAACAAGTGACACATCGAACTACACAGCGGATAAATGAGATGTGAGGAGACACCATACGCTAGTAACACATTACAAGAAACACTCATCCAGGTGACACTCTCCCATCAGTTGCTTGCATTCATAGCATTGTGTTTCCTTAACTGCATCTGGCTTCAGTCCTGACATCTTCCCGCAAAAAACAACATGCCAGGCTCTCCCAACCCTGTGAAGAAAACCTCATCAGCTTTCCTAACTAAAAAGTAATTCTTTTAAATATTATTTTTAAACCTGAAAAGGACTAGGATTCACAGGACTAGCGTCATTACATTCACTTCACAGTCCTCCTCAAAATGGGAGGACAAAAGATAATTGACATGACAAACGCCACAGTTACAGACGTTCCTTCCTGGGGGTGCAGTTCGCACACCTAGGAGCTCATGCATGCACGAATGGGTGACGCCAGGCAGCAGCCTTCTTACGTGCCTCTGACCTCAGGAAGAAACAGGTAACATGAATACTTTTACTCCATTTGCATCCTGAGGACCAGAGATGAAGCCCAAGATTTGCCTAGATGACACAGTCAGTTCCTTTAAGGGATGAAATTGTTCGTTTGAGTTTGGCTTCAAGGACTCCCACAGCTGGCGATTAACTAAGAGGTATGCTACAGCGAGGAGCCCGACACACAGACTGCAGGACAACTCATCACGCCAGGCCTCTGAGCTTGCAGTTCTCCGCAGGGCCCGGTGCTGCCTGAGCAGGTGGATGGACTTCCCAGTTCCAGAAATACAAGCTCGTGAATCAAACCCTCCTCAAGCACGCAGGCAAAACTGGCTGCGCTTTAGCGAAGCAAACCAACAACGAGGCTTCCTTTGTTTGGGTGCCTCCTGTCTGACGATGCTCTGGGCTACTTTCTCTTCCTGGCAGCAACAGGAGTAAGTTGCTCTCATACCTACCAGCTTCTGACAGAGAAAGAGGATGATCTCGTTCTTGCCTGCTAGGACCAGGGGTGGCAATAACGCAGTCTGCCGAGACTGGAAGGGGATGCCTTGGAGGCGGAAACACGCGGGTGTTCATTACTCCTGGGCACTCGGAATCACGGGAGGAGATGATGCCGAAGGGCCTGATCCGATTCACAAACTGACGCACCTTAGGACTGAAAAGGCTTCTCCTTCCACTAACTTACTTTTCTCTGCAACAACAGCCTCAGGAGAGTAACTTCTCCGTAACCCTTTACACTACAGCAACTACAATACTTAATCCTAATGTACCTTACAAGAAAACTACTGCGGTCTTCTCTACTAGAGGGCCAATGCTGCTGCGCTTTACATTTTATTAACCTTTTGAAACAACGCACTAGCTTTCCTTGCAATCGCATTACGTGGGCTTCCTGGGACTTTATATATGCACGTTCGTTTTCTCTGGCTAAATCAGATTTGGAACGCAGGGGTGGCCATCTGAAAACACTGCAAAACATTCTTTTTACATACATCAGTTCTCTGGTGAAGGCAACAACTGAGGAGGATCTTCAGCTAATGTAAAACTGCGAAGCTCAGAGGAGTCGTACTCCAGCTAAAGATCTGCGCACTACTGGGCAGGAATGTCAAATTAAGCAATGCCCAACAGATACAAGTCATTGGACCTTTTCTTTTACAAGTAGGAAAGAAAGGGTACACAGAAAGATAGTGGTCTGTAGAAAATGCATGTAAATCATCAAGATTTCCGAGGATTACTCGAATCGCTTCCTGGAGAGGCCAAAACAAGAAAGGAAGGAAGAATATTAACAAGATAGCCACAATCCCACCGCCAAGTACAGTTTTCAGGCTTGGGAAAAAAAAATAACATTACAGTTTGCAGGAGTCATGGAAGAGTAGGTTCCAGATATTTTGCTTTTCCTCCTCCCCTTCTTCCCCCTGCTCCCTCCCATCACCTTAGAGCACGCTGCCCTAACAGATTCACAGAAACTGAAGTGAACGAATATCTTAACCCTGAATTAACATAGAAGCAATACTATGGAGAGTGGAGGTGTGCTTTTAAATTTAACAAGTTCTACATTTAAGAAGCCTCCTCCTTGCCAGCACAACACATGCAGTATTGACCTGTTTCAAAAATAAACATATTCCCCTTTTTCGGAATATTGACCCAATTCAGTTACAAAGGAACTGTAATTCAGCCCCAACAAACTCCTGCTTTATAAACGGGAAACTTTTTCTAGGAATACCTTTCAGTATTTTCAAAATTGAAACAGAAAGAGAAATTAACCAATAATTTTCTGTATCAGTTACAATCAGCACATTTTCTTCAATAATATTTGCAATGCTACTACTGTACTCTGAAGATTTGTTTCAACTTAACTGACAGGAGCATTTTTAAGCAGGCAGTATATTGGTCTCATTTCCTCGGGAACGGCAGGGGCTTTCTTCTGTCTCAGGAAGAAGATGACAACAACAGAACTCATCAGCTGTCACCAAGCTTGGCCACAAAGTAATGGCGTCATTAAAAGAACGTCCCCTGGCTTCCACAGCTTCCCAACTATTAACTACATCTTTTGTAAGCCAGCTTCTCAAAAGTTGTTCACTGCCAGGTATCGGCCAACAATAAAATGCACAGGGAGAGAAAGTCTCAAAGGAAAGCTGAACCCATTCAGAAGTAAACAAATGTCGCACAAGTGTCACTTGGAAATAAGGAAATAGGGTGGAGTGTAAGGAATTACGGCATGCAAGTGTTCTCTGGTATATGGTCTGGCAGGCAGCCATTCTCACATCCTCCACATTCAGGGGCCCCAGCCAGAACTCGGTCAGAGATGAGAACTCTCCTTCCTCTTCAGAAAGGCCCTCTCCTCGCTTAATATGGAACAAGTTAATGAAAGGAGTTACACAGCGCGCCACAGCAGAAGGACAGATATCACCCACCCAAGACTCACGCTGTGGTCATGAAGCCTTCATGAATCACCAGGGACACAAAAGTACGATTCAGGAAGGGACGCTGAAGAGGGTGGAAAGAATGGAAGAAAGCAAGGGGCGATGACAGGCTGCCAAACTCAAACAAATGCAGTGCTCTCTGTACCATCAGGAGATCAAACACCTGCAGGCTGCTCAGAAACGTACGCACACTACTGGCAGCGCTGTCCAAAGGGATTACGCTGAGGGAAAGAGCTTGGTCACAGACAAGAGCAACATTTCAAGCATCTTCTGAACACCACACGACACCACAAGACAGACAACACACCTTCCTCTCCAAAATCAACACAGAGAACAAAACAAGGAGGAAGGTTAATCCTCCTAGATCTGACGCTATTCCAGCAGAATGCTAATAAGCAAAGCTAAAGAAACAACTGCGTTTCAATTCATCCCAAAATAAAGTCATGCAGCAGAATTTCAAAGACTCGGCCTACTTCTCCAAAGGAAAAAGGAGACTAGTGTGGCACGAGATTTAATGCAGCTTCAGGTCTGGAGACAGCCTAATTGGCGTGGTGTTCATAGCACAGTCTCTTCAATTCTGCAGCAGCTAACAACAGTCACTTCCAGAGTAAAGCCAGGCCCTGGCAATGCCTGTGCACATCTCATTGCCAAAGCAAATTCACTCACACTCATAAAACCACTCTCTAGGCAGAGGCTTGAGTCATTGCCTATGGCATTTTAGCCCTGCTGCAACCTCACTGGCATGAAAACAGCCCTTTCGGGATGCCACGACACTGTTCTGTTCCTCTGATGCAGGGATACTTTCCTGGCTCAAAAGGATCTCAGTCCTAGTTTCTGCACGGGTGCCACCACCTGAAAAGAGACTTAACCTCAACAGTTCAGAACATTTTCCAAAAGCCTCTGAGGGCATCAACCTTGAACTGCTGTCTGATGATGATCACAGCCTTGCAACAACATACACAGGGAGCCAGATTATGCTGAGCCACGGCTTTTTTATTAATACTCATGAATACTATCATTATTCATTTTTTATCAGAGGCTGAGACACCAACAACAACTCATAAAGTTTCAGACCAAGTTTGAGCCCTACAGAACACTCCTTCAGCAGGACCCAATCTAGAGGCACCTGCTTAAAAATACAACCCTTAAACCTAAGCAGCTCCAGCTCCTTTTTCAGAGCACCTCAAACTTCTGGAATTATTACAGATCGCAGCCTCCAGCAATTCCCAGTCCCCTCTCAAACTAAAAGCTCCAGAGCTCCTCGACTGAGCTGGTCAAGGTTTTGCCCACTCACAGAAGCACTTGCCCATCATCTCTGTCTGCCTGCCTGACTAGCAGACACAAGCAGATTCCTCCAGGGCAATACCCTCAGGGAAAGTCTCTTTTTCACTTCTAAAGGACCATCCTCCTCACTTGTTTTACATCTTCCCCAGCTGACCAGGCTGCTCAGCACCCTGTGCTTTAGTTACTTTGCTGGCTGCTAACTCAAACTTCCCATTGCAGCCTTACCACACAACTGTTACCTCCCACAACCTTCCTATTCATTGTCCCCTGCACACCCAAAGGCCGCTTTCCTTTCTCTGCCTTGCATGCCAGCAGTACCACAGACTAAAACACTCTCCCTTCACTCTCCTTTCTCAGGCTTGACACTACAGTGCCTTCTAGAAACTGAGAGCAGCAGTTATCCTAAAAGGCCTGCTCAGCCCCTCTGCCTGCAGCAGAGGCACGCTCTTCTTTCCAAACAACAGGACAGGTTTGTCACAAAGACGTCGGAAAGAGGAGTGGCAGCGCAAGGGGAACCTCGTGAAAGAAAAAATCCCAAGAGCACAACAAACAACTGCTGCCACTGAGAGTTTCCAAAGACTCTTTCCACATCCACACTTGAGCGCCAGATTGCCAGGCCAGCAAAAGGCACATTGCTACCAGCAGACAGCCCAAGAAAGAAGGACATACTTTGCGTACAGAGCTCCACGGCTGTGCTGGTTTTGACTGGCAGAGAGTTAATTTTCCCCACAGTAGCTTGCACGGGGCTACGTTTTGGATTTGTGCTGAAAGCAGTGCTTACACAGCATCAAGGCCTTTTCTGCCCCTCACCCCACCCCACCAGGGAGTCGGCTGCGGGTGCACAAGAAGCTGGGGGGGGCACAAAACTGGGACAGCTGACCCCAACTGACCCAAGGGATATTCCAGACCACAGGATGTCACGCTCAGCAATATAACTGGGGGAAGAAGGAGGAAGGGGGGACATGCCCAAGTAACTGTTAGGCGTGATGGAACCCTGCTTTCCTGCAAACTAAACACCTGCCAGACAATGGGAAGCAGTGACTGAATTCCTGACTTTGCTTTGCTCGCGTGCACAGCTTTTACTTGTTAAACCATCTTTATCCCAACACGCGAGTTGATTCACCCTTCCGATCCTCTCCCTCCTCCCACTGCGGGGCAGCGAGCGAGCGGCCGTGCAGGGCTTAGCTGCCGGCTGGGGTTAAACCACTACAGAGGCTCGAGAGCTTCTCAGCTGAACGCTTTAAACATTTCAAAACACCGTCAGTAAAACCAGCCTCTTTTCCCACTGAAGCACGAAACCCACCCACGGCACTGGAACAGGAGCGCTTTTTACAGCTCCCATTACTCCCATTACACTCCCGTGCAAGCGCAGTAGCCCCTCGGAAGCGACCGCTTTCACGGTCAGTGAAAGAGGGCAGGAAAAGAGCAGCCCCCCCAGTCCCGTCCGAATTGAGGGTCACCTAGGAACCTCCTGGTTTCAGGCAACCGACAGGTAGGTACCTGCTGTCGAGGACGTCCTCCGTTCTCCCAGCCGAGGGAAGGAAGCAGCAGAGCCAACGGGACGCGACTGCTCTGGAAACGCCACTGCCGACCTCCCTGAAGCTCCCTCCAGGGCCTCTTGCCCCAGGGGCTGCCAAGAACGCCCGGGCAGGACTGTGTCGCAGCCCGCCACCCACGCCAGGCTGGGAGGGAGGGAGGGAGGGAGACCCCCGGCGGCTGCGGGTCCCTTCCCTGCGGGGACAGCCGGCAGAAACTCCTTTCTCTCCACACACAGCCGCACGTCTCCGCGGTGCCCGCCGGCCTCCGCCGGACAGCCACCAGCGGCAGGCAGTCCCCTGCTGCCCCCGCAGCCCCGGGGGCGGCAGGGAGGGGCCGGGGCTGGCCGGGCCTGCGGGGGGAAGGCCGGGACCCGGCGCCCCGGCCTGCCGCGAGGGGAGATGCCGCCACCGCCGCCGCCGCCGCCTCAGCCCCGCTGCCGGCCTGCGAGGCCCCCGGGCAGCCCCGGCGCTGGCGACCGCCGGGCAGCCCACCGCTCCGCGGACGGGGAGGAGCCCCCGCCACGGCCACCGGCCCCGCCGCGCCCGCCGCCCGCCCTTGCCTCAGGCGGGGCCGGGCCGGGGCTGCGGCCGGGGCGGAGCCGAGGGCAGCCGAGCGCAACCGAGAGGAACCGAGCCCAGCCGAAGAGATGAGCCAAACCGAGCCGAGGGGAGTCGAGCCCAGCCGAAGGGAGCCGAGCCCAGCCGAAGGGAGCCGAACAGAAACGAGATGAGCCGAAGGGAGCCGAGCCCGGCCCGGGCGCCCCCCCCCCCTCTGCTCCAGCTCCCCACGCTGCTCTGCACTGGCTGCTGCTGCGCTGCAGAGGCAGCTGCATTTTGGGGCTTGGAGCGCTTGGGGTTCCAGCGTGAGCCCGAAGCATCAGAGGAGTTGGCCTGTACCTCGTGGCAGGTCTTGCAGCTGCTTTCAGGGGGGTCTGGGCTCTGCCCAGGCCTCTCGAGTCAACGTTGACTCTGGTGCCTAATGACAGTCTGCTGGCAGTGGCCCTGGTAGCTCAGCCCTTTCTCTCCCCAGTTGCGATGATGTCAGCAAAAAAGGACCGTGGTGGTTTCAGCCCAGCCGGCGACCAAGCACCACGAGGCTGCTCGCTCGCTCACTCCCCCGTGGCTTTGTCCCCGCGGCAGCTGCAGCTGCAGCAGGATCGCACCGCTTTCCATCCCCAGCGTGCGGGGCAGGGCTGCCCAAACGGAGCCCGAGCGGTCGCGGCCCGCGGGCCGAGACCAGCGGAGAGCCGCCAGGGAAACCGCCACCTCCGTCCATCGCACGGACGGGAGCCGCAGCAGCCGGAGAACGCTCCCGAGTCGTGCCGCTCCCAGGGCAAGCCCAGGCACCGCTTCACGCGTGGGACGGGACGTGCCGTCCCGAGAGCGGGGCTAGCGGTCAGGATGCTGACCAAGCAGGAGCTCTCCTTCGGCGGGTCCCGGGACATCCCCGCTGAGCTCAGCCGAACCCTCCTCGCTGGGCAGCAGCTGGCAGGACAAAGAAACCCGGGTGGGCGCAGGACAGAGACACGGCGAGAGCGACCTGCCCTTCCCGGGAAAGAGGAGTCAGCCACGGCTCTCCCGGGACTGATGCCCCATGCCCACCCGTGCCTTTGCACCAAACAGGCTGGAAAAGGTCCCTGGCTGCCGACCCCAAACGCGTTCCCCCGCAGGAGCTCCCCGGACCCTGCTCGGGGCACCAGGGCTGGGCTCAGGAAGGAGTTTTTTCCCCCGGGCAGATTGGCACAGCTCCCGGGGGCAGTTTCCCCTTCCTCTGCAGCACTGAGCACAGCCCCTTGCCGGGGTCCTCGGGGCCATTTCTGGCCAGCGAGTCCCTGCTGTTGCAGGAGCAGGAGTCCAGCTGTGCCCTCCAGCCCTCTGCCTCTCTTGGCAGGGGAACCTCACGCACCTCCACGTCTCCAGGTCACCTGCAAAACAAGGAGCCTCAAGGAAGCCGACTTTGCCCTGGTGCTTTTAAGCTGGCACACTGCCGTGGGGAGAAGAGAAAGCCGGGGGGTGTCTTATCTATCTATCTATCTATCGATCTATCAATCTATCATCTATCTATCCCTGCTGGGAGGGAATGAAGATGAGGGAGCCAGGCTCTTCTCAAGAGTGCCCAGTGAGAGCACCAGCGGCAACAGGCACAAATTAAAACACATGATATGCTCCAGCTGCACGAGAAAACAACTTTTTCCTGTCGACGTGGTCAAACACTGGCACAGGTTGCCCAGGGAGTTTGCGGAGTCTCCGTCCTTGGCGATGTTCAAAACCCAAGGGCACATTGTCCCGGGCAACCTGCTCTAGGTGAGCCTGCTTGAGCAGGCGGGTTGGACCAGAGGAACTCTACAGGTCCCTTCCAACCTCCACCCTCCTGTGTGAGTCCGTGCTTTGGTTTCACTCCTAAAGCACCTGAACTCAGCCCTGATGCCTGCGGGAAAGGATGCTGGGACAAGGCAAGATCCCAGACTCCTCCCCGAGGACTCGTCACAAAACCCCATCTACCTACTCCAGAATATCGTATGGCAGACACACTCAGAAGAGAGAAAAGATCCTTTTATTGCAAACATCAACTGCGGCGGGAGGCGGGCCTGGGAGTCACAGGGCTTCAGCCAGTAACAGGGAAATGGCACCTACAAGGACAGAGTCAGAGAGCACTGATAAACCCATGAAGGCAGGAATAGGCATGACTCGCTTCCCCTTTCTTTGGGGAACACCGTTGACAAGGAATTGTTCATAGCCCAGAAGAGAGAGCTATGGCTGGCATCAACCAGGGGACGGCTCTGGCGCCTTATCCCCACGGGAAATGCCCTTAGAGACCTGCATGCGTGCACAGATGCACAGGGCCCCTGTGCCACGCAGCAGGGCTCGATGGGGAGCCCCTGGGGAGCGGCCATGGAGTTATTTCCAAGCCCCGCGCAGCACCGTCCCTTGCCAGCAGGTCAGACTGACTTGCAGCAGCGCTGAGAGTTGGGAAAGATGGGCAGCAGAGCCTGGTACACACCTGGGCTTCCTGAACTGCTGGACCTTCCTGCTTCTTTTAAGTCCCCATCTCTTTCTCTCTTCCTTCTTTTCTTTTCTCGCTGGCATTCCTCCTCCTCTGCCCAGGTCTGTTTTCTCTTTCTTTTCTTTCCGTTTTCCTTTTCCTGGGGGGAGCCTGCAAACCTTTTCATCCCACAGTATGATCAGGTAGGTAAAGCCAGGATCAACTAGAATCAGTTCTTGATTTACCCAAAGCTGACTCATTTTACCTTCTTTCCTCTGAAACGCTCTTTAGTCCTTCTGTGCATCCCAGGGAGTCTACTGTGGTCCCTGGGGTGGCTGGAGCCAAAGCAATGGGTGCCTACAACAGAAATGTCAGAGTCAGCAGGTGGCAAGGGACACCCTGGAGTAGCAGGCGACTCTTTGGCAAAATGCTGCCTTAGCCCTACAGAGAAGATCCCTTTGGCTGGTTTGCATTAGCCCTTTCTTCCAAAGGCCTCACTTTGGAACACAGGATTCACACGGGTGTGTGACACTCGGTTTGTTTCTGGCAGCTCAACAAACACAGGGATACCGTGTCTTGGGTAGGAGGGTAGCTCCTGATGGAGCTGCCATACCTCTGCCGTTTCGGACTCCAGCACCGCGTCTCCCCCAGCTTCTTTGAGGACGTCCAGCACAGAGGCAGGTGGTGTGTGCAGCAAGGCCTCTGCCTGGTGGTCCTTGACTGCTCTGCCTGCAGGGCCACTTTGCTCTTCCAAAGGCAGGTCTAGAAAGGAAAAGCACGTGCAGCAAATTGACTCCTTGGAAGTAAAGCACACCTAAAGCAAAAGCCACCCAAAGCCCTACACCAGCTGTCTTCTCGACATTGAGGTTTCTGTTACCCCAAGCTCCAGCCTGTGACAGCCCTCAGTTCCTCCTCGTACCTGTGGCTCTGTCCATGGGTGCTGGCGACTCCCTGGCTGATGGACAGGAACGGCCAGCCATCTCCTCCACAAAGATGTCGCCGCAGTTTTCAATGAGAAACGCCACCAGCATGTTCACCTGTACACATCAAACCCTCAGTCTCAACCCAGGTGCCTGAAAATGTGTCACGCAGCCTTTCCCACTCCCGACCCTTGCCTCTGCGCAGGAGGCTGTGGTTGTGGGGCTGCTCTTGCAGGCAGCCACCCCACCAGCATTTGCTCAAGAGAGGAGGCAGCCAGGGCCCTCTGAGCAGCCAAGCTCGGATGGGCCGGCAAGGCTGCAGCCGCCTGCTCGGTACAGCGCACCTTCTCAGTCACCGCCAGCATGGCCTCGAGGGGGAGCAGGTCCTCGCGAGGTGGGCTCAGCAGATTTGGCCCAAGGCAGATGGCCAGGTTGCTGGCGGTCATTCTGCTGCTGGAGGCGTTGTGGCCGATGTGCTGGAGGAGGGCCAGCAGCCGCTTGAGGAGGAGGAGATTGGCTCCAGGCAACTTCTCGGCCACCCTGAGGGAACAGGAGGAACTCAACGTTAATAGAGAAGATGCTGCCCACAGCCATCCCTGAAGCTTGCCCAACGCAGGTGGGTTGCGCAGCTTTCCGGGTGCTCTCAGCCAGCGGTCAGTGCTCCTGCACTTCAGGAAGGAAGCACAGCGTTGCTGCCCAGCTCCTCATTTCACCCAAGCCCAGGCAAGGGAAGGCTCCCTCTCCATGCCCTTTCCCCTGAAATCTAAGCCCACCCCAGCAAAAGCAAGCTGTCAGAAGACACATCTGTTTAAGGAGACTGTCCCTCCTCAGGCAAGTCCTAGGCGTCAAACAGGAACATCACATCATAAGAGCAAAGAACTGCAAAACTTATGAAGATTTACTAGGTAATCACTTGACTACACTCTTGTAATTATCTCCCCAGTTACCCTTTGCCTCTTGTTTCAACCATAATGTTAATGCATGATCATTTATCAAATCTCACTTAGACAGTCATCTAGCAGCAAACCAGTTTTCATCGAAGGTACAAAATACTAAAACCATAAAAGTTTGAACAAACCACATGAAATGTATGGACATATGCTATCAAGTTCAGTTATACACGTTCGATTTCCAAAGTTCTTCCCCAAAACTATTACCGGGAGTCGCTTATCTCGCACAGTTTCTGTCGGGTTGAAGTTCCCCCGCTTCGAATTAAAGGTCCAGTGTTCTTTTCTTCTACAGCACATGCCCAAGGCGGGGGGTGGGGGGGGGTGGGTAAGTCTTTTGGTCGTGAACTGAGTCGGTGGTCTGATCTGCCCCCGCTGCCTTTACCTTTCCTCCGGTTATCCAAGATTTTTGCTGACTTTGTGCCTGTTAGCAATTTTTCAACTTCTCGGCACCTCCTGGTGTAATAAGTAATTATAGGTAATTTGCTGATCAAAGAAGTTAAGCAAGGGAAACGAACTTGTTACACCAGATGTGAGAATATCCTGTTTTGACAAGAAAAACTTAACTACAATGTTATTTACTGCCGTGAGAACGGAACCTTACAGTCTAGCAGTTGTTTAAAAAAAAATGATATTGGGCTGCAGTATTCTGATACCATGACAACCTATATTCTTGTTTAAATTTATGTAAAATATGTAAGCTTTTGATATACCTTGTGAATTTACCAAAAGTGAGCATAAATCCTGAGGAAGTCATGATTACGGAAGAAGGCGAGGGATGTACTGAAGATGGGAGACCGACCTCGGTGAAAATAAGAGACTGCTCAGCTTGCCTAATTTTGCGAGCCTTGGTGGAGCTGCGACTCCCCGGCCGCCCAGCGCGCTGCTTTGTTTTCCTACCTTAATAAATACATAGTGAATACAATTTGAACTCGATTTGTTTCAATTCAAATAGAACACTATAAAAGAAGCTGTCTTGTTTTTCACGGCGCGCGTTGTGGTAGAGCAGAAGCTCCCCGCGTGCCCAGCACTGTTTGCTTGCCTTTATTCATTTAATAAATTGTTAACTTTGTTTGGAATCCTGTTTGGGACTAAATTAATTTATAATAGTTACTCCTTTGGAATCCAGTAAGATGAAGGCTTGCTGCACCTCTGCTGAGAGAAGCCTCTTGACTGAGGTGAGCACCATTGCAGCCCTTCGCTGCTCTTCTCGGCATCTGCTCCCTCCCTCTTTCGGGTTTGGGTTTTTTTTTTCGTTTGTGTGTTTGTGGCAGGGTTTGAGGGGCCGCAGGGCCGGCTCCTGGGAGAAGCTGCTCGAAGCTCCCCCGGCTCGGAGCCGGCCCCGCCTCTGGCCCAGGCCGAGCCCCTCAGCGACGGCGGTAGCGCCTCTGGGAGAAGAGATTTCCGAAGGGGAACGCCCCGTGAGGGAGTCGGGGGAGTGGGACGTGAGAGGAAGCCCTCTGCGGATCCCGAGGTCAGGGAAGGAGGAGGAGCGGGGGAGGAGGGGATGCCCCCGCAGCCCGCGGGGAGGCGGCAGGCTGTCCCCCCCAGCCCGTGGAGGGGAGCGGGGGAGCGGATGTCCCGCAAAATGGCCGCGGCTCCCGCGCTGGAGCAGTCTGTGACGGCAGGACTGCACCCTGTCTGTGGAAGGGACCCGCGCTGGAGGAGTCTGTGAGGAACTGCAGCCCGCGGGAAGGACCCACGCTGGAGAAGTTGGGGAAGGGCTGTCTCCCGCGGGAGGGAGGGAGGGAGGGAGCCCAGGGCGGAGCAGGGGCCGAGCGCGGAGTCCTCCTCCCCCTGAGCAGGAAGGAGCGGCAGAGACAAGGGGTGAGGAACCGACCCCAGCCCCCGTCCCCGTCCCCTGTTCCCCTGCGCCGCCGGGGGGAGGAGGTGGAGAGAACGGGGAGTGGAGTTGAGGCGGGAAGGCGGGAGGGCTCCCCGGGGGGAAGCTGTTCTCAGGCTGGGTTTTGCTTCCTCGTAGCCTTGTTGTGACTTGATGGGTAGCAGATTACAGGGATTTGGTTTCTTCCCCAGGTTGAGCCTGTCTTAAGTGGGGAGTGACCCCTCCCTGTCCTTCAACTTGATGAGCTGTAAAGCAGGTATTCTGTTCTTGAGCGGTGGGGGGGGGGGGGGGGGGGGGGGAGGGATGAGATCTGACTGAAGGGTGCTAATTGTACTTTGTCAGTGGAGCTAGACTTGCAGATGAGGATGGGTTCTCTGAATGACATGCAAGAGGCGCCTGGCGACTCTTGGAAAGAAATGTACAAAGACCATCCCTAGAAATACTTTGGCATTTGAACGTCTGCTGGGAAAAGTTGATATTTCAGCAGAGAAGAAGTATGTTTTTTGGATGCGAGTCCTTCAGTGATCTCTCAAGTCTGTAATTTAAGCACTAAGAAACTCAACGATTAATATTGTATGGATTTGGTACTTTGTTTTGTGGTTCGTTCTTTGGCTTGAAATACAGCCACGCCACTACATGCTAAGCTCTAAGTTAACGTGGAGAGGATGGTTTTTACCGAGATGTGAAAACTCCCTGTTCTGAAACCACATCTTTTTATGGGAAGCATTGTGGTCTTGGGCTTGGAATGAGCTGAAAGGTAGTGCTTATTTCCACTTGGAGCTTTATTTTGGGTTTTCAGGCTTAATCCCAAACTGGTGGTGATGCAAAGGTGAAAAGTTCAGAGAGCATCTTTGTTTTGCAGACTGCTGAGAGGCTGGACAGTAGGCCTGGGAATGTGTTTTGCTGACTGTCTGGTTTTGCAGGGTCTAAATGACAGAACTGCTTGTGGAACACCGTTATCGGTGGGCTGACCGGCAACCTCAAGGAAAGGCCAAAGCCGAGGATCCTCAGTGACCCTAGACCTCCTGAAGAAAGCTCAGCGGATGAACTACCAGCAGTGGACAGTCCTGAGGCATTGGTGAAAACATCTTTCAGGTCTGGCGGATATGAGCTTACTTTGTTTATCCTCGAGAGGATATGTTTTTAAGATTAAGTCTGCAGTGTGGGTTTGGTGGGAGAAATCAGTCCCGAAGGATTCCGCAGTGCTGCGTATCTGTACTGAACAAGAGTGAAAACAGAGGTCCATAAATAATACTGGCTGGACTTGTCCTTTACTTCTCCAACCTCATTAGCCTTCCTGAAAGATGAAGAACTAGACAGATATAAAGTCTGTAAGTAGTCAAAATGGTCAGGAAAGACAGCTCATTCTAGGAAGATGTCTTTGAAGGTTGGCACTGTTTCTTCTGAAAGTGGTGTAGTGATGAAGACTTGTGCTTTAGGTCAGATGATGCGCTTTATTGATGCGAGGGAGGGCTAATCCTTTTCCTGTTGATGTGATGTCTTGAGAACTGTCTAGCATTAAAATTTATTTTGCCAAGGAGAAGGATTCTGGCCAGGGGCTTGCAAGCAAGCGGTCGCTGCTGTTGTAAAGTGTGTGATAGATCCTACCTCTTATTTAATCATGTGGACATACAGTTGTCCGATGTTTATGGAGGCATGTCTTCTGAAAATGATTTTCTCAAAGTGAGGTAAACTGGAGAAGCTGCGTGATCTTTGACCAAAATGTGAAAATCGGCGTGCCCAGCAAAAGCGGAGTGAGTGGCAGAATTTATTTTTTCCAAGTGTTTTTCGAGCCTTTTTTTGGTCGTTGTTGAAAACCTATGCTCTACTTTTATAGTAAACACACATGTGTGCAAGCATGAAATGGTTTTTGCTTTGGATAAATTTCTCTTGACTACAGTGATTTTGATTATACCTCAGTCTGTCAAACTTATTTCAGTCTTTGGTTAAGTGTGATTTTGAAGGCGCTGAAGTTCAAGTCGTTGTATTAGGTGGTAATTTCAGATACCTTGTTTATACTGCTTGACATTTAAAAACACATTACCACAAAGTGCGTTTGTCAGTCTATATAAATGAATCCTGTAATTCCCTGGGGCGTTTTCATCCTTTAATATTTCCATTGAAATGATTCAGGACAAGTGTTTCAGAACCTTTGATGGTTTTATGGTTTTCTGGTGAGGCGTGGTATTGAATGGCTTTTAAACACTTTGTGTCTCTGGTATTTAAAATGTGTAATTTCAAGAGCTCTAACTCTTTTTCAGCTTTCACTTCTCATACCAGATTCTGGGTATCTGCAGTCCTTAGGTTGCCGTCGTCACGATAATTTCAACCTTTTTATATGCCAAAATAATGTCGGAGCGTTTCAAGTGGCATGATTTGATCATGTGAGTAGAGGTGACTCTTGGAAGCAGTGAGCTTGTACATAGCATGAAGGGTTGGAAAATGTAATTAAGCAAAATAGTTTTGCTCATGCAGTTTAAATGTCTTTATAAACATTACCAAACCTTTGTATTTCAGCAGTAGAGCAATTACTGTACAGTGTGGCATTTTTGGAGGCTTTTATAGATGGGAATCCAAACAAATTGTTGTTACAAAGTAGATTTTAATTGTCTAGTTTCATAATGAAAGGAAGCCCCGTGCACGCTTGAGCTGTGCAGGGGAGTGGAAGAGAAGAGGGTATGTTGCAATTACTGTCTAAAGACACGAGAAAATAGAAACACTGTGGTGTTTTTACTGAGTTTGGGATCTTGTTGATATTATGGTGCAAACTGGGGCTTAGGAGGCAGTAGCATTGGCTGCATGTTTGATTCCTCAAGGTCTTCTGTGGGTGGTGATCTTCAAGTGCTTCCGTGACAGAGTTTGCCTGGTGTGTCTGAGGGTAAGTGATTGCCTGGCAAGCATGGGCTTTCCTTGTTTCTTGTTTACTAGACGCTAGTGGAAGATCTTGCTACCCTGTTGCCTTTTGGGGACTGAAATGTGCTTTCCAAGTTGTCCAGTTCAGCATGTCTTAATTGGGAATCTGTTGGCTGAATCTCAGGGGGTGCGTGGGGCCACGTTGGGCTTGCATGAACTGATTTTACAGAGAGAAAAACCAGGCCTTGCTTTCGAACGTGACTGCTACGAACTGTAAAATGCAGCGACTCCCTTACTAGTTCTGATTGACTGCTGTTGGAGCAGTGTATGGCAAAACTATCCCTTCCATACACAGCTAGAGAGAGAATGCCTCTCCAGTGTCAAAGGAGTGACGCTTGCTTGTGATTGCGTATCTGTTTATGTGAATACATACAAGCAGCATGAAATCCCAGCTGCCACCTCTTGTATTAGATCTTGTTTTCTACTGTGCGGTACTTATTGTTCGATAGCTTGGAATATTCGGAGGAGATCTATGTTTGATTTTGTTCTGCTTCCAGATCTGAGCTTGAAACGCATTTAAACATGGAAGGAGGAACGTGACTATTTCAATCATTTCGGTTGTACTTTTCCTGCGGTAATAATCCATCTTTAAGATGTAAAGCAAAACCCAAATGAAACGAACCCCCTCTCTATACCTCTCTTTATATTGCAGTGAGCAAGCAGTTGTAAGTAATTTTGTGTCTTGACTAGTTCTACTACTCCAGTGCTTAAAATGTAGATTTAAAATCCATTCTCCCTGGCATTTAGTCTTATTTGCCTAGTAAAGGCAGGGGAGGCCCCAACTTGAATTACATTTGAAAATACAGTGGAATATGGAGAATGGTGGATTATCCCCTTTTGACAAGGGAAAAAAGTATCATGAGACACATAGAAGTGATTAGCTTCTTGGCCCACACTTTATGCAACAAACCCGATATACTGTCTTTCTTTGCACCAATATGCAAGTTCACAATTTCAGGGGCTGTGATTCCTTTCTTTTTTGAATAGCTGTGTGTGGATCAGCATCCATGTACGCACAATCGTTGGCAGTGGCTGTGGACTGATGCCAGTGTGGAATATTAGGTGGTGGGCGTACAGCCTTGGGAGGGCTGCGTGATCTGGCTGTTGGCTGGAGATGTCAGCGGTTGCTGACACTGAAGCCTGTAACTCGGAAACTCTCTTCCCGGATCTGCTTTTTGATCTGCTTGGTCCCTGTAAAGAGTAGTAGTGCTATTGGTCTTGGTAAGAATTAACAGTGGTAATTACTGAGCTCTTTGGGAGACTGTGTAGTAACTTTACAGGCTGCTTTAGCTTCCGTGTGCTGCTGCCTGGCAGCGCTACCCGAGCAGGCATTTTGATAATGCTGGGCTGGCACCCAGCAGGGGGAGCAGAGAAACGGGAGACAGTTTGGGTGCTGTTCTCCCAATACCACCTAGAAGTTTGTGGAAGTGCTTTATATTGGAGGATAGGAGAGAAACTGCTGCATTTGTCCCCAGACTGCTGCCTGGAGTGAACCAAGTCACCAGGGTGGCACTGTTCCAGCGGAAAACTTGATGTGTCCAAGATGTCATCATTTCTGCTAGACTTGTTTGGTTTCGATGTACGGGAGAGACGGGCTGTTCTTTTGAGTCCGAAGACCTGGGGCACTGGATTGGGGTGTATGACTGTGGTGGTGCTTATGGGATGTAACGGCTGTGCTGGCTCTTGTGGGAGGAGAGATCCCATGGTACAAGGTGACGGTGACATCCAGGGAGGAGTGGAGATGCTCGTCTGAGACAAAATGTTCAGTGCAACCTGCCATCCTGGTCCAGGGCCTGTGTGACCGCTGAAGTTGGTCTGGAATCGTGGAGTAGTCCAGCTGGCTCCATCTAGCACGTGGGGGCTTGGGGCAGCAGTGATTCCAAAGTGACGAGTCAGGGTAGCAGGCAGCTGAACAGTCAGCAGGTGAGGCAAAGACCCTCTGTCCTGTACCAGACAAGCCTTACGGGATACCTGTGTAGCTATACTGAACTAGGAAGTGATATAGATCATCTGTCACTGAGGCCATATGTCCTGGGAACCAGAAAGGCAGATTGAGTTCCTTCAAGGTCAGAGTGTTTTTAAGCTCAAGGCTTGCATGGGTTCTTAATTGCTGTCACCTTTCAAAATACTTTTAGCTTGAGACTGGTAACACCCCTGCTTACCTTAATAGCTGCTTTTCCTGTGTCAGCTGCAAAGTTTGTTTATCTTTCTAAGGATGGTTTGCTTTGCTTTCCTTATCTGCTTCTGTTCTGCTTTGGGAGTCTTAAATCGCCCTGGCAGCTAATCTTCCTGTCTTTCAGGATCAGTTGTGAGTGATGTAAAGTGTTGCTCGTGCCAGCTACTGGCCATTTGATCGACAGGATAGAGAGGATGCTGCAGTGCTCCAAGTGCGAAAACTTCAGTCACAGCACCGCGTGCTGGGAGTCAGCCCACGAGGCTCAATCATGTGGGTCAAGGTGGCATCAGTGGGAATAAGGGGTATGAGCCAGCCTTCCCCCTACTTTGCCTGAGTCCTAGCAAGAGCCCATCTCTAGTGACCTGGTGGAGAGGGACCTACAGGACTCCTTTAGCACCTCTCACGTTTTGACACTCTCTGGGCAGCACCGAAGCTTGGCTGTAGCTACCTAAGCTAGTATGTGAGGTCTGAAAATCAGAGAGGGAGGTGATGCTATGCGGGAGAGCTGTGACCATGACCGCAGAAGAACAGGAGTTGAGGGCTAGTCGTGGGGTAGAATAAAGCCCGCCTTCCCTCCCAGGTCTCAGTATTTGTTTACTGCCTTTTTTATTTGGATTTTCTTCTTGTTTTTTTAAAGAACACACAAAAATGAGAGATGAATCTCACTTGCCCTAACTTGTTAAAAGAAAAAGAAAAGACATTTTCTCCTTGTTTTTTGTACCCATCTACTGCAGATTCAGGTCTCGCTAAACATTAAAATGTAAGCAGTCTCTCTGAAAACCACCCTTCTCAGCATCTTTTTCAATCCAGACTTGTTATAAGGCACTTTACTTGGATTAAACTTAAATTCTTCGGTGTTGTATTCAAACCTGTTGCTTCTTCCTGTTCTTTATTGGTAGTCATTATGACGAATAAGGAGGGAAAAGTGTTCTGTTCATTAAGGAAATGGCTCCCATATCATTTGTCTCTCTTGTCTCTTGTTTTAATTGTGCCTCCCTTCTAGGTGCAAGTCATGCTTTGTGAGAGCTGTGCACTATTTTCTTGGTAGATTGAGATTTATGAGTCAGAGGGGGAACGATCAGAGGAGAAAGAGATTTATCCCAGTTACTGTTCAAAGGCTGCATTCTCTCTCTCTTTGCGTATATCCACAGGGGTCCAGGAGGAAGGTGTTTTTTCAGGCAGTTGAAAGAGAAATGGACTTGTCTGTCTTTTGGGTTGGGGTTTTTTTTGGTGTCCCAGTCTTCTTGTTCTTCAGAGGATAGATGTATTACTGATGACAAGCAAAGCCAGAGATTCTGTCCCTGTAAATATCAGACACATGAAAAGACCCAAGTTGAGAAATTCAGATGGACTGTGGGTGTCCTAACAGAGCTGTGCCTCGGAAAGGCAGGGAAGAAATCCACTTCCAAGATGGGGATGAGAGTTTGAGCTGAAGCTCCATGGCTAAAGAAAGTCCTGGTAGTAAAGAAGTCCTGCTTTGAGGACTGCCCAATGCCTGTCCTTGACCACCCTTCTCTGCCTGACGTACGTCACGTGAATCTGGTACCATAATAAACTCTGAGCATTTGTTTTGCAGCTGTGCAAGGCTTCCAGGTCTGTCTTTGTAAGCATGCAGATCACCCCCAGTCCTTGACATGGACTACGGTACCCCCACCACACACAGAGGACAAACATATTTTTAAATCCAGATGGTGGTATACCTCTCCAACCACATGAGTCTCAAACGTCCATGCGGCACTTCTGTGGGCATACAAGGCTGTTCCCGGGTCTGTGCTTAGTTGCTTGGCTTACCGAAGTTGCTAGCCCAGTCTTCCTTGCAGGTTTTCAGAAGAAACTGTATATGGTCAGGGAGTTGTATACAGGAAAAGACACTAACTTAAGGATAGCCTTTATTGTGATAAGGAAGTGTTTAATAATGCACTATTTAGTTGTCTCCACCATGAGCGATTAAAAGCCTCTACATACTAATATCAAACTGGGATGCCTTGCAATTCCTGTTGACATAATTTTTAGCCTGGTTTCCTAAGGAAAACTGGCTATCCTTTTCCAAGGGAAATTGCTGTATATCTCTCAGTCAGCCTTCCCGTTAAGTTGTTAAGCATAGCTGAACTTGATCAGTAGCTTAACAAAATGGTAGGCATCTCAAAGGTATTGTTGTGGTTTAACCCCAGCCAGCAACTAAGCACCACGCAGCCGCTCACTCATTTTCTACTGTATTTCCTCCAGCCCTGAGATAAGACAAAGTGATAGGAAAGCAAATAAGCCGGTTCTCTCATTAATCTTTCAATTGCTGAATTTGTGTGTCTATTGACGTGCAAAATGTGATTATACTTTTCCTTTGTCTTGTCAAAGGTGAAGTCATCTTAGTGACACTCCTCTGTCCACAGACAGTTTCTTGGGAACTACCTGTTAAATACTTTCAGCAGCTGGCTTCTAAAATTCTCTGGTTTTGTTTGGTTTTGTTGGCCCAGGGGTGGCCTCAGATGTGAGACCAGATTCTCTGCCAGTTTTATGCCTGCAGTTTTATCAGAGTACCTGCCTTTAGCAGGGCTGTACCAGTATATGCCTAAGGCAACTAAGATGTCACAAGCTGAATGGCATTAGCTAATGGAGGGCAATTCAGATGGAGAGCAAGGTAATCAATCAACCAGTTCTCTGTTCTCTTCTGAGTGCCTTCATACTTCTGTGGGAATTTCAAGGACTCTGGTGATAGAAACAAAGCACCAAAAGCTAACTTGACTCAAAATTTCAGATGGGTAGCATGAACAGCGACCATCTGTGGTTTGTTTCTTTGTTTTTGAACAGGAGATCTTTTCTGGAGAGGAGGTGAAAGAAACAGGTTTGCTATGTGACCACATTGAGCTAAACACTGGCTTTGTTGAACTCTGAGACAAAATGCTGGCTTTTGAGGGCCAAGTATGTGCAAATTTTAGAGTAAGTCCCCATGGCTGTAGCTCTGGCTAGACAACTGCACCCATGTTCATGCTGTTTGACATCCCTAGTACAGAAAGGCTGAGTGCTGTGAAGGATCCTTGCTATTCCACAGCACCTGACTACGGTCTGCCTAGTCTTGGAGAGCATTTGTGCCATACTTGACTTCTCTGTAACCATGCGGACCCCAGGGCCACCTCACTGTTACCTTTGTCAGTGGCTCTGCCCCATGTCCTCCTTGGCTGTTCTCTGGTGACCACGGAGGGATTATTTTTCAGTGGGATGTTACTAGCAGGACAGGAAAGGCAGGAGGGGTTCAGTTGTTTTGTGAGGGACAGCCAGAGCTGCAGGTAGAGAGCTGAGGTGACCTGCGGTGACCTCCTCGTGGTCATGGATAACCAGCTGGTTCACATGCAGGGGTCTAGCTTCTGTGCCAGTTTTATGTTGTCTGTGGGATTTTGTGTGATTTTGGTTTTGTTGTTTTTTGGGGGTTTGGTTTTTTTTGCGATTCTTACTGAACCAAGGCCTGTCACCTCAGGCTGTTTCTGGCAGAGTGACACCAGCATCCCTTGGCAGGACTGGATTTGCAGGACTGGACTGTGGGCTAAATGAGCTGGCAGAAAGTCTGGAGTAGTGCCAGGTCTGGGATGAGCTGCCCAGTCCAGAAGAAGAGGGTTGTGGTCATCATCCTCTGTCTGCACCAAACTCACATTACCCTGTGGCCTTCCTTGCTTGGCACCCGCCTGTTCAGTGTCAGCATTGGAGCGTGCAGGTGTGTGAAACTACAGCCCTCTGGCTTGTCCTCGACTCAGCGATGAAACTAACAGTCGCTTTCTGACAGAAGGCCATTCTTGGCTGGGCTGGGCATGTCCATGGGTTCCCTGTTGTGTAGCATCTACTGGAGGATAGTGTCCATTTGTGTGGCACTTAGCATTTTCCTGGGATGACTGCCATAAGCATTCCATTTATTCTAGTGTCACTGATCAAGTCTGCGTGTTTTAGGGCTTTTGTCTGTCCCGAACTTGTAAGCAGTCAAGACCCAGGTGTTAGTTTAGTCTTGTGAAGCCCGGTGGCAGTTACCTGATCAGCAACCTCCTTGCTTGGTGCCCGTGTTGAGATGACGTCATGACTGGTTACGGTGAGGCTTCGTTGCATCTAGTTTTCTGGGTCACACTGGCTATAGCATCGTGCTGACCTGGCCATGTAACTACAGTGTTTTGGGCTATGCCTCTTCTCCAGGTGTACATTGACTAGTGATGCTTCAGGTGGCTTGCGTCCAGAAGATGCATTCAAACTACATATGAATGCCAACTGGAAAGTGCATCAAAAGCCTTCCAGCGTTACTGGAAGCGTTTTTCAAAGCGTTACTGCTTGTTGAACAGAGGCTGCTGCCTTGCTGCAGCCTAGGCAGTGTGGACATATGGCCAACTTAGCCTGCAAAGCGGCTTTGAGAAGATCGTCTCAATAGAAGCAATGGAGAGTTGAGAGGGGATCGCTGCGTTCATTTTAAACCTATTTCCTGAAATTTCTTCTTCTCAGCTTTATTCTTCTTGGTCGTATATTCTTAAAATGAAACTCTTCTTTACAGGGAAAAAAAAAAAAAAGTTCTGGCTCTGTAGTTTCCAGGCAGCATGGATTATAAAATGAAATAACCCAATTTAGAAGTATGCAAGTATATTTAGAAGCATGCAAGTAAATGTCTTGTAGCTAAACTTAATATAAAGGTACAGTTAATTGGAAGTAGTATGTTAACACAGAGAATAATGGTGTACTTATTTCCCATTTCACAAGGTAGAAAACAGACTTCAGTTAAATGAAATTGCAATGAAAATGATTATTATTTTGTTGTATTTCTGAGGAAGAAAGTAAACCTTGGAAATTTCTCAGGTGATTTTGGAACTTTCTTCTCTTGTGGGTGTTCTTTCAACTTTAAAACATTTTCATCAGAATTTTCTGATGCCTGTAAAAATAGTAATAACGTAGGAGACTAGCAATATTAGATAAACAATTGCCAATTAAATCAATCTCACTGCTAAAACACAATATGAAAATGTACACTGCAAAGCAGCATGAAAAAATGCATAGAAAAATGGTAATGCATGATTTTCAGAATCATGTGCTTTGTGGTTTTTACATGCCTGTTTAGTGTTTTGTCCTAGTCCTTACCAAACAGTCGTGTAAGGAACCAGCTTTGCCAAGGACCTTCCTTGCAACACTCTCCTTGGGATACCTAGTTTGTGACAGCAAAAATGGGAATGCCATGGAAAGGAAAATGAGGAATGAGAGGAGATGGATGGTTTTCTGTGTGTGTGCATGTGTAGGTAGGGAGAGCCCTGGACCATTTCCTGAATGTCAGGCCAGGATCCTGCTGAGAGATGCTGGTGGTCCTGCAGGATAACTCAGCCCCGCATTGTCTTTGTTCTTCAAGTGCTCTGTCTGTGAGAAGCCTGAAAAAGGTGGCATATGTTGGAAAAGCAGGGCGTGTGGTACCAAGTACCTGCTTTTTTTTTACCCTGACAGGAGAGGAGGATTTGTGGCCTGTCACAGACTGCAAGTTTCCTCTCTAGTGTCAGCAAGTGGGAATTTTGCTCCTTCCAGGGCAATATCGTAGGTTGAGACCTATGACCACACTGCAACAACTCAGCCAGGAGGGAAGCCTGAAACCATACTGAGGGACAAAACTTAGCTGCTAGAAGAAGCATTAGAAACTGGCAGTGAAGTTTGTCATGAACAGGTCCAGTGAGGAACCGGCTATGTTGTGCTCATCTCTGAGGAGATGCAAAACCCACAGCTGAATACTAAGCAAGAAGGGGGAAAAAAGGAGGAGGAAGAAAAAACCAAGCAGCGTCGTTTGGAGGAAAGCACGTATTTTTCACTCTCCTGTAGAATACAGGAAGTTGGTTTCAAATGTTTTGTTGTTGTCATTACCTCTTTGATAGGAGTAGTTCATGCTGCTACAGGAGAATCACAATTAAAACTGATGAGGGTGTGAGGGTAGCGTCCATGATAGGAGGCAGCGCATTCCCCTCTCTCTGTGTTGGCTTGCAGAGCCTCGCTCCTCACTGAGGGCAGCGGGCTGCCACACTGCTCTGAGCGTGGAGGCGGGTGATTTTGATGCTGAAGGTCATGCCCAGCTCCTCTTTCATGTGCCACAGGTCTGTGACTAGCTGATGAGTGTAGCTGCCCATTATGTATATGCAACGGGAGAGAAGAGGGCTGTTTTGCTGGGGCTCTACAAAAGCTGTGGACAAGAAGACCCAATGACAGAGGAGCAATAGCTCTGGTAAGCCAGACCTCTACGCAGTGTCTAATGTTAGTGTTTATCTGACCAGTGGGTAGCTGGAAGTGTTGTCAAATGGCAGATAAAACCCTAAAAACGTGCACTATGACCATCCTTTTACCATTCGTTGCAAGTAACCATGGGGCTAGGGATGCAAGAAGTCCGTTTTTGTTTCCCCGTTGTTCAGTTCAAGAGTGAAATCAGGAATAACTTTTAAGTGAGAGTCAAATGGACTGCAAGCCTGTAGATGAACCGAAATACAGGGATGGAGACTCTGACCTTGTCTATCCACAAAATAGCAGTGATTTAGAGATCAGTTTATGAACTTATTACTTGCATCTATTTCATTGAATTCAGTAACTGATGTGTGCAGCATTCCCTTTCTAGCACACCTGGGTGGAAGAAGATGTTATCATGCCAGTTCAGGCACTCCTGCAGCAGCAGGAAATGATGAATAGAATAGCTGTTGTTTTCTTCCTTCGCTTCCTCTAGATGAACATCTGAAGTAAGGCAGAGGGGCATCTTTCCACACTGTCATTCTGTGTATTTCTCTTTCTTCAGCCTGTTTCCATTGTACTTTAATTTTGTGCAGAAGTGATGGCTTGCCCATGACCCCTGGCTGATGGTTGTTCTCTCATTTGGCCCTTGTCAGGGCAGAAGCAGGCGTACTGTGATTGCTTTACTCACCACATTAGGCTATCAACCAGCATTTGTTGATCACTTGTGCGCTTGCAGATTTGAAGTTGTCATTCCTTCCATTTGCCACAGTTCTCTTTTCTTTTTTTCTTTTTCTTTTTTTTTTTTTTAAAGCTTCTGGCACGGGACACAGCCCTCGCTATACTTCAAGTAATCCTCTCTGCACCCTTCCCAAAATTCATGGCTATTATTCAAGAAAGCAAAGAAGGGCTCAATGAACAACACTGAGGCAGAAAGAATGAAGTCCTGACAGTTTATATTTAACGGATGGCATTTTTAAAAATTTCTAATTAAATACCCCAACCTTTTCTCATTTCAATTGTTGGCGATAGTTTTGCAGTAGCCCAGTGTGCATTTACTGTTCTCAGGCAAGAGAGGAGCCCTGTTGGTGGGAGAATTGTGCGGGTGGTGTAACACATAGATCTTCCAGCTCACCTTCCTGTTATTCAGATGCCAGAGTTTGTGATCAGTTGCATACAGCAAGTTGCCTATAGTTGTGTTTCACATTTTGGTGGCACTTGCAAGATACCTACTGCTATGTGTTAGTCTTGTATTTTGCCACTAGTATGAGATTGCTGCTGAGCTGCTTCATCCTTGTGGAGAATGAAGTCATATATGTAAAAAGTAAATTGTTTGGCATGTGCTTGACTTGCTACCCTGACTTTTTATGATGTTGTGAGTCAAATTCAGAGTGTTTGTCCTTACCTTCAGTGATCTGGATTGGCTGTAGTTCAAGCTGCAAACGAAGGCTGTGGTCAACAGCCTTCTGGACAGTGGAGCTTTTTCTCCAAGCGTACTAGTCTGTATAGAAAATGGAAATAACTCTAGCTTTCAAGGTTTTTCTGCATTTTAATGGAAACTTACAATTCTGGACAAATCCTGTGTGCAAAGGTGGCTGGGTTAAAATCTAAGAGTGACTCCTAGGCAACCAAGAACAAGGGGAAGTTTGACAGAAACTGGTCCAAATTCATGCAAGCATTGGGACGAGTTAGCACATTTTATTTTTTTTTTAATAAACTTGAGGAGATCTTCTTGGCCTTGTTAAGGTATCTTTCAAGGTTGTTAGTTCCTGCAACAGAGAGGTTTCCGTAGTCATCCTGAGCCCTTTCAAGCATGGGCTATTTGGCTGAGCAACATTAATTGAGGAGTGAGGAGTTTGTGGAGTCTGCTATTAATAGCTGAGTACTAATAAGGTGATCCAGGAGAATGTAATAGTTTATGAGGTTGGGGGAAGGGGGGGTTATAAAAGAGGTGCAGGGGGGGGGAAATATTCCTCAGGTGAATCATTCTGATTTAGATAAATGGTTCTCATTCCACCTCCCAAAATGTGGGTTAAATATTCAGAACAAGTAATTGTGAAGTAATGGACAAAACCTGACATGCACCTGCTGCATCCTGTCTACCTCTTAATGAAAAGTAAATGATGCAGCTGCTTTGCCACCCTGGGTGTGTTTAGCTACAGAAGTGAGGAGATGGCAATAGAGAGCTGTGATGAGGCTGTGGTAGGTTTCTGTTTTTAACAAAGGCTGCCAAATGTCAATGTGTAATTTATGATCATTTCAAGAAAGGCTGCTTTTAGATTGAATACAGAGGGGAAACAGGCGTGTCTTGTGTGGCAGATTTATGCCCGAAGTCCTGTACTTTTAAGAACATAAGTGAAATTTGAGAACAAGTAATTCTTAAACCATATTTACTCTGTCCACTGTAAGTTAGGAGTAAGTAGGTGTGTATCAGACTGATAAAGGAGAAGTCAGATGCTGTTACCGGGTTTTACTGAATGAACGTAGTCTATAGCGTCTCTCTTGGTTCTTCTGGAGACAACCTAGTGTTCTCTGTTTTGCATCTGCATGGAGATACTGTTGCATTTGTTTTTTCCTTGTTGGCAGTTTTGTTGCCCAGTTGACAGCTTAAGAAAATTTCTTCTCTAAGCAAATTGCCTGCAGTTTGCCAAGGGCAGGACTGAGGTTTGTGTGGGAAACCATCTTGGTTGTTGTTCATTGCTGATTTTGTTTGGTGTCAGAGGTCTTTGCTGTGCTGGAGGTCTCACTTTCAGGACAGAGTGACAATTAGAGCAGTCTGTAGGGATTGGCGCTCGGAAGATCTCGCGATGTACGGAAAGAGAAGGGTTAAAGGAGGCGGGATGACCGACAGACAGTATGTAAGGGCGTGACGCAGTTGAATAAACGCCATTTGCAGCATCCTCATATTGGTGTCAGTGCTCTGTGGCCCAGGGTATGGTGGACCCTGTGCCGAGTCCCACGGGGTGATCAGACGAATGTCTACAAGTGGTGACCCCGACGTGATTGGACATCGGCGGATTACGCGGGGCGTAATCGAAGGCCTGGCCAGGCATGGAAGGAGTCCTGAAGGTGTTGGACTCGTGCTCTAGAGAGGTAAAAATCCCTATGGGACAAAAAGAAGCGAAAGCTTGCCTAGAGCGGCTCCTGAAAGAGGAAGCGATAGAGCGCCCGGGGGACATATTGTCTCCTGAGTGCTGGCCGAAATGCACCGCGGCTTTAGCGGAACGGGCTATGGCGACGCAGCATGGTCCGGAGTTAAAGACGTGGGGGCGGATTAGGGCGATTTTCAGGAAAGTGCGGGAGGAGGGCTTAACATGGAAGGAAGCAAAGAGATTGATGCACGCGCAGGCGGAGCGGGGCGTGCAGGCGGATGGGGAGGCGCGGACAGAAGGGCTGACGGAGGTAGCGGAGCAGACGCCTCTGGTGCTCCCAGTGCAGCCGTCGGCACCGGCCGAACCACCGGGATACCCTTGGGAGGAGTTTGAACGGGAGCGTGAACGGGCGAGAGAGGAGGAGCGGGAGAAAGAGCGACAGTTAATTCAGGAGGCAGAGGAACCCGTGGCTGAGCAAAGGAGACGGGAGAAGGAGAGGCAGAGACTAGAGGAGGCAGAGAGGGCTGTGATGAAGGGATCAGAAAAGGAGCAGGTAGAGGAGGGAGCGGTTCCCCTGTATGATCCGGAGGATTGGGTGCCGGGACGTGTTTTGCGAACCGCGCCACAAGCGCACCCTAAGATGGCGCCGACATCCGCCTTCTCCCCGGATGTCTCTCCGGAGGTCGGGAGAGGCGGAGCACGGCCAAAGGAAGGAGGAAGGAAAGTCAGGACACCCCCTCTTACGCGCGTAGCGGAAGAGGAAGAGAGTGGTCCGGACTCAATCGAGGGGTCGGCTCAACGGTTAGAGGAGGCGTGGCAACTGGTGGGCGGAAACCGCTGTCGTCCGCCGCACGCAGCGATAAAACAAAAGGCTATCTCCGGCTGTAAGGCGCAGTCGGCAGCAGCCAGTGAAAAGGCAACGCCTATGCCTTTAATACCTGCGTCCGACCCAGCTACAGATCCGCTGCAGATGCTGCAGCGAGTAGTAGAGGAGATACAGGAGCAGGTGAAGCAACAGCGGCAGCTGCTACAAGCAGCTGGGGAACAGAAAGGAGTTCCCGATTCACCGAAGGTCACGTTGCCAGACTGGAAAATTGTAGCAAAGGAATGTGTTATGGACGGCATACGCTTTGAAGGACCCCCTTTAGTTTGCCCAGTCCGAGCTGGTCCAGGTGGTGTAGGGGTGGAGTGGTCTCCGTTAGATAGCAAGCTTTTGCAACAAGTGAAGAAGACCGTGGATGATTACGGCTTAGGACATCCCATGACAGGCTCTTTTTTAGATGTGGTTTTTTCAGGTTCACTGACTCCCTCGGATTCGCGACAGTTTTGCAGTATGATTTTGACTCCCACTTTTTTTTTGATTTAGAAAGAAGCTTGGACAAACAGATTACAAGCAGCACTAGTTGAGACCCAACAAGAAAGACCCAGAAACAGGAAAGTGGGAAGGTGGGAGGCGCTTGGTGACACAGGGAAGAGGGTATGCTGCAGTACAATCATCAGAGCACCCAGACTCACGTGTGCGCTGGGTGCCGTCACGGTGGTTGAAACCAGACCTCAGTCAATAACGATTTGTTGTGAGTTATTTTGCAGGATGCCGTTCAGAAGATCATCTGAGTACCTGCACTGTGGTCGTTGTGACCCTTGGGTGCTTGTCAAGTATGACCGCTGTGGACAACAACTCTGGAGACGCACCAGCCGAACATCAAAATGGTGTGACCGATGTTTTGAACACCGCAGATCCACTTTACAGCAACCGCTGTGTGTACCCCATAAGCAGGGGTCTATGATATGCTTTTAGACAAAGCCAATCAATTACAGGAGGCAGGTGACAGTGGCTTGACAATCTCCTCTCGTCGACCTGGCAATGGCTCCTGTCTTTGATTGACTGAAAAACGTTGACCCTATTTGGAATCCTTTTGGTGGTGGTTATTATGGTTTGTTGTGGGATACCAGCACTGACTGTTTGCGTGCGGAAACTCTTTATACAGAGTGCGGGTACCCACCAGTACACGAATTACCATGAGGTGGTGGGATCGCTTATAGCTGTAACGCCAGTTTGTACCGTCGGTCATCCGCCATAGTGAGGGGGGACTTGTAGGGATTGGCGCTCGGAAGATCTCGCGATGTACGGAAAGAGAAGGGTTAAAGGAGGCGGGATGACCGACAGACAGTATGTAAGGGCGTGACGCAGTTGAATAAACGCCATTTGCAGCATCCTCATATTGGTGTCAGTGCTCTGTGGCCCAGGGTATGGTGGACCCTGTGCCGAGTCCCACGGGGTGATCAGACGAATGTCTACAGCAGTCAAAAATTCCCTCCTCCTTTTGAGGTTCCTCGCATGTTGATGCAGCTCCCCAAACGTTTTCCAGAGGCGGGCAGCCATATAATTTGCTGGAAAAGCAGTAAGGTAACCTTCCAGGTGCTCTCGACATTGCTTGTCTTCTCAGATCTCTGAGAAGGGATTTGATGGTGGGGAAAAGAAAGCAGACTAGAAGCAGAGAGTATGTGTCATTTTTGCATAGCTTTTTTTTCGGTACCATGGTTCTAGAAGAGGGCAGGGTGTGGTGTGTGAAAGCCAGGGCAGATAAAATGTTAGTACACAAACTTCCTAATTTGTCTTTCCTTCCTGTACAAATAAGCCAGTACTTTTATCATGCATGAACACAGCTAATGTTGATGAATGGTGAAACCATGTAGCATGGAGGCAGCAGTGTTTTGGGATTACCATATTCCCCAGTGGATACCTGCAAGTGCTGCAAAAGAAAGAAACAACACGGAGAACATGTAGGATGTGACTGATGCGCCGTTAGCCCACGTGCTGCCGAGCAGAGACAGTCTGTGACTTCTGTGTCCAGAGGGACTGTTTATTAAGGAGAAAATGTACAATTGTTTTGTGTCTCCTTCAGGTGGCTTGGATTACGCGGCTTTGCGTGCTCACAGGAGCATAATTCCTCTGGGAATGTCCACCCAAGGAGAACCGATGTGGATGTGCAGAGCTCTGAGGTGTCCCGGGAGTTGTGGAGTGGCAGGGCTGCAAGGCAGCAGGAGCATATCTTTGCTCCCGCATGATGCAGAGGGCTGCATGCAGAAACATAATAGCAAATTATAGATCTTTGTGGGTCCCAAGCAGTGTGAAAAATCTGCCCGTTGTCCTTTAAGGCAGTAATGGGGTGGAGGAAGAGATCTCCATAGCCATACCTGGTCTATGGGTTTTTTCCGTGTGGGCAATGAAAGGATATGCCTTGGCATTTTTGAAATCAGCATTTTCTACTTGTGTGTTTTTCCATCCAGCCTGAATTTTCAGTGATATTAAAGCATCCTTTTACCTTCCCTGGTAATGGAAAAGAGTCTACACTGGCACATATCGCATTGTACCCACCTCAGGAACATTGCGCTCGGTGAAAGACCTATAATGTAAATGAGCATCTGACTGGTGGATTTACAGGCGAGGGATGTTTTGGAGTTGCACATACAACTGGACTGCTGTAAAACTTAGAGATGTTTTAAAACTCAAAAAGTGTTTTCAAAACCTGAAATCAGTTGTTTGTTTTGAGTGGGCCCATGTTTAGAGATGGAAATATTGAGTACAGTGTAAACCAGTTGGAATTACAGAAATGAAGGGTCTCACCCAACCGGCTTACCAGTCAGTGGTGGAGATGTAAGGATAAAAATGAAACAAATTGCCAGTTAACCTCTTAACACTTTGTTGTACGTGTGACAGACAAATCACTGACCTACCTGTGCTGATTCCCATTTCTCTATGATTCATGTACAAAACCTTGCACTCTGCAGAGTGCGTGAAAGATGTTCAGCCTTTCAAGCCATATCACTGTGTAATCTTTGTATTAATCACAGAGCAATAACTGGAAATAACATTCAGGGTAGGTGAAAACAGCCTTGGACTCTAGCCTTTCTGTTGTCATCTTCACCTCTGGAAAGAAACTAAAACTATAAGGTGTGTTGCAGTGAAGCTTACAACTTGCAGTTGAGTGAGTAGGTGTATACTTGTTTTCTCACGTTGAGATATGTTTCTTCAGCTATGAAATGAATAATTGATCATTTGAAATGAACACATGCATATGTATTTTATAATCTGAGGTATATATTTACAGGACAGTAAGTTCCATGCTGGTGGATAGCAGTGTAAAGATAATATACAGCAGGTTTTTCCAATAGCTCAGTTAACTTTATGACTAGAAAACTTGCTTCCAACAATTACGAACTGAGTTTCAGAAGAAAAAAAGCCATCAGTTCAGTGGGAAGTATTTTCAATGCGAAACTGTGTGCATGTGTTTTTCCTTTGGAGGCAGGGCTACAAACCATGCAGAAACACACAAGCATACTTGAAGAGCTGCTGACATTTACTACTTCCTGGCAATTTCTTCTGGAGAAAGAAACAAAACCCCCATCAAGCCAAAACACACCCTAAGGGGCAATACCCTGTATTTGTCAAGTATGTACAAGTGGAGAAGGACTGTTAAGTACTCAGCTCAAAGGAGTCCTCTTAGCTGCAGATTTTTGAAAACAGTTAATAAAAGCAGCAGCTCTTGCTCTTGAGAAGAGTACTGTCCCGTTTCAGAAGGCAAATCCTCTTCTGCTTTCTCCCTTCTCACCCAGTAAATTCACTGTATCACGTGCATCTTAGTCCTGTGTTTGTCTGCGCTGTGGATAGAGGATGCAGCACCCACCCTGGATGCACCAAATGAGACTGTTTTAGCCACCTCGTTAGCCTTTGCACAGGCATTGTCTCACAAATGCCAGATTCTGTAGGTGCGGGTACCTGTGGGAATCCTATGTATACCTAAGGGTTGACCAGCTGATGTTGCCAATGAGATGGTATTCAAAGCAAGCTGTGATGAAAATAGCCCTACTAAGATAAGTTGCTTGAAATGAGTATGCGTATATGAAGGAATGAATACTGATAAGCAGTGCAGGTAATTAAGAAAGTGCATAAGAAAGGTCTCTGTGCATACAGAGTGTCTGGCACAGGATGCACGTTAGGCATCTATCCATCAGGCAATTTTAGCAGAGCTTGAACCAAAGGAGACTCCTTTTATTTTCTTTAAATCGCTGAGCTTTATTTTTGTCAATACATCTGCCAAGGTTTTGATTAATTTTAGAAGTCCTGATCTCTGACTTGCCTAGTTTTTCAAGCTAAGGAGAAGAAGCTTAATCTATGACTATTTACCTTCTGCAACGTGGTAATACTTTCTACATCAGCTTTTATGGTATGCAATTTGATTATGGAACAGCTGCATAATAGCTTGACTTAAAATCCATTTTACATGAAGAGGACAACTTTAGGAGTACAGATACGTAGAGCATATCCATGATGTTTTGCTAACTGAAGGGGACATGCAAGAGCATGCTGTGAAATACCATTCACAAAGGTATTTCTAAGTGTACCAAGGCGAAATCATACTGTACTCGGTGAGCAACCTCAAGTAGGATCCATGGTTCTAGTGTGAGGCAGAGGGGCATATGTGTAAAAGCGATGAAATATGTACCCCAAGAAGTTATAAATAATAGGGAAGTTTGGTTAATTGGTGTAAACGGTGAACATTGGCAAACATAACTGCAATACTCTGTCTTGGGAAACGGAGAATGAAAATAGCTCTGGTGCTATTTTGTTGCGAGTTTCTTTGACCTGTGAATCAGTCTGTTAAGCCACAAGACAGCTCTGGAGTAAATTATTGGAATTAAGTTTTTTCAGTTTTTCCCTGGTCCTGTTCAGAGCAGAAGGGATGAGATATATACATAGGTATGTATGTTAGAGTTTTGATAAAATGCATTTAAATCTTGAGTCTGTTAGAACATTTGGTCTCGTGGGGAGCAAAGCTTGGGTCAGTTAATGGGTTCTTGGGTTAGATGATGTCTGTCTGGCATTTGATAGCATTACTTGAAAACCAAATGCATGATTTATTTATCCGCTTTAGAGAAGGAGACATACAGGAACATAGGAAGGCCAAGAATTACATGGACTGCGAAGTATTTTATTTGGGCTTTTGTCCAAAAAAAAAAGTGCCTTTTCAGTAAACTGGTAAGATGTAAGGGCTCAAAAAATCATCGAGAGGGTAAGTCGACCAGACTGAGTGGAATTCTACCAACGATGCGTTCTGTGTTAACTCTAGTAATATAAGAGGTAGTTGTACCCATGTAGCAGTGCTATTTTTATTTCTTTAAAAAGATGCTGTTGCCTCGTACTGGGAGGAATCCAAGTCCCATAATGGCCCAACATTCCGAAAGTCGAGGTGGGGAAGATCTGCTAGTGCAAGTAATTAATGAACAGGCAATACCTGGTGAGGGTGTGTTGGTACGGCTGGTGGAAAGCGCTCTCTGTATGTGCAGTGGACAGTCTCAGCAGTACCCCGCTTCTTTGGAGGCAGAGAACTACACTGTCGCTCTTGGCATCTGTTTTGTCTGGGATGTTTTTAGAGGAAACGCGTTTCAAAGTGTACTGCCCTGCTTGCACGTGCTGGAGAGGTAGCTTATGGCTGTTGCTTCCTTGGTAAGAGAAGGAGGCAGCAGTGCTGCGCGTGGGGTAGGTGTGTAAGCAGGGGGTGAGCTGGCAGCAGGGCTCCTGCCTGCGTACTCCAGCCCCAAGTGTAGCCCTGGCCACAGGTGTCCAGATGTAAGTGTGGGGGCACAGCACGGAGGGAAGGGCCTTGCCCCTGTTGCTCAGAGCCCTTCTGCAAACCCCACGTGTCCCCCACGTCCTGTCCCAGACTGCTTCCCACAGGGAGAATCTTGCCGCCCCGCTCCTTCCAGAAGGTGGAAGGGGAGTGATAACGGAGACTATAGTCGCTAATACAGACTTGCCCAGTGAGTCGTCATCGCAGGCGTCTTTGCGCCTCGCCCTGTTTGGCAGCCCCTCACTGCAGAGCCCCTCGCCCTGCTGCAGAGACCCTCTTCTGCCCCCTCCCAGGCTCCCGCGCCTTCCAGCTCAAAACTCCTGTCTTCTCTTCCAGCCCCAGCTCCTGGCACCGATTTCCAACACTCATCTCCCAGCTGTACTTAGAAAAATGTCGTTCAGAAAAGAGCCCCGCAGCTTAAAAAAGAGGACAAGGCTGAGAAAGATGGACCCATTGTAGACTTTGTCAGGCCCTTTATTTATCCTGTGATTAAGGTTGGGGTGACAGAGGTGTCGAACTCTGCAGAAGAACATTGCTGCTGTGGCAGAAGGTGCTTCAGAGGTAGGAGACAGCTGGAGCCCGCACGGGCAGCATTTGGAGGGGGCCAAGGGAAAAGGTGCTGGAGAAAGAAGGATGTGTTTCTGCATCTGGTGACCTCTGTGGGATTGTGCTTGTTGTCACAGGGTCATTTACGGTGTTGTTTCAAGGATGGGGTCTTCATGCTTTTAGTCGGTTAGGAAACCAGCAGTACTTTAGCTTACATTTCACCTCTTGTTTTTTCTTTCATACTGTCTGCGCAGAGAAAGCGCAGGCTGGATTTAAACTGGGGCTGCTGTTTTCTCCTGGAGATTGGTGAAACTTTCCTTGAACAGAGAGCAAAAGGAATCTGTTGGAACTTTTGCAATAGCAGTGATGTGTCAAGGTTAGAAAAAGTCTAACCATGCATCAGGCTCCAGGGTCTGGCGGTACAGGAGAAAAAAGTTTGCCTGAAAATCAAAAATGTTGTCTCTGGAGTTCAGGAATGCATTTTCCTTTTGACTGTCGTGGGAAATGCAAAGCCAGGAACTGGCCCAGCAGTAAACTGATTTGGGGCTCGATTTCTTCACCCTTACACTGAGCACCTTATTTCAGAGGGCCTATTCGTGAAAGCAGCAGTAGTGCTCACGGAGGAGGATGCTGTTCTGTTCAGTAGAGGGGGCAGAACCATCCCTTCTGAGGCTGCTTGAGCTACTGCTTGCTTTGTAAAGCAGCACAGCAACCTTCCTTCCCCTCTGCTATTTTCTTTCTTTCTTTCTTTATTAAATAAATGGGATTTATTTATTAAAAGTGAACTGAAGGATGTGCTGTGAACACCAGATTAACATGGCTATGCAAACGAAGGCCCCTGGTATTTGATAACTTACCTAGTGAGTGTGATTGCCTGGTCACCAGCTGTTAGAGTGAATCCTGGCGGAGAACAGGCAAAGGGGAAAGTCATCACTAGATTAAATAAGAAAGAAGCAAATAAAACCATCAATAACTCGCTAACAAAATACTTACCTCCCTGTCATCCTCAGGAATCCATTTCTTGTAGTTCTGCAATTCACTGTTTTCTCTAGCTGAAGAAATGGTGTAATTATATTAAAAAAAAAAAACCTGCTGAAAGGATATATCCATCACATAAAATGTGCATAGAATGTCTTCATATGTAATGTTTTTTTTTACCCAGGCATATGAAAGGTACCTTCTTCTAAAAGAGCATGGTTGTAGATTAGTTCATGTATTCCTAAATACAGCTAAGCAAGCTGTCAACTTAAAGATTTGTCTAAGTTAGTAGCATTTCTCTTAAATACAGCCTGTTAATGTTAGCATAAATGAACGGAAGGAGATAAAGAATGCTGTGCGCAACTGTGACACAAGCTACGTTCAGGTGAGACTACTAAAAGAATTAGTAGCCTCAAACAGGAAGGGGGGAATTGATAGCATATTTCCATACATTCTGTATGGTATGTCTAAATATTTTGATGGTTTTAATATTTTGTACCAGCTGTGGAAACTGGTTTGCTGCTAGGTGACTGTAAAAGGGAGATTTGGTAAATAATTGAAGTTTGATTTCACCGGAGCTCTGATTCTTAAAGTCGCTTTCCTTTGCCGTTTTTTAAAATGATGGCTGCATCAGCCGGACAGATGGCACTGTCGAGGGGCTGCAGCTGAGCACCGCCGGTGCTGCTCCAAGCCTGGATGACTCATCTCTCCAAGGCAGCTGCACCCAGGAGCACTCTGCCACCTGCTCTTCCAGACCCGGCGTTTCTCATTCAAACTGAGATGACGCGTCGTGTTGAGCCACGTGCAAGTAATTTCTATAGGATTGGCTTAACATGCAGTAGTGCCGTCTGCCTGCGCACGGTTGGCTTCCACCGCTGGTCAATGGGAGTCTCTGCTGACAAATAAAAATGGAATTGAATAGAAGGGAATTGAAAGTCAAAAGGGCCCTGTAATAATTTTAGAGTGCCTGAGGCACCACGCTGAAGCCCTGGCATTATAAATAAGGGTAATGTACTAGAGACTGAATTGCAGTCAAAGCAGCTGTAAGAACGTGGAGTGTGTGCTGAGCTTCTTTAAGGTGCGTGGAGTTAGATTATGATCTGTAGGCAGTGCAGGCAAATCAATATTTGCTCACCGATGTATGTCGTGACCTTAAAGCCTGTGATTAGAAAGGCCGAAGGGATGTGGGGAATGTGAGATGAAGGCTCCAGAGCCAGGAGTGTGAGAGCTGTATTGGAGCAGCCCGACCCTCTGGTTTTCTCAAAATGTTTCCAGGGGCTGAACAGTGGAAGGGGCTGACTGTCGTCCCGGCTCACGGCGTCTCATCTCCTGGACCGTCTGTGTGATGATGTAGTCTGCTGACCTCTTGCTGCATTTCACAGTAATTACATCTACCTAAAATACGGCGTTTAAAAAAACCCCAAACAAACCCCTGTTTATGAATAAGGTTGGTGGGAGGATGGGAAGAATCCGAATGTCCTGGCTGAGCTCACTGTTCCTGACATAAACTGGAGTAAATCCAGTACTGTCACTGGGCCCGTGAGTGTTAACAGCAGCTCATGGCAAATTGCACGGGCTGCCCCAGAAGGGCTGGAGCTGAGTAGGAGGGTCAGGCAGGGGAAGCGTAAGGGTTGGCCTTGGTGCCTGCTGAAGCTGGGCAGATGCTGTGGGCCAGCCTTGGGACAGCTGGTACAATGGGACGGCTTTAATAGCTCGATGGTGAGGCGTGATGGCAGGGAGGAGAGCGAGCGCTTCTTGAGTTGGGACTCAGTGTCTGATTTCAAGTGCTGGTGGCTGAATTTACCAGCCCAATGCATTTATTCCCTAATGACCCTCTCAGCCACCATAGGCTGCATGTGTCTTGCTTTGTGCCATGTGCAGGATGACAATCCCTTTTGCTGCAAAGGTAAATGGGCTTGGGAAGAACAGCAGTTAAAGGATGCCACTTACTGCTGCGTTTTGGGTGCAGACATACCCACAAATCTTGCTCCCACCAAATTGTAGCATGCATGGAGAGCTTTACTGGTACATGGGTGTAAATCTTCAAGCCCCCAAGCTGAAATGTACCATTTGATAAAGTTTCCAGGCACTTTCTGGCTGGTGCAGTGATTTGTTTTTTTTTTTTTCTTTCTGATTTTTTCTCCTTCCTTGCTGGTCTTACAGCTGCCCAAGGTGCAGCCAGAGAAGTGGAGGAGGGTCCCTGCCTGGCCTGCAGCTCCCTCCCTCGCCATTCTTAGAGTGATTTGGGGTTATTTTGCTGTGTCAGTGAGGCAAAGCTGGGCTCTTGGGGGCTGAGGTCAGTGGGACCCGAGGAAGGCCGTGATGGTCTTGAGGCTTTGAAGGGCTGTGCACCAAGCCCTATCCCCGCTGGAGGGGACCCTGGTGGTGTTCAAGACGAAGGCCTTGCAGGCCTTGCTGTCATGCGTGTCCGTGTCCCCCCCGGCCCCCAAGGTCTGTCGTTGTCGCAGGGGCTCTGTGCTGCTTTCTGCGTGGGGCCGTGTCCGTGAGTCCTGCAGGGACCTGTCTGTCCTGGCTTCCCCACCCCTGGGGACGGGGAGAGGGGAGTCGTCCGCGTCCCGCCCCACCATTGCCTGCCCCGCTGGTGGTGACTGGGCCCTGGGGGTGGCTGGGTTCCCCTCGGGGCTTTCCCCGGCTCGGATCTGGGGCTCAGTGGGGCTTTTGCACCTCTTGGGGGCTGTTTCTTGGTGCCCCCTGCTCTCCCTCCCCGTCCCACACAGGCACGGAGCGGTTCTGGAGAAGGAGCTTTTAATTGAAAAGACAAGAGAAAAGGTCCCATCCAAGCTGGTCTAACCCCTCCCTACCCCCCTCCCCGGCCCCCCCTTCGACAGATACCCCCCCATCCACTCCCACCCCCCACTCCCCCCATCTCCATCCCTCTCACCCCTGTCTAATCCCCACCCCCCCCTCACACCCTCACGTTGGCTGCCAGAGCCCTGCGCTTGCTGGGTGGCATTGGCAAGGAGCTCTGCGCCTGCCTCTTCCTCAGCTTGCCGGCCGTGGCAGGTGGGGACGGTGGCAGGTCCATCCCCGCATCCTGCCACGGCTCCTGGGGCTCCATCCCGCCGCCATTGACTATTTTGAGGCTCAGCATGGCGTCGCTGAGCTCGGGGATGCAGTAGTCGGGGGTGAGCATCTCCTCAGGCAGCGAGAGCGAGCTGAAGTCGCAGTCGGGGGTGTCTGCGCCGGTGCCACCAGCGTCCCCAGGCATGGGGCTGCTGCTGGGAGCATGCTGGCTGACCGCCAGCCCGCCCAGGGAGCAATCAAAGAGCCTTAGGGCCTCTTGGAGAGCCACTTTCTCAGCCACGGCAAGGGCATCTCCAAGGGCTTGGCTGGGGGGGACGTCGCTGCCTGGGGGTGCCCCTGCAGGGGTGGCCGCGCTGGAGATGTTGATCTTCGCCAGGGGCCCCTCGATGTGCTGGTAGCTGGGGATGGCTGTCAGCAGCAACGGAGGGGCTGGGGCCACCCCACTCCTCTGATTTTTGTAGGGTGCGAGGTATTGTGGTTGGCCCTGGGGGGTCCCTGGGGCTGCCCAGGCCAGGGGGGCCCCGCAGCCCCCGGGACCCCACAGGGCAGCACCCGGCAGAGAAGTGGCGCCTTGGCCAAGTGTGGCGGTGGCTGGTGGAGGCAGGTCGGTGGTTGTCCACTGGATGCGGAAGACCCGGGGGTCGAAGAGGCAGCCACATGGAGCCCTCTGCAGACCTGTGTGGGTGAGGGGGAGCCGTGCTGGGCCGGGGTGACTGTCCAGGGGCACCCGCTGAGCCGGCCCCGATGGCCGACATCCCCCAGCTCTGGGCAAGGGGCGTGGGGAGCTTGTGGCCGGGGCAATCCCCACGGGGTAAGCCACTGTGCCGGTGGGACGGGGTTGCAAATCGGGGAGGAGACTCACATCTAGGAGGTGAAAGGGGAGAGGTGGCCCCAAATATTTGGGGAATTCTCTGCAGATGGGCTTTACTGGGCACGCGCCGCCTGGGCGAGGGCAAGGATGCTCACTGGGGCTTGCTGAACCCCCATGCGAAAAGTGCCGGGGGAACGGGTGTGATGGGGATGGTGAAGGTGCCAGAGCAGACTGGGGTGCCATACCTGCTGGTGGTGCCTGGGGTGCCCGGGCTGCAGGGAAGGGCTGCTCCCACGTGGGCAGGCGGCACGGGTTGGCTGAGCCTGAGAGAATGAGACAGGAGCGATGGCTGGCGGTCACCACTGCTCTTGCCCCCCAAGAGCGTCCCTGGGCTGCAGGGGTTGGGGTCGGTCCCTACCTCGAGGGTAGAAGGTTTTGGGGAGCACGAATGGCTGGAAAAGCTGGAGCGCTGGGGGGCCCCAGGGCCCAGGCAGTGGGAGCTGCGTTGGTGGCCGCGCCATGGTCCCTTCTGGCTGTTGTCTGCCAAGGACTCTTTGGCGTCTCCCCGGAAGGAATGCGGGGGCTCCCTGTGTTCCGCCCCACCCCCAAGAGCCTCCCCAGCTCCTCCTGGGGAGGGAAAGGGTTAAGGGAGGCTGGGGTGCCCCCCGGGGCCTACAGGCGGCTCTTGGGGTCTGCGGGTGCAAATGCTCTTTGCCTTTCAACAGTATTTTTCCGGTGGGGGAAGAAGAACAAGTTGATTCAGCCGAGCCAAGCGGGGACCAAGCTGCAGCCGCAGCCTCCTTGCGCCAGATGGCAAATGCGTTTGTGACTGTTGCCCACGCTTCTGTTTGCTGCGTTGACCGGAGCGAGGCAGAAATAGGAAAAAGGACCTCGAGGGCGCGAAGGAAGGTCGTGCGGTGTCGCTCAGTGGCACGCTTTCCCCCAGCCCTCGCTCCAGTAGTGCTGTCAGGTCTTTCAGTCTCCTGCTGGGAAAAGGGGGCGGCCCTTTCCCTGGGTGCGTGACACCCCGGAGGAGACGGTACCCGCCGCCGCGTGCTCCCAGAAAAGGACTGGATTCTGCCCAACGTCCGGTGTCGGGGCGCTGGGGCTGTTTGCGCTCTACGGGATCCCAGGGATGGGGTTAGTACATCCCCTCCTCGTGCTTGGAGGATTCGGCGCTAGCAAGGACACCCCAAGGGTACCAAGGACACAGGCCTCTCGCTCCCGCTGTGTGAACAGTGTGTGGCCTGGGGGAGTCGGGACAACTGCCGTGAACCGGAGGCCAAAGATCTCTCCTGGCCTGTATCCTGGTAATCAAAGAGATTGCGCTCTGTTCGTGAGGCACCTCTGGCTGCAAGATTGTGCAAGGCCATCTGCTGCGTAACTTGTGGCAGGGACCGATGCTGGGGGCGTGAAGGCAAGCGCGCTTCTAAAAGCGTAAAACTCCGTTTCATTTCAGAGCGCAGCTGAGCCACCCCGCTCCTCAAGACTCTGCCATCTGCACCGCTGTGGCTGGGACCGGGCAGTGCTGCACATCCCAAAGGCCACCAAGTCACACCCGTGTCCCTGCTGCTTTGCCGGGAGCTTCTGCGATGCGAGCGATGTTCTGGGGGCTGATCTCTTGGACTGCAGCTACTCTGTCCCTGACCGGCCGCTGGCCAGGAGGGTTGTGTCCAGGGTGGAATTCCACCTTTCTGACAAGAACCTGGCCAAGGATGCTTTCGTCCTGAAACATGTCCAGAAGAACAAGATGGGCTTCGTCAGCATCAAACCGCTGACGTCCTTGAAGAAGGTAGGCAGCGCGTTGCATTGGCCAGCCGGGGTGGGAAGTGGCGATGCCTGGGTGTCTGGGTGTGCTCTGGCTGTCTGCGGTGAGGTGTACGGGGAGGTCCAGGCTCTGCTCAGGCCGCCTGTGTCCCGGCAAAGCGCTGGTGGTGCAGAGCTGGGTCCTGCTCTCTGCCTTCAACATGCTGCAGCAGTTCTCCACCCAGGGAGGGTGGCTGGGGAAGCGGTGAGCAGTCCTCAAACCCCAAGCCCAGGGCTGGGTTCGCCTCTTCTGCCCGTGGTTCCCCCAGGCTGCTTTGAGAGAGGAGAGCTCGTTCTCCAGCGCTGAGGCTCCTTTACGTTTGGGTTTGGGGCTTTCTCTTTTCTTTTGTTTTTCCTCCTCCTCTTGAGCAGAATAAACCTCTGTGGCCCCCGAGAGCTGCGGGCGGTGGCGGTGCAGCTGCTCAAGGGGACGGTTTTGGGGCAAGGACAATGCTTGGGGCGAGTCAGTGTGCGAGGCGAGACACTGAGCAGCAGCGGCACTGGGAGCTGCGCCGTTCTGTTGCTGACGTCACTGCGCCTGCCCGGGGTCCAGCGCAGCTCCTGCCGCCCCAGCGGCACCACTGGGACTGCCCGAAGGAAGGGGCTTGCTCCCCCCCCAGCCCCCCGTGGTGCTGGGAGACCACCCCGACAGGAACCTCACCCTGCACCTTCTGAAAGCCAGACACGGAAAGCTGAGGCTGCTTCTCGAAGGTGCTGTTGGCTGTGTTGCTCCCAGGTCGTGGAGCTCGCATGGGAAACGGGCAATAAAGAGGGCTGAAGTTTCCAGGCACTTTCTGGCCGGTGCAGTGATTTGGGGTTTTTTGGGGGATTGGTTGGTTTTTTTTCCTTCTGATTTCCGCGCCCCCCTCCAGCCCGCCCGGAACTTCCCGGTCTTGCAGCTGCCGAAGGCGCAGCCAGACAAGCGGAGGAGGGTCCCTGCCTGGCCTGCAGCTCCCTCCCTTGCCATTCTTGGGGTGATTTGGGGTTATTTTGCTGTGTCAGTGAGGCAGAGCTGGGCTCTCGGGGGCTGAGTGCGCTGGGACGCGAGGAAGGCCGTGATGGTCTTGAGGCTTTGAAGGGCTTTGCAGCGAGCCCTGTCCCCACTGGAGGGGACGCTGGTGGTGTTCAAGACGAAGGCCTTGCAGGCCTTGCTGTTGTGTGTGCCCGTGTCCCCGCCCCGGCCCCCAAGGTCTGTCGTTGTCGCAGGGGCTCTGTGCTGCTTTCTGCGTGGGGCTGTGTCCGTGAGTCCTGCAGGGACCTGTCTGTCCTGGCTTCCCCACCAAAGGGCTGCTTCCCCTGGGGAAGGGGAACAGGGAGTTGTTCCCGTTCCCGTCCCCCCCCCCCACCATCACCTGCCGCGCTGGTGGTGACACAGGTCTGGGGGTGGCTGGGTTCCTCTCGGGGCTTGCTGGCTCGGATCTGGGGCTCGGCGGGGCTTTTGCACCTCTTGGGGGCTGTTTCCCAGTGCCCCCCGCGCTCCCTCCCCGTCCCACACAGGCACGGAGCGGTTCTGGAGAAAGAGCTTTTAATGGGAAAGACAAAAGAAAAGGTCCCACCAAAGCTGCTCTAAACCCACCCTATCCCCCACCCGCCTCCCACCCACCCCCTCAAACCCCCCCAACCAATCCACCCCCCTCCCCTCCCACCCCCCACTCCCCCCATCTCCATCTCACCCCCGTCTGATCCCCCCTCACACCCCCATTTCGTTTGCCAGAGTCCTGCGCTTGCTGGGTGGCATTGGCAAGGAGCTCTGCGCCTGCCTCTTCCTCGGCTGCTCTGCCGTGGCAGACGGGGATGGTGGCAGGTCCATCCCCGCATTCTTCCGCGGCTCCTGGGGCTCCATCCCGACGATGTTAAATATGTCGAGGCTCAGCGTGGTGTAGGAGCTACCCTCCTAGCCAAGACACGGTATCCCTGTGTTTGTTGAGCTGCCAGAAACAAACTGAGTGTCACATACCAATGTGAATCCTGTGTTCCAAAGTGAGGCCTTTGGAAGAAAGGGCTAATGCAAACCAGCCAAAGGGATCTTCTCTGTAGGGCTAAGGCTGCATTTTGCCAAAGAGTTGCCTGCTACTCCAGGGTGTCCCTTGCCACCTGCTGACTCTGACATTTCTGTCACACGCAAACAAACTATCACGACTAGATGAATGAGCAGCGCAGTTTATTATAGCAATGGTACAGGTGCTTTTGGATTGCCCATGAGAAATAGACTGTCTGCAAAGCATGTGCAGGTGGCAATACAGTCGCCTACAAGTGCATGAAATGATGAAAGAAAAGACCTCTGAAGAATTCTAAGTTTCCCGGGGAAGCACTCAGTACAGCCGACTGTTCGAATCTCACGCAATAGGCATCCGTATGGCGGGGGGGGAGAGAGGCTTTTCTTATAAGGACCGGAGATCCCAGGTAGCAGCCCCAGACTTGTCTAATGAGGCTACCCTAGATGATTCTTCTCTTTTGCAGGAAGCTTTAACTACCTAAGGGGTCAGGTAGAAGCCCCAGACTCCTCCAAGGAAGCTACCGTTGAGGTTTTTTTCTTTTCTTGGAGGAACCGCTGCCCTCCGGGATCCCCTGTGATTCCTTCCAGACGTCTCCTAGAGTCTTCTGGCCTTTTCTTGTAAGGGCCGGAGATCCCAGGTAGCAGCCCCAGACTTGTCTAATGAGGCTACCCAAGATGATTCTTCTCTTTTGCAGGAAGCTCTCTTCTGCGGGATGGATGCAAGACTCCTCCCAGGCGTCTCCCAGAATGTTTTGACCTCCGCGTTCGGGACTGGAGATCCCATCTACCTGCCCCAGGCTCCTCCAAGTAAGTAGCTCGAGACATTTTTGTTGTCCTGTAGAGAAATCTCTCAACACCGACAGGCACCTGAGACTCCTCCGAGGCATCTCCCAGAGTCTTCTGTCTTCTGCTTTACCTACCTAAGGGGTCAGGTAGAAGCCCCAGACTCCTCCAAGGAAGGTACCGTTGAGGTTTTTTTCTTTTTTGGAGGAACCGCTGCCCTCCGGGATCCCCTGTGATTCCTTCCAGACGTCTCCTTGAGTGTTCTGGCCTTTTCTTATAAGGGCTGCAGATCCCAGGTAGCAGCCCCAGACTTGTCTAATGAGGCTACCCAAGATGATTCTTCTCTTTTGCAGGAAGCTCTTTTCTGCGGGATCAACGCAAGACTCCTCCCAGGCGTCTCCCAGAATGTTTTGACCTCTGCGTTCAGGACCGGAGATCCCATCTACCTGCCCCAGGCTCCTCCAAGTAAGTAGCTCGAGACATTTTTGTTGTCCTGTAGAGAAATCTCTCAGCTCTGACAGCCACCTGAGACTCCTCCCAGGCATCTCCCAGAGTCTTCTGTCCTCTGCTTTACCTACCTAAGGGGTCAGGTAGAAGCCCCAGACTCCTCCAAGGAAGCTACCGTTGAGGTTTTTTTCTTTTCTTGGAGGAACCGCTGCCCTCCGGGATCCCCTGTGATTCCTTCCAGACGTCTCCTAGAGTCTTCTGGCCTTTTCTTGTAAGGGCCGGAGATCCCAGGTAGCAGCCCCAGACTTGTCTAATGAGGCTACCCAAGATGATTCTTCTCTTTTGCAGGAAGCTCTCTTCTGCGGGATGGATGCAAGACTCCTCCCAGGCGTCTCCCAGAATGTTTTGACCTCCGCGTTCGGGACTGGAGATCCCAGCTACCTGCCCCAGGCTCCTCCAAGTAAGTAGCTCGAGACATTTTTGTTGTCCTGTAGAGAAATCTCTCAACACCGACAGGCACCTGAGACTCCTCCGAGGCATCTCCCAGAGTCTTCTGTCTTCTGCTTTACCTACCTAAGGGGTCAGGTAGAAGCCCCAGACTCCTCCAAGGAAGCTACCGTTGAGGTTTTTTTCTTTTTTGGAGGAACCGCTGCCCTCCGGGATCCCCTGTGATTCCTTCCAGACGTCTCCTTGAGTGTTCTGGCCTTTTCTTATAAGGGCTGCAGATCCCAGGTAGCAGCCCCAGACTTGTCTAATGAGGCTACCCAAGATGATTCTTCTCTTTTGCAGGAAGCTCTTTTCTGCGGGATCAACGCAAGACTCCTCCCAGGCGTCTCCCAGAATGTTTTGACCTCTGCGTTCAGGACCGGAGATCCCACCTACCTGCCCCAGGCTCCTCCAAGTAAGTAGCTCGAGACATTTTTGTTGTCCTGTAGAGAAATCTCTCAGCTCTGACAGCCACCTGAGACTCCTCCCAGGCATCTCCCAGAGTCTTCTGTCCTCTGCTTTACCTACCTAAGGGGTCAGGTAGAAGCCCCAGACTCCTCCAAGGAAGCTACCGTTGAGGTTTTTTTCTTTTCTTGGAGGAACCGCTGCCCTCCGGGATCCCCTGTGATTCCTTCCAGACGTCTCCTAGAGTCTTCTGGCCTTTTCTTATAAGGGCTGGAGATCCCAGGTAGCAGCCCCAGACTTGTCTAATGAGGCTACCCAAGATGATTCTTCTCTTTTGCAGGAAGCTCTCTTCTGCGGGATCGACGCAAGACTCCTCCCAGGCGTCTCCCAGAATGTTTTGACCTCCGCGTTCGGGCCCGGAGATCCCATCTACCTGCCCCAGACTCCTCCAAGTAAGTAGCTCGAGACATTTTTGTTGTCCTGTAGAGAAATCTCTCAACTCTGACAGCCACCTGAGACTCCTCCCAGGCATCTCCCAGAGTCTTCTGTCCTCTGCTTTACCTACCTAAGGGGTCAGGTAGAAGCCCCAGACTCCTCCAAGGAAGCTACCGTTGAGGTTTTTTTCTTTTTTGGAGGAGCCTCTGACCTCCGGGATCCCCTGTGATTCCTTCCAGACGTCTCCTAGAGTCTTTTGGCCTTTTCTTATAAGGGCCGGAGATCCCAGGTAGCAGCCCCAGACTTATCTAATGAGGCTACCCTAGATGATTCTTCTCTTTTGCAGGAAGCTCTCTTCTGCGGGATCAACGCAAGACTCCTCCCAGGCGTCTCCCAGAATGTTTTGACCTCCGCGTTCGGGACTGGAGATCCCAGCTACCTGCCCCAGACTCCTCCAAGTAAGTAGCTCGAGACATTTTTGTTGTCCTGTAGAGAAATCTCTCAACTCCGACAGGCACCTGAGACTCCTCCGAGGCATCTCCCAGAGTCTTCTGTCCTCTGCTTTAACTACCTAAGGGGTCAGGTAGAAGCCCCAGACTCCTCCAAGGAAGCTACCGTTGAGGTTTTTTTCTTTTCTTGGAGGAACCGCTGCCCACTGGGATCCCCTGTGATTCCTTCCAGACGTCTCCTAGAGTCTTCTGGCCTTTTCTTGTAAGGGCCGGAGATCCCAGGTAGCAGCCCCAGACTTGTCTAATGAGGCTACCCAAGATGATTCTTCTCTTTTGCAGGAAGCTCTTTTCTGCGGGATCAACGCAAGACTCCTCCCAGGCGTCTCCCAGAATGTTTTGACCTCCGCGTCCGGGACTGGAGATCCCAGCTACCTGCCCCAGACTCCTCCAAGTAAGTAGCTCGAGACATTTTTGTTGTCCTGTAGAGAAATCTCTCAACTCCGACAGGCACCTGAGACTCCTCCGAGGCATCTCCCAGAGTCTTCTGTCTTCTACTTTACCTATCTAAGGGGTCAGGTAGAAGCCCCAGACTCCTCCAAGGAAGCTACCGTTGAGGTTTTTCTCTTTTTTGGAGGAACCGCTGCCCTCCGGGATCCCCTGTGATTCCTTCCAGACGTCTCCTAGAGTCTTTTGGCCTTTTCTTATAAGGACCGGAGATCCCAGGTAGCAGTCCCAGACATGTCTAATGAGGCTACCCAAGATGATTCTTCTCTTTTGCAGGAAGCTCTCTTCTGCGGGATGGACGCAAGACTCCTCCCAGGCGTCTCCCAGAATGTTTTGACCTCTGCGTTCAGGACCGGAGATCCCATCTACCTGCCCCAGGCTCCTCCAAGTAAGTAGCTCGAGACATTTTTGTTGTCCTGTAGAGAAATCTCTCAGCTCTGACAGCCACCTGAGACTCCTCCCAGGCATCTCCCAGAGTCTTCTGTCCTCTGCTTTACCTACCTAAGGGGTCAGGTAGAAGCCCCAGATTCCTCCAAGGAAGCTACCGTTGAGGTTTTTTTCTTTTCTTGGAGGAACCGCTGCCCTCCGGGATCCCCTGTGATTCCTTCCAGACGTCTCCTAGAGTCTTCTGGCCTTTTCTTATAAGGAATGGAGATCCCAGGTAGCAGCCCCAGACTTGTCTAATGAGGCTACCCAAGATGATTCTTCTCTTTTGCAGGAAGCTCTCTTCTGCGGGATCAACGCAAGACTCCTCCCAGGCGTCTCCCAGAATGTTTTGACCTCCGCGTTCGGGCCCGGAGATCCCATCTACCTGCCCCAGACTCCTCCAAGTAAGTAGCTCGAGACATTTTTGTTGTCCTGTAGAGAAATCTCTCAACTCCGACAGCCACCTGAGACTCCTCCCAGGCATCTCCCAGAGTCTTCTGTCCTCTGCTTTACCTACCTAAGGGGTCAGGTAGAAGCCCCAGACTCCTCCAAGGAAGCTACCGTTGAGGTTTTTTTCTTTTTTGGAGGAGCCTCTGACCTCCGGGATCCCCTGTGATTCCTTCCAGACGTCTCCTAGAGTCTTTTGGTCTTTTCTTTATAAGGGCCGGAGATCCCAGGTAGCAGCCCCAGACTTATCTAATGAGGCTACCCTAGATGATTCTTCTCTTTTGCAGGAAGCTCTCTTCTGCGGGATCAACGCAAGACTCCTCCCAGGCGTCTCCCAGAATGTTTTGACCTCCGCGTTCGGGACTGGAGATCCCAGCTACCTGCCCCAGACTCCTCCAAGTAAGTAGCTCGAGACATTTTTGTTGTCCTGTAGAGAAATCTCTCAACTCCGACAGGCACCTGAGACTCCTCCGAGGCATCTCCCAGAGTCTTCTGTCCTCTGCTTTAACTACCTAAGGGGTCAGGTAGAAGCCCCAGACTCCTCCAAGGAAGCTACCGTTGAGGTTTTTTTCTTTTCTTGGAGGAACCGCTGCCCTCTGGGATCCCCTGTGATTCCTTCCAGACGTCTCCTAGAGTCTTCTGGCCTTTTCTTGTAAGGGCCGGAGATCCCAGGTAGCAGCCCCAGACTTGTCTAATGAGGCTACCCAAGATGATTCTTCTCTTTTGCAGGAAGCTCTTTTCTGCGGGATCAACGCAAGACTCCTCCCAGGCGTCTCCCAGAATGTTTTGACCTCCGCGTCCGGGACTGGAGATCCCAGCTACCTGCCCCAGACTCCTCCAAGTAAGTAGCTCGAGACATTTTTGTTGTCCTGTAGAGAAATCTCTCAACTCCGACAGGCACCTGAGACTCCTCCGAGGCATCTCCCAGAGTCTTCTGTCTTCTACTTTACCTATCTAAGGGGTCAGGTAGAAGCCCCAGACTCCTCCAAGGAAGCTACCGTTGAGGTTTTTCTCTTTTTTGGAGGAACCGCTGCCCTCCGGGATCCCCTGTGATTCCTTCCAGACGTCTCCTAGAGTCTTTTGGCCTTTTCTTATAAGGACCGGAGATCCCAGGTAGCAGCCCCAGACATGTCTAATGAGGCTACCCAAGATGATTCTTCTCTTTTGCAGGAAGCTCTCTTCTGCGGGATGGACGCAAGACTCCTCCCAGGCGTCTCCCAGAATGTTTTGACCTCCGCGTTCGGGACTGGAGATCCCAGCTACCTGCCCCAGGCTCCTCCAAGTAAGTAGCTCGAGACATTTTTGTTGTCCTGTAGAGAAATGTCTCAACTCCGACAGCCACCTGAGACTCCTCCGAGGCATCTCCCAGAGTCTTCTGTCTTCTGCTTTACCTACCTAAGGGGTCAGGTAGAAGCCCCAGACTCCTCCAAGGAAGCTACCGTTGAGGTTTTTTTCTTTTTTGGAGGAACCGCTGCCCTCCGGGATCCCCTGTGATTCCTTCCAGACGTCTCCTTGAGTGTTCTGGCCTTTTCTTATAAGGGCTGCAGATCCCAGGTAGCAGCCCCAGACTTGTCTAATGAGGCTACCCAAGATGATTCTTCTCTTTTGCAGGAAGCTCTTTTCTGCGGGATCAACGCAAGACTCCTCCCAGGCGTCTCCCAGAATGTTTTGACCTCTGCGTTCAGGACCGGAGATCCCATCTACCTGCCCCAGGCTCCTCCAAGTAAGTAGCTCGAGACATTTTTGTTCTCCTGTAGAGAAATCTCTCAGCTCTGACAGCCACCTGAGACTCCTCCCAGGCATCTCCCAGAGTCTTCTGTCCTCTGCTTTACCTACGTAAGGGGTCAGGTAGAAGCCCCAGACTCCTCCAAGGAAGCTACCGTTGAGGTTTTTTTCTTTTTTGGAGGAGCCTCTGACCTCCGGGATCCCCTGTGATTCCTTCCAGACGTCTCCTAGAGTCTTTTGGTGTTTTCTTATAAGGGCCGGAGATCCCAGGTAGCAGCCCCAGACTTATCTAATGAGGCTACCCTAGATGATTCTTCTCTTTTGCAGGAAGCTCTCTTCTGCGGGATCAACGCAAGACTCCTCCCAGGCGTCTCCCAGAATGTTTTGACCTCCGCGTTCGGGACTGGAGATCCCAGCTACCTGCCCCAGACTCCTCCAAGTAAGTAGCTCGAGACATTTTTGTTGTCCTGTAGAGAAATCTCTCAACTCCGACAGGCACCTGAGACTCCTCCGAGGCATCTCCCAGAGTCTTCTGTCCTCTGCTTTAACTACCTAAGGGGTCAGGTAGAAGCCCCAGACTCCTCCAAGGAAGCTACCGTTGAGGTTTTTTTCTTTTCTTGGAGGAACCGCTGCCCTCTGGGATCCCCTGTGATTCCTTCCAGACGTCTCCTAGAGTCTTCTGGCCTTTTCTTGTAAGGGCCGGAGATCCCAGGTAGCAGCCCCAGACTTGTCTAATGAGGCTACCCAAGATGATTCTTCTCTTTTGCAGGAAGCTCTCTTCTGCGGGATGGACGCAAGACTCCTCCCAGGCGTCTCCCAGAATGTTTTGACCTCCGCGTCCGGGACTGGAGATCCCAGCTACCTGCCCCAGACTCCTCCAAGTAAGTAGCTCGAGACATTTTTGTTGTCCTGTAGAGAAATCTCTCAACTCCGACAGGCACCTGAGACTCCTCCGAGGCATCTCGCAGAGTCTTCTGTCTTCTACTTTACCTATCTAAGGGGTCAGGTAGAAGCCCCAGACTCCTCCAAGGAAGCTACCGTTGAGGTTTTTCTCTTTTTTGGAGGAACCGCTGCCCTCCGGGATCCCCTGTGATTCCTTCCAGACGTCTCCTAGAGTCTTTTGGCCTTTTCTTATAAGGACCAGAGATCCCAGGTAGCAGCCCCAGACATGTCTAATGAGGCTACCCAAGATGATTCTTCTCTTTTGCAGGAAGCTCTCTTCTGCGGGATGGACGCAAGACTCCTCCCAGGCGTCTCCCAGAATGTTTTGACCTCCGCGTTCGGGACTGGAGATCCCAGCTACCTGCCCCAGGCTCCTCCAAGTAAGTAGCTCGAGACATTTTTGTTGTCCTGTAGAGAAATCTCTCAACTCCGACAGCCACCTGAGACTCCTCCGAGGCATCTCCCAGAGTCTTCTGTCTTCTGCTTTACCTACCTAAGGGGTCAGGTAGAAGCCCCAGACTCCTCCAAGGAAGCTACCGTTGAGGTTTTTTTCTTTTTTGGAGGAACCGCTGCCCTCCGGGATCCCCTGTGATTCCTTCCAGACGTCTCCTTGAGTGTTCTGGCCTTTTCTTATAAGGGCTGCAGATCCCAGGTAGCAGCCCCAGACTTGTCTAATGAGGCTACCCAAGATGATTCTTCTCTTTTGCAGGAAGCTCTTTTCTGCGGGATCAACGCAAGACTCCTCCCAGGCGTCTCCCAGAATGTTTTGACCTCTGCGTTCAGGACCGGAGATCCCATCTACCTGCCCCAGGCTCCTCCAAGTAAGTAGCTCGAGACATTTTTGTTGTCCTGTAGAGAAATCTCTCAGCTCTGACAGCCACCTGAGACTCCTCCCAGGCATCTCCCAGAGTCTTCTGTCCTCTGCTTTACCTACGTAAGGGGTCAGGTGGAAGCCCCAGACTCCTCCAAGGAAGCTACCGTTGAGGTTTTTTTCTTTTTTGGAGGAGCCTCTGACCTCCGGGATCCCCTGTGATTCCTTCCAGACGTCTCCTAGAGTCTTTTGGTGTTTTCTTATAAGGGCCGGAGATCCCAGGTAGCAGCCCCAGACTTATCTAATGAGGCTACCCTAGATGATTCTTCTCTTTTGCAGGAAGCTCTCTTCTGCGGGATCAACGCAAGACTCCTCCCAGGCGTCTCCCAGAATGTTTTGACCTCCGCGTTCGGGACTGGAGATCCCAGCTACCTGCCCCAGACTCCTCCAAGTAAGTAGCTCGAGACATTTTTGTTGTCCTGTAGAGAAATCTCTCAACTCCGACAGGCACCTGAGACTCCTCCGAGGCATCTCCCAGAGTCTTCTGTCCTCTGCTTTAACTACCTAAGGGGTCAGGTAGAAGCCCCAGACTCCTCCAAGGAAGCTACCGTTGAGGTTTTTTTCTTTTCTTGGAGGAACCGCTGCCCTCTGGGATCCCCTGTGATTCCTTCCAGACGTCTCCTAGAGTCTTCTGGCCTTTTCTTGTAAGGGCCGGAGATCCCAGGTAGCAGCCCCAGACTTGTCTAATGAGGCTACCCAAGATGATTCTTCTCTTTTGCAGGAAGCTCTTTTCTGCGGGATCAACGCAAGACTCCTCCCAGGCGTCTCCCAGAATGTTTTGACCTCCGCGTCCGGGACTGGAGATCCCAGCTACCTGCCCCAGACTCCTCCAAGTAAGTAGCTCGAGACATTTTTGTTGTCCTGTAGAGAAATCTCTCAACTCCGACAGGCACCTGAGACTCCTCCGAGGCATCTCCCAGAGTCTTCTGTCCTCTGCTTTAACTACCTAAGGGGTCAGGTAGAAGCCCCAGACTCCTCCAAGGAAGCTACCGTTGAGGTTTTTCTCTTTTTTGGAGGAACCGCTGCCCTCCGGGATCCCCTGTGATTCCTTCCAGACGTCTCCTAGAGTCTTTTGGCCTTTTCTTATAAGGACCGGAGATCCCAGGTAGCAGCCCCAGACATGTCTAATGAGGCTACCCAAGATGATTCTTCTCTTTTGCAGGAAGCTCTCTTCTGCGGGATGGACGCAAGACTCCTCCCAGGCGTCTCCCAGAATGTTTTGACCTCCGCGTTCGGGACTGGAGATCCCAGCTACCTGCCCCAGGCTCCTCCAAGTAAGTAGCTCGAGACATTTTTGTTGTCCTGTAGAGAAATCTCTCAACTCCGACAGCCACCTGAGACTCCTCCGAGGCATCTCCCAGAGTCTTCTGTCTTCTGCTTTAGCTATCTAAGGGGTCAGGTAGAAGCCCCAGACTCCTCCAAGGAAGCTACCTACCGTTGAGGTTTTTTTCTTTTTTGGAGGAACCGCTGCCCTCCGGGATCCCCTGTGATTCCTTCCAGACGTCTCCTAGAGTCTTTTGGCCTTTTCTTATAAGGACCGGAGATCCCAGGTAGCAGCCCCAGACTTGTCTAATGAGGCTACCCAAGATGATTCTTCTCTTTTGCAGGAAGCTCTCTTCTGCGGGATCGACGCAAGACTCCTCCCAGGTGTCTCCCAGAATGTTTTGACCTCCGCGTTCGGCACCGGAGATCCCAGCTACCTGCCCCAGACTCCTCCAAGTAAGTAGCTCGAGACATTTTTGTTGTCCTGTAGAGAAATCTCTCAACTCCGACATCCACCTGAGACTCCTCCGAGGCATCTCCCAGAGTCTTCTGTCTTCTGCTTTAGCTATCTAAGGGGTCAGGTAGAAGCCCCAGACTCCTCCAAGGAAGCTACCGTTGAGGTTTTTTTCTTTTTTGGAGGAGCCTCTGACCTCCGGGATCCCCTGTGATTCCTTCCAGACGTCTCCTAGAGTCTTTTGGCCTTTTCTTATAAGGACCGGAGATCCCAGGTAGCAGCCCCAGACATGTCTAATGAGGCTACCCAAGATGATTCTTCTCTTTTGCAGGAAGCTCTCTTCTGCGGGATCGACGCAAGACTTCTCCCAGGCGTCTCCCAGAATGTTTTGACCTCCGTGTTCGAGACTGGAGATCCCAGCTACCTGCCCCAGGCTCCTCCAAGTAAGTAGCTCGAGACATTTTTGTTGTCCTGTAGAGAAATCTCTCAACTCCGACATCCACCTGAGACTCCTCCGAGGCATCTCCCAGAGTCTTCTGTCTTCTGCTTTACCTACCTAAGGGGTCAGGTAGAAGCCCCAGACTCCTCCAAGGAAGCTACCGTTGAGGTTTTTTTCTTTTTTGGAGGAACCGCTGCCCTCCGGGATCTCCTGTGATTCCTTCCAGACCTCACCTAGAGTCTTCTGGCCTTTTCTTATAAGGGCTGGAGATCCCAGGTAGCAGCCCCAGACTTGTCTAATGAGGCTACCCAAGATGATTCTTCTCTTTTGCAGGAAGCTCTTTTCTGCGGGATCAACGCAAGACTCCTCCCAGGCGTCTCCCAGAATGTTTTGACCTCTGCGTTCGGGACCGGAGATCCCATCTACCTGCCCCAGACTCCTCCAAGTAAGTAGCTCGAGACATTTTTGTTGTCCTGTAGAGAAATCTCTCAGCTCTGACAGCCACCTGAGACTCCTCCCAGGCATCTCCCAGAGTCTTCTGTCCTCTGCTTTAACTACCTAAGGTGTCAGAAGCCCCAGACTCCTCCAAGGAAGCTACCGTTGAGGTTTTTTTCTTTTCTTGGAGGAACCGCTGCCCTCCGGGATCTCCTGTGATTCCTTCCAGATGTCTCCTAGAGCCTTTTGGCCTTTTCTAATAAGGACCAGAGATCCCAGGTAGCAGCCCCAGACATGTCTAATGAGGCTACCCTAGATGATTCTTCTCTTTTGCAGGAAGCTCTCTTCTGCGGGATCGACGCAAGACTCCTCCCAGGCGTCTCCCAGAATGTTTTGACCTCCGCGTTCGGGCCCGGAGATCCCATCTACCTGCCCCAGACTCCTCCAAGTAAGTAGCTCGAGATATTTTTGTTCTCCTGTAGAGAAATCTCTCAGCTCTGACAGCCACCTGAGACTCCTCCCAGGCATCTCCCACAGTCTTCTGTCTTCTGCTTTACCTACCTAAGGGGTCAGGTAGAAGCCCCAGACTCCTCCAAGGAAGCTACCGTTGAGGTTTTTTTCTTTTTTGGAGGAACCGCTGCCCTCCGGGATCCCCTGTGATTCCTTCCAGACGTCTCCTAGAGTCTTTTGGCCTTTTCTTATAAGGACCAGAGATCCCAGGTAGCAGCCCCAGACTTGTCTAATGAGGCTACCCAAGATGATTCTTCTCTTTTGCAGGAAGCTCTCTTTTGCGGGATCGACGCAAGACTCCTCCCAGGCGTCTCCCAGAATGTTTTGACCTCTGCGTTCAGGACTGGAGATCCCAGCTACCTGCCCCAGGCTCCTCCAAGTAAGTAGCTCGAGACATTTTTGTTCTCCTGTAGAGAAATCTCTCAACTCCGACAGGCACCTGAGACTCCTCCCAGGCATCTCCCACAGTCTTCTGTCCTCTGCTTTACCTACCTAAGGGGTCAGGTAGAAGCCCCAGACTCCTCCAAGGAAGCTACCGTTGAGGTTTTTTTCTTTTTTTGGAGGAACCGCTGCCCTCCGGGATCTCCTGTGATTCCTTCCAGACGTCTCCTAGAGTCTTCTGGCCTTTTCTTATAAGGACCGGAGATCCCAGGTAGCAGCCCCAGACTTGTCTAATGAGGCTACCCAAGATGATTCTTCTCTTTTGCAGGAAGCTCTCTTCTGCGGGATCGACGCAAGACTCCTCCCAGGTGTCTCCCAGAATGTTTTGACCTCCGCGTTCGGCACCGGAGATCCCAGCTACCTGCCCCAGACTCCTCCAAGTAAGTAGCTCGAGACATTTTTGTTGTCCTGTAGAGAAATCTCTCAACTCCGACATCCACCTGAGACTCCTCCGAGGCATCTCCCAGAGTCTTCTGTCTTCTGCTTTACCTACCTATGGGGTCAGGTAGAAGCCCCAGACTCCTCCAAGGAAGCTACTACCGTTGAGGTTTTTTTCTTTTTTGGAGGAGCCTCTGACCTCCGGGATCCCCTGTGATTCCTTCCAGACGTCTCCTAGAGTCTTCTGGCCTTTTCTTATAAGGGCCGGAGATCCCAGGTAGCAGCCCCAGACTTATCTAATGAGGCTACCCTAGATGATTCTTCTCTTTTGCAGGAAGCTCTCTTCTGCGGGATGGACGCAAGACTCCTCCCAGGCGTCTCCCAGAATGTTTTGACCTCCGCGTTCGGGACTGGAGATCCCAGCTACCTGCCCCAGACTCCTCCAAGTAAGTAGCTCGAGACATTTTTGTTGTCCTGTAGAGAAATCTCTCAACTCCGACAGCCACCTGAGACTCCTCCGAGGCATCTCCCAGAGTCTTCTGTCTTCTGCTTTAGCTATCTAAGGGGTCAGGTAGAAGCCCCAGACTCCTCCAAGGAAGCTACCGTTGAGGTTTTTTCTTTTTTGGAGGAACCGCTGCCCTCCGGGATCCCCTGTGATTCCTTCCAGACGTCTCCTAGAGTCTTCTGGCCTTTTCTTATAAGGGCCGGAGATCCCAGGTAGCAGCCCCAGACTTATCTAATGAGGCTACCCTAGATGATTCTTCTCTTTTGCAGGAAGCTCTCTTCTGCGGGATGGACGCAAGACTCCTCCCAGGCGTCTCCCAGAATGTTTTGACCTCCGCGTTCGGGACTGGAGATCCCAGCTACCTGCCCCAGACTCCTCCAAGTAAGTAGCTCGAGACATTTTTGTTGTCCTGTAGAGAAATCTCTCAACTCCGACAGCCACCTGAGACTCCTCCGAGGCATCTCCCAGAGTCTTCTGTCTTCTGCTTTAGCTATCTAAGGGGTCAGGTAGAAGCCCCAAACTCCTCCAAGGAAGCTACCGTTGAGGTTTTTTCTTTTTTGGAGGAACCGCTGCCCTCCGGGATCCCCTGTGATTCCTTCCAGACGTCTCCTAGAGTCTTCTGGCCTTTTCTTATAAGGGCCGGAGATCCCAGGTAGCAGCCCCAGACATGTCTAATGAGGCTACCCTAGATGATTCTTCTCTTTTGCAGGAAGCTGTCTTCTGCGGGATCGACGCAAGACTCCTCCCAGGCGTCTCCCAGAATGTTTTGACCTCTGCGTTCAGGACCGGAGATCCCATCTACCTGCCCCAGACTCCTCCAAGTAAGTAGCTCGAGACATTTTTGTTGTCCTGTAGAGAAATCTCTCAGCTCTGACAGCCACCTGAGACTCCTCCGAGGCATATCCCAGAGTCTTCTGTCTTCTGCTTTACCTACCTAAGGGGTCAGGTAGAAGCCCCAGACTCCTCCAAGGAAGCTACCATTGAGGTTTTTTTCTTTTTTGGAGGAACCGCTGCCCTCCGGGATCCCCTGTGATTCCTTCCAGACGTCTCCTAGAGTCTTTTGGCCTTTTCTTATAAGGACCAGAGATCCCAGGTAGCAGCCCCAGACATGTCTAATGAGGCTACCCAAGATGATTCTTCTCTTTTGCAGGAAGCTCTCTTTTGCGGGATCGACGCAAGACTCCTCCCAGGCGTCTCCCAGAATGTTTTGACCTCTGCGTTCAGGACTGGAGATCCCAGCTACCTGCCCCAGGCTCCTCCAAGTAAGTAGCTCGAGACATTTTTGTTCTCCTGTAGAGAAATCTCTCAACTCCGACAGGCACCTGAGACTCCTCCCAGGCATCTCCCACAGTCTTCTGTCCTCTGCTTTACCTACCTAAGGGGTCAGGTAGAAACCCCAGACTCCTCCAAGGAAGCTACCGTTGAGGTTTTTTTCTTTTTTTGGAGGAACCGCTGCCCTCCGGGATCTCCTGTGATTCCTTCCAGACGTCTCCTAGAGTCTTCTGGCCTTTTCTTATAAGGGCCGGAGATCCCAGGTAGCAGCCCCAGACTTATCTAATGAGGCTACCCTAGATGATTCTTCTCTTTTGCAGGAAGCTCTCTTCTGCGGGATGGACGCAAGACTCCTCCCAGGCGTCTCCCAGAATGTTTTGACCTTCGCGTTCGGGACTGGAGATCCCAGCTACCTGCCCCAGACTCCTCCAAGTAAGTAGCTCGAGACATTTTTATTGTCCTGTAGAGAAATCTCTCAACTCCGACAGCCACCTGAGACTCCTCCCAGGCATCTCCCAGAGTCTTCTGTCTTCTGCTTTAGCTATCTAAGGGGTCAGGTAGAAGCCCCAGACTCCTCCAAGGAAGCTACCGTTGAGGTTTTTTTCTTTTTTGGAGGAACCGCTGCCCTCCGGGATCCCCTGTGATTCCTTCCAGACGTCTCCTAGAGTCTTTTGGCCTTTTCTTATAAGGACCGGAGATCCCAGGTAGCAGCCCCAGACTTGTCTAATGAGGCTACCCAAGATGATTCTTCTCTTTTGCAGGAAGCTCTCTTCTGCGGGATCGACGCAAGACTCCTCCCAGGTGTCTCCCAGAATGTTTTGACCTCCGCGTTCGGCACCGGAGATCCCAGCTACCTGCCCCAGACTCCTCCAAGTAAGTAGCTCGAGACATTTTTGTTGTCCTGTAGAGAAATCTCTCAACTCCGACATCCACCTGAGACTCCTCCCAGGCATCCCCCAGAGTCTTCTGTCTTCTGCTTTACCTACCTAAGGGGTCAGGTAGAAGCCCCAGACTCCTCCAAGGAAGCTACCTACCGTTGAGGTTTTTTTCTTTTTTGGAGGAGCCTCTGACCTCCGGGATCCCCTGTGATTCCTTCCAGACGTCTCCTAGAGTCTTCTGGCCTTTTCTTATAAGGGCTGGAGATCCCAGGTAGCAGCCCCAGACTTGTCTAATGAGGCTACCCAAGATGATTCTTCTCTTTTGCAGGAAGCTCTTTTCTGCGGGATCAACGCAAGACTCCTCCCAGGTGTCTCCCAGAATGTTTTGACCTCTGCGTTCGGGACCGGAGATCCCATCTACCTGCCCCAGACTCCTCCAAGTAAGTAGCTCGAGACATTTTTGTTCTCCTGTAGAGAAATCTCTCAGCTCTGACAGCCACCTGAGACTCCTCCGAGGCATCTCCCAGAGTCTTCTGTCCTCTGCTTTAACTACCTAAGGTGTCAGAAGCCCCAGACTCCTCCAAGGAAGCTACCGTTGAGGTTTTTTTCTTTTCTTGGAGGAACCGCTGCCCTCCGGGATCTCCTGTGATTCCTTCCAGATGTCTCCTAGAGTCTTTTGGCCTTTTCTTATAAGGACCGGAGATCCCAGGTAGCAGCCCCACACTTGTCCAGTGAGGCTACCCTAGATGATTCTTCTCTTTTGCAGGAAGCTCTCTTCTGCGGGATCGACGCAAGACTCCTCCCAGGCGTCTCCCAGAATGTTTTGACCTCCGCGTTCAGGACTGCAGATCCCAGCTACCTGCCCCAGACTCCTCCAAGTAAGTAGCTCGAGACATTTTTGTTCTCCTGTAGAGAAATCTCTCAGCTCTGACAGCCACCTGAGACTCCTCCCAGGCATCTCCCAGAGTCTTCTGTCTTCTGCTTTAACTACCTAAGGTGTCAGAAGCCCCAGACTCCTCCAAGGAAGCTACCGTTGAGGTTTTTTTCTTTTTTGGAGGAACCGCTGCCCTCCGGGATCCCCTGTGATTCCTTCCAGACATCTCCTAGAGTCTTTTGGCCTTTTCTTATAAGGGCTGGAGATCCCAGGTAGCAGCCCCAGACATGTCTAATGAGGCTACCCAAGATGATTCTTCTCTTTTGCAGGAAGCTCTTTTCTGCGGGATCAACGCAAGACTCCTCCCAGGCGTCTCCCAGAATGTTTTGACCTCTGCGTTCAGGACCGGAGATCCCATCTACCTGCCCCAGACTCCTCCAAGTAAGTAGCTCGAGACATTTTTGTTCTCCTGTAGAGAAATCTCTCAGCTCTGACAGCCACCTGAGACTCCTCCCAGGCATCTCCCAGAGTCTTCTGTCTTCTGCTTTACCTACCTAAGGGGTCAGGTAGAAGCCCCAGACTCCTCCAAGGAAGCTACCGTTGAGGTTTTTTTCTTTTTTGGAGGAACCGCTGCCCTCCGGGATCCCCTGTGATTCCTTCCAGACGTCTCCTAGAGTGTTCTGGCCTTTTCTTATAAGGGCTGCAGATCCCAGGTAGCAGCCCCAGACTTGTCTAATGAGGCTACCCAAGATGATTCTTCTCTTTTGCAGGAAGCTCTTTTCTGCGGGATCAACGCAAGACTCCTCCCAGGCGTCTCCCAGAATGTTTTGACCTCTGCGTTCAGGACCGGAGATCCCATCTACCTGCCCCAGACTCCTCCAAGTAAGTAGCTCGAGACATTTTTGTTCTCCTGTAGAGAAATCTCTCAGCTCTGACAGCCACCTGAGACTCCTCCCAGGCATCTCCCAGAGTCTTCTGTCTTCTGCTTTACCTACCTAAGGGGTCAGGTAGAAGCCCCAGACTCCTCCAAGGAAGCTACCGTTGAGGTTTTTTTCTTTTTTGGAGGAACCGCTGCCCTCCGGGATCCCCTGTGATTCCTTCCAGACGTCTCCTAGAGTCTTTTGGCCTTTTCTTATAAGGACCAGAGATCCCAGGTAGCAGCCCCAGACATGTCTAATGAGGCTACCCAAGATGATTCTTCTCTTTTGCAGGAAGCTCTCTTCTGCGGGATCGACGCAAGACTCCTCCCAGGCGTCTCCCAGAATGTTTTGACCTCTGCGTTCAGGACCGGAGATCCCATCTACCTGCCCCAGACTCCTCCAAGTAAGTAGCTCGAGACATTTTTGTTCTCCTGTAGAGAAATCTCTCAGCTCTGACAGCCACCTGAGACTCCTCCCAGGCATCTCCCACAGTCTTCTGTCTTCTGCGTTACCTACCTAAGGGGTCAGGTAGAAGCCCCAGACTCCTCCAAGGAAGCTACCGTTGAGGTTTTTTTCTTTTTTGGAGGAACCGCTGCCCTCCGGGATCCCCTGTGATTCCTTCCAGACGTCTCCTAGAGTGTTCTGGCCTTTTCTTATAAGGGCCGGAGATCCCAGGTAGCAGCCCCAGACTTGTCTAATGAGGCTACCCAAGATGATTCTTCTCTTTTGCAGGAAGCTCTTTTCTGCGGGATCAATGCAAGACTCCTCCCAGGCGTCTCCCAGAATGTTTTGACCTCTGCGTTCAGGACCGGAGATCCCATCTACCTGCCCCAGACTTCTCCAAGTAAGTAGCTCGAGACATTTTTGTTCTCCTGTAGAGAAATCTGTCAGCTCTGACAGCCACCTGAGACTCCTCCCAGGCATCTCCCACAGTCTTCTGTCCTCTGCGTTACCTACCTAAGGGGTCAGGTAGAAGCCCCAGACTCCTCCAAGGAAGCTACCGTTGAGGTTTTTTTCTTTTTTGGAGAAACCTCTGCCCTCCGGGATCCCCTGTGATTCCTTCCAGACGTCTCCTAGAGTCTTTTGGCCTTTTCTTATAAGGACCAGAGATCCCAGGTAGCAGCCCCAGACTTGTCTAATGAGGCTACTCCAGATGATTTTTCTCCTTTGGAGGAAGCTCTTTCCTCTGGGATCCACCTGAGACTCCTCACAGGCATCTCCCAGGATCTTTGACCTCTACTTTACGGACCTAAGATCCTAAGAAAAGATCACTATGAAAAGGCCAAAAGGCTCTGGAAGATGCCTGGGAGGAGTCACGGGTGGATCCCAAAGGGGCGAGCTTCCTCCAAAAAAGAAAAAACCTCAAGGGTATTTTCCTTTTAGGAGTCTGGTTCTGCTACCTGAGGTCTTGCATGAGCAGCAGGCAGTAACCTAGCCAAAATCGACCGGAGGAGGCCTGACAAGGGGTCCTGCTCAGTGCTGCAGAGGAAGGCAATAAACCCCCGGGGCCCAGTGCCAATCTGCGCCAGGGGAAAATTCCTTCCTGACCCCAGAGCTGGCGATTGGCTATTCCCTGAGCACGTGTGAGCAAGACCTGCCTCCTGGTCCTGCAGGCCGGACAGGCCCCCCAAAGGATGCCCAAGCCCTGTTCTCCCTGAACCTGGAGCCATCTTGGGGCTTCCGAGAGCAGCCAAGTGCCCCCAGCCTGATCAGCTTTGGGGGCAAGAATCCTTCCCACGCCTTCGGCCCACCAGCGGGTGCTCCAAAGCACTGGGAGCCCTGGCAACATCTCTGCATCCCACTTCTTACGGCTGCTGCCACTGGTTCCGCAGGGAGTGAGGACGGCGAGCTCTGCAGTGCTCCTCAAGAAGACATTCCCTTGGTCTTGCCACAGCTCCCCATCCAAACAAGCCTGATGGCCTCGGGCACCTCCAGGGCTTGGTGGTTCTTCTCGTCTCCAGCAGCCTGGTCCAGCCTCTGGTCTTCCTCCCTCAGCACTGGGCAAGGAATTCCAGCGGCTCCTCACGGACTTCCTCTGGGATGTGTCTGGGCCGCCTGCCAGGCAGACTGGCAGTGGGACAGGGGAGGCTGCCCCTTTTATAGTGCCCCGGGGCATTGTGACTGCTGCGTTGCCGGGTGGTGGCACTGTGACACGGGGTGGGGGGCGAGGGGGCCCCCTGTGCGCAGCGCTGCCTGCCGCCCCTCGGCCCAGCATCCTTGGGAGGAAGGCCTTTGGGGTGCCGGCCCCGCGGGCTGTGTGGCGTTACTGAGTCCAGAAGTTTGGCAGAAAATAAACTGCCTTGCGTTCCAGCTTATCCTCAGATGTCAGAGGGCCTGGGGACGGCTAGGTTTAATTTCTTTCTGAGCGATGTCCAATTTGACGCTCTAAGGGCGGTCGCGTTCAATATGCTGAGCTATCACGATGAGGGATGCCCTTAATAGCGCACTGTACGCTCAGCTTAGCCACGTTCAACGCACGAGAATGACCAGACTTAGGGAGTTTGGTTGCACTAACGAACTATCACGACTAGATAAATGAGCAGCGCAGTTTATTAAAGCAACGGTACAGGTGCTTTTGGATTGCCCGTGATAAATAGACTGTCTGCAAAGCACGTGCAGGTGGCAATACAGTCGCCTACAAGCGCATGAAATGATGAAAGAAAAGAGCTCTGAAGAATTCTAAGTTTCCTTAGGAAGCACTCGGTACAGCCGAGTGTTCGAATCTCACGCGATAGGCATCCGTATGGCGGGTGGGGAGAGAGGCTCAGCTCGTTGACTGATCCCAGAAGTCAGCGATGTCCTCCCGACTTGTCTGTGATGGTGTCTTCCCTGACATTTCTCCTCTCTTAAGCCCTTTTATATTTTCTGAGTTTTTTGGTGGAGCTTGAGTGACTCTAGTCATACATACCTTTCCTTTGATTGGTATAAAGTTCTCTCGGTTTGCTTATAAAGGTATACGCTAGAGAAAATTCAGAGCGCGTGCTCAGTGGGGGGGTGGTCACACCTTGGAGGTGGGTTACTTTGGGGGTGGAGGTGTGTTTTGGCATTATAATGAGCAGAGTTCACCAAAAAGACCTGCTGTTGCGTGTGAGTACCCCAGAACTGGGCATGTGTGATATAAGCCAGAAGTAGGGCGTTAGCTCGACAGAACCCCCATTGTGTTACCTCCTTGCTTCAGTGGGTTCAATGCAGGGACCAACCACTCTCGTTCCTATCGTCCCGGTTCCCTATCCCTGCAATCACAGAGCCTGGCCGCGGGGTCTTGGCTCCGCTCCACCCTCCGTGTTACTTTTCAGAGTCAGCGTACCAAGCTCCCCTGGTGTTGCTGACGTCTAAAGTTGCAGGTCACGTTGCTTGGGGAGCTCCCATGGAACCCCATTTAGGTGTGCGCTGCGTTCCTCCCTGGAGGTTCACCTTCCCTCAAGGGGCAGCGGGGGGCGTGCGTCATACCGACAAGTCACCTCCGGCAATCATTCCACGGGCTGTCGCTGTGGCCAGGAGGCCCGGGGGTTTCTCCCTGCCCTTGGCGGCCATGCCCTGGGCCAGGTGCTGGGTGTCCCTGGCGCCTCCTCTGCCACTCGGCTTGCAAGGAGAAGCCTGGTGCTGTTCCTCTTCTCTCGGGCCATGGCAGGAACCAAGCGTGCAGCGCAGAGACCGCCCCTATTAGCCGTCCCCTCTCTGTGCCAGAGCTAAAGCCTATGCGGCCCTGCAGCCAGGAGGAGCAGGGACTTGATGTGGCTGGACACAACCCCTTTTCGTGGGGCGTAAAGGGGGTGATTTCGGCAGCCGCAGCCTGGAGGCAAGCCAAAGTGTAACCAGAGCCATAGGTTTGGATGGTGGGTGCCAACAGCCCGCCACGGAAGTAAGCCAGGCTTTGAGAAACAAGTGCGCGGAGGTGACCCCGGTGTGGTGGAAGGAAAGGTTGATCGTAGTCAGACGTGGACCATTTGGATCCGTGACCAAAGCCCAGCCAGGCAAAGGCCAGGCAGCTCTTCCAAACTGTCAAAATAGCCCATTGCTGCTATTGCCGTCACATCCCCTTGTCCCACTGAAACCCAGCTGCGCAGCCTTTCTATTAAACACACCTGTTGGCCGTGTTTCTAGGGGATACCAAAGGCGCTTCAGCCATGGGTGAAACTTCCACAGCTGACCTGTGACTTGAACCTTTCTGAGAGTTCTTTGCCTACCTCAGTTTGTGGGAAGATGTTCAGATGTTATCGGAAACCCTGGCAAGTCTCCTTTTTCCCTTAGGATTTATTATTTTGAGTACCGAAAGATGAAGAGAGGTAGTCTCCTTGCCATTTTGTGCGTTGGTGCCAAAATGGATCTGTACCTTCAGACTATGTAAATAAGGGCATCTAGGGCACAGACATTCCTTTGGTTGTGGTGATGCCAGAGGTGAAAGACAGGGTTTGGTTCCCTCTGCAGGAACTCTGCAGAGATGTAGAGAGCATGCACGGTTTCCTCACCGTTCCTTACCAAGGCACCAAGGGACGTTTGCTACCACACTGTCAGGGGAGGTTCGGACTTGACGTGAGGAGACATTTCTTTCCCAAGAGGGTGTTCACACCCTGAAACAGGCTTCCTGGAGAGGCGGTGGATGCCCCATGCCTGTCAGTGTTGAAGAGACATTTGGACAATGCCCTTAATACCATGCTTGAACTTTTGGTCAGGCCTGAAATGGTCGGGTAGTTGGACTAGATGATGGTTGTAGGTTCCTTCCAGCTGAACTATTCCAGTCTATTCTGTTCTGTTCTGTTCTGTTCTACTCTGCTCTGTTCCCTGTGCTCACCATGAGTCAAATACCAATGAGACCAGTTATTTGCCTGAAACACCAGGAGGGTTTCAGCTCCAAAAGCACTTTGAAGGACACATAACACAAAGGTTGCAAGTGGAAACAGGCTATTATTTTTATTTTTCTGAGTCTGTTTCAGAGCCGATGCTCACAAGCCTTAACACAATGTGCCTGTGTAGCCAGGAGCAGGCTGATGCATTCTTCAGTTGAGCTTGAGAAAACATCCTTTGCAGCCCGGCAAAGGCAAGTCACAGAGCTACAAAAAGTAGCAGGAGGAATACAGGCCAAGCAGTCCCTGTTTCCTGAAGGGTGAGAACGTGCAGAATGAGGATCAGGACCGACCACACACAAAAGAAGAAGGAGGAGGAGGAGGAGGTGTGTGGTATCGTGGGGTATTTTCCACAGTATGAGAGGTAGAGGTGCAAAGCGTATTTTTGCGTTCGTCAACTTTCTGCGCCGCTGTGCTTCTTGGCCAACAATGCACGAAAGGCGCTCTCGTGCTGGCCGTGCGCTTGATTTGCATGCAGGGAGAGGCAAAAAGTGGCAGCTCACGATGGGGCAGCAAGCCTGGAGCCCTTCCAAGCACAGGCTGTTTTGCCCAAGCCAGAAGCCCTGGGGAAATGGAGCTAAGGGAAGAGCAGAGCTCGCTCCGCTCCCGCTCCAGACTTGCCCTGGGCAAGAGAGCCCGAGAGAGCCAGGGCACGAGCGGTGCCTTGGAGGTGCAAGAGCAGCAGGCAGGGAGCTAGGCGAAAGGGCCCAGAGGAGCCCTGCCAAGGGGCTGTGCTCAGTGCTACAGAGGACAAGAAGCAACCCCCGGGAGCATCCCCTGGAGCCCGGCCTGGGAGTCAGAAAGGTTCCTCCCCCCGGATGCAGGGCACGAGGGCCACCTTCGTGGAGCATGAGCAGCGGGCACCTAGCCACAACGGCCCAAAGGAGCCCTGGCGAGGGGCCGTGCTCAGTGCTGCAGGGGAAGGCAAAAAACCCCTGGGGACACTTGCTAGCCCACTGTGGGGGAAAAAAAGCCTTCCTCCCCCCAGCTGCAGGGCACGAGAGGCCATCTTCGTGGTGCACGAGCAGCAGGCAGTAACCTAGCCAGAACGGACCAGAGGAGCCCTGACAAGTGGTCCTGCTCAGTGCTGCAGAGGAAGGCAAAAAACCCCCGGGGCCCAGTGCGAATCTGCCCCGGGGGAAAATTCCTTCCTGACCCCAGAGCTGGGATCGGCTATTCCCTGAGCACGTGAGCAAGACCTGCCTCCTGGTCCCACAGGCTGGTCACGCCTCCCAGGGGATGCCCAGCCCCAGATTTCGTCAGTGCCGCTACCCAAGATGATTTTGCTCCACTGGAGGAAGCTCTGCTCTTCGGGATCCACCCGAGACTCCTCCCAGGCATCTCCCAGAGTCTTTTAGCCACTGCTTTACCTACCTACCGCCTCAGGTAGCAGCCCCAGTCTCTTCCAAGGAAGCTACCCAAGATGATTCTTCTCTTTTGCAGGAAGCGCTCTCTTCTTTGGGATCGACCCAAGACTCCTCCCAGGCGTCTCCAGAATGTTTTGACCTCCGTGTTCGGGACCGGAGATCCCAGCTACCTGCCCCAGACTCCTCCAAGTAAGTAGCTCGAGACATTTTTGTTGTCCTGTAGAGAAATCTCTCAACTCCAACAGCCACCTGAGACTCCTCCCAGGCATCTCCCAGAGTCTTCTGTCCTCTGCTTTACCTACCTAAGGTGTCAGGTAGAAGCCTCAGACTCCTCCAAGGAAGCTACTGTTGAGGTTTTTTTCTTTCTTGGAGGAACCTGTGCCCTCCGGGATCCCCTGTGATTCCTTCCAGACGTCTCCTAGAGTCTTTTGGCCTTTTCTTATAAGGACCAGAGATCCCAGGTAGCAGCCTCGGACTTGTCTAATGAGGCTGGGCTGAAACCACGACATGAGGCCAAAGAAGGCTAAAGGACGAGGAAGACGAGGAGGAGGAGGAAAGAGGAGGCAGCAGGAGGCAAGAGCACAAGCGTGAAGCAAGTGGAGGAGGAGGCAATAAAAGGCAAGAGGAGGTCCGAGAAGGACAAAGACACCTTTTCCTTCTGCCTCCTTTGCCTTCTCCCTCATCACGTTGCTTCCCATTTCTCCTGTTACCTCCACCGTTTCCTACATCCTCCTCGTCCTCCTCCAACTCCTCCTCCATGACCTGTTTTATCCTGCATCTTCTTCATGCATCTTATGGCATGCTGTTGCCTCCTCCTCTTTTCCTTCCTTTTGCCTCCTTTTTGCCTCCTCCTAGTTTACGTCTGGGGTCCTCCCGTGTTCCCTGGTGCCTCATCTTTTTCTTACTCCTGTTGCCTCCTGTTGCTTCCTGTGGCACCCTGATGCCTCCTCCTCCTTCTCTTATTGATTCTTGTTGCCTCCTCCTCCTGCTTCTCTACCTCCTGCGTGCTGCTGTGTCCCCCTCTTGCCTCCACTATTTCTCTTCCCGCTGTGTCTTCCTGTTGCCTCCTCCTTCTCCTGTTGCCACCTAGAGCATCCTGTTGCCTACTTCTCTCTTTGTTAGTGTTGCCTCCTGTTGCATCCTATTGTCTCCTTCTTTCTCTCTTTGTCTTGCCTCCCGTTGCATCCTCCTTCTTTTGTCTCTTGTGTCCTGCTACGTCCTCCTCTTGCCTCCTTTTTTTCCTTCTCCTGTGGCTGTCTGTTGCCTCGTCCTCCTGTTGCCTCGTCTGGCATCCTGTGGTCTCTTCCTTTTTCGCTTTCTGTTGCCTCTTGTTGCCTCCTCCTCCTCCTCCTTTTCCTGCTACCTCCTTTTGCCTCCTCCTGCTTTACCTCCTGTGTCCTGCTGTGTCCTCGTGTTGCCTCCGCCTCCTTGTGTTGCCTCCTCCTCCTCGGCCTCCTCTTGCCGAGACAAAGGTGACCTTTGTCTCGTGGTGCCTCTGCAAGGGTCCTCAGCAAAGCATGCATAGTTTATACAAAGTAATCAGGCTTGCCTAGTGAAGCTATGGATTAATGGTCCTCCTTAAAGGACAACGTCTCATGTTTAACCCTAAACTGAGCAGTATCACCATGGCTAGGCCATAACTCACACGTATGACTACACGTGGACTAAGCCCCAGATGAGAGCAGAAATTGTTGTTGCTAAGCCTGGGTGACAGAGCTGAGTGTGAGCCTCCCTGGTGTGAGCTGAGCGCATGAGTGCCCTGCCTGCCCCTGCCTTGGTGCTTTGGGAACTGGGGTGAAAGGGAAAGGCAGACTCGTGTAGTTACGGGACCTCTTGAGGTGTCCTGGGTTTGCTTTGCTCATTGCTCGTGTAATGTTTCCTCGGCTGTTCACTAGATACGTGCACCGAGAGGCAAACCAGGCCATGACCTGGCTTTCCAATTGAAGGTTTCCTCTTGCAATAAAACGTGCTTCCGTTTTCTCGTGGGTAACAGCCTGAAAGATAGAAGCTGAAGCAGCATGTGCCTGTTGTGCAAATAGGTAACAACAGATGGTTGTATTCGGTTGATCCTTAGTTGCTTCCTGCGTAGGAAAACTGTACGTTAATTTAATCTTTGTGTATAGGCAGGGCCTTGCTACTGTTACTGGGTAGGCAGCAAGTATGTGGATGTCCGGTCTTGTGCATGTTTGTGACTGATCTTTGTTGCTTCTTTTGATGAGGAAAGTCTTGCTGTGTACTCCCAAGGAATGAGAGAAATGCAAGGAACTGATGAAGAAAGAGCTGCCGATCCAGATGGGAGTGTTAGGTTTTAAATTTTCTTGACTGTGTTCTAGCCAAAAGCCTTGTCTTAAACAACTGAAGTGAGCTGGACAGCTGGGTATTTGTCATCCCTGCGCAATTCTGTATCGCTACAGCCTTTACCAGCCGTGGTGATGGACTGGGGACCTGTCCTGTAGTGAGGTCAAAGAGGGTATTCAGGAAAAAAAGGGTACTTTTCCAAAACGCTTACAAGACAGAAGGCAACAGCTGCTGTAGACAGGTGGGAATACACAGGAACAGGCAGACTCGCTCAGAATGAGGAACAGTGATCTGGGTACAGCTGTAGCGTGACAGTGTTCATGGCCTTGAGCAGCACAGCAGGAATTTTGAGGCAGCATGGCCCGGGCAGGGGTGTGTGAAGAGCTCCGCCGGAGCATGGAGATGGGCAGGGGAGAGCACAGTGCTGTTGGTGTTGGTGCGCAGCAGGGGACAGTCAGTGGAGGCTGCTCTCGGGACGTACAATTAAGAGCTGTCATCTTGGTACTCAGTGGGAAATAACACGTTCCCAAAATAACGAGACATGACTTGTGGTGCGCATGCATTCATGGTTTCCAAGTAGTCAGGCAACGATAAGAGCTATACCCAATTAGCAGTCAACAGGAAAGGCAAGACTTCCTCTTCATAAAGGTGTTTATTTATCATAATATAATTTTATTTCTAATACAAAACTGTCACCATTCTAATAATAATTATCCACCTTTACAGTAATACTTACTCACCATTCATCAGCCTTCTCCATTTCTTTTTTCAGTCTTTACTTACACCAAACTGGATATAAAACGTAAACGCTGAAAAGTGCAGAAAATCCTGGACAGCCTTCAGCTTGTCCCAAGGCTCTCTTTCTCTGCAAGCCCAATAAAACAATGTCTAATTAGACTAGTGCATGCTAGGGCAGCAGGAGAGGATTAGTTTGGCCCATCGCTTCTTCACAGGAACATGGTGGGGAGGTTGTTTGTTTTTCTTACACAGGGACTGGAGGGGCTGGAGAATGCAAATACTGGTGTCCTTGATTTTGTGTGGATTGATGAGTTGTACATTGTGGTCACTCTTCCAAATCCAGGTCAAAGACGTACCAACAAGAGGCTGAATTTTGACATGCAGCATTGTCTCGAAAGGCACCTTGCGAGTGCCAGCCGATGCAAACGCTGCAGAAACAGGAGGACCCCTCCGAGAAAACTGCAGCTGGGGCGTTTGCTCAGCATTTCCTGGTTGATCTTGTTGACTCCGTCTGGAGCAATCTTTGTGAGAGTGGCTGTTCCTCTGATCCACTTTAGAGAGGTTTGTAAGGGTTTTTCTTCCTCTGTTTGCATGTGAACATGGCAATGTAACGGGCCCAATAACCGTGACACACAACTGAACATCTTGTTTCTTGATGTTATGTACTAAAAGCACACCGAATTTATTTATTCCTTTGCGTTTGTGGCTGGGCAGAGTGTTTCTGTTTTCAAACAATGCCAGTTTGAAAGCTAACGCTTCTGGTCATCTGTAGTGGGTTTTGGGTTTGGTTATGGTTGTTGGTTTTTTTTTCCTGAGAAGAGCTGCTTTCATATTCCTGTGAATTAAGTGTCTGGTTAGCACAAATAGACCATGTAGGAGGAATCTGTATTGTAATCAATGTATTTGGGCTGGCCAGACAAAGAGGTCACAGTTCTGAGAGTCTTTCTGCATCCTTCTCGAGGATTAGGAGAGCAAGGCAGAAATGAGTAGACATGAGAAACTCAGGGTTACTGTTGCTTAACTCCAAAAAGCGATGTCTGATGTTGAGAGGGCTCTGGCCCAGCTCCAAAAGGTGAGGAAGGTCAGAAAATAGTCAAGAGTTAGAACTAGAAGCTAACCTCTCCTGAGAGATGCCATCTGGTTCTTGCAAAGGGAATCTCTCTTATAGCAAGGACGGGCATCCCTAATGATTGTAACAAAAGGCAAATGACTCCCAAGTTCCTGCCCTTCGTCCTTAGTACAGGAACACGTTTTCGTGCTTTCTTCTGGTCAAATTACTGAAGCTATCGAGACAGACTTCCTTCTGTGGCTGAGGGCAGGAGGAGATGGTGGAGAAGATGGAGATGATGGTTCTGGGGGGCACAGAGCTTGGATGCAAGTTACAAAATCTTGGAATAGAAAAAGTTTGGCATAACGGTATGTGTGCAACGCTAGCTGCAACAGTATCTTCATCTGCAGTGGTACCTGCCTCTGCAGTGGTATCTGCATGTGCAGTGGCCTTTGCCTCTGCCGTGGTATCTTAATCTGTAACGGTACCTGCATCTGAGCTGGTAGTTGCAATGGTGTCTGCATTTGCAGTGGCATCTGCGTGGGTCTGCAGGTTACAAGTTAGAAAATCCTGGAAGATAAGCTGTTCTGCCTAATATTCTTGGCTTCTTTTAATTAATTATTTTTCTTTTTTTATGCTGCCTGGCCAGGACAAAAAAGCCATGGATAGGGTCTTTGTGGATTCAGAGAGGAGGTGTCATTTTGCCTAGAACTTCAGATTGCCCGAGGTTTCTTCCTTTTCACTTTTACAGTCCGATACACCCGAGTGCTCTGGCTGCTCTGTTGCCTAGAGCCTGGGGCAGCAGGACCCGCTGACCAGTAACACTGGCTTGCCCCTGCTTTTACTGTTTTATATATTGCCAGGCTCACACTCGTCCCCCCGCTGCTGAGGAAGCGGTGTCTCTGCAGAAAGCAAGTGCCGAGTGCGTTCTCCAGCGAGGTCTGGAGATGCAGAGGCTGCGGTTGCTGGCGGCTCCTTCTCCCCTTCTGCAAGAGGGTCAGGAAAACACGAGTCAGGTCTGTGTTAAAACCGTTTGAGCGTCAGAGGCAATGCATGGATCGTTCTGGTCCCTCTCCACTAAGTGCAGCGTGGGCTGTGAGTGAGCGTGTTGCGGTGATCAGGAGGGTATTTTCTTCCTGACAGAGGTGACAGTGCCTCCTTTCCATGGGGGCCTCAACCCGCGAATCACCAGCAGCAGGTTTCTGTAGCAGCGCTGTGCCCACTTTGCCCCAGCTCTGAGCTCCTCAGCCCCTTGGGGAAGCAGGAGGAGGGCAGGGACTGTGAGAACCAGAGGCAGAGGACAGAGGCAAGCAAGAGGGTGGTGCGGTGGCAGGTGACATTGCTGGGGTGTGGTGAGGTCACTGGTGTGGGAGGAAGCTGATGGGTCAGAAGCAGCAGGCGGCACTGAGGTGCTCCCTGCACCGCTGCAGAACGTCCTGCGCCGCCCATCACCTCCCGGGAGGCACTGGGAGGGTGTCGCAGAGGGTGACGCGCAGCAGAAACGAGGGCAGGGGAGACTGAGGAGGGGACAGAGAGGTGTCTGGGCTGAAGCAAGGGGAGGAGAGGGGCTTTGTGCATCCTTCGTTTGTCCTCTGTGTTTCTCAAGATGCAAATCGGGAAGGAGATGTTGAGGGCAGTGGGCCAAAAATGTAATTCGGTGCAATTCCCCAAGTTGAGGCTGCTTTGCCCGTGACAGGAAAATGGTCTAAAAATGGTCTACCAAATCCAGTGCAGCAGCAGCCGCCCGCGGGTGGCCCAGCTCCAGCCCTGCCATCTGAAGGCCAAAGCTGGGAAAAAGAGGTAGAAGGAGGAAGAAGGGGCAGCAGGTCAGCACCGAGTGGAGGCCCCCTGCTCAAAGCAGGGTCAGCGAGAGCGGGTGGCCCTCATGCGTGTCCAGACGGGCCTGCAGGTGGGCCCTGGGGCGGCTGGGCGGCGGCGTGGCAAGACGATGATGCAACAATGCGGTGGTGCAGCAACGTGATGATGCAGCAATGCAATGATGCAACAATGTGCAACTGCTCTATATAAGCGCTTGCTGGAAGACCGGCTGTGGTGGCCACAGCTGGGTGCCTCTGGAGCGAGAGGTGCCAGCGCAGGGTCGCAGCTCCAGGAGAGCTCTTGGAAGGAGCCATGGAGCACCGTCTCACTGCTGGCGTCCGAAACGTGGACGCACTGCTGAGCGTAGTGGGGAAGGGGGGAAAGGTGAGCAGTGTGCCGATGGAGAGTGCTCAGGCCGGGAGCCTGGGACATGGCTGGGTAGCTGGGAGGGATCCCAAGGTGGTCGGGCTGGGGAGAGTTTGCAGGGAGTCCTGCCTCTCTGCCCAGCCTGGCTTACGGCTAAGCAGGTGGGAGGGCTTGCTGCGAAAGGACGCAGACGTGGGTTGAGGGAGGGTCGGGAGTTGCGGGGACGGGGGCGAGGAAGGAGAGAGCAGCTTTTGCCTGGGCCGCTCTGGGCGCTCCCCTTGGTTGGAGTCTTCCGAGAGCCTTTCTCGCAGCTGCCGTGCAGGAGGCTTATATGGAGATAGTGCCTGAGTGCCCATGAGTGTCTCCCTCTTTCTAGCTCGGGAACAGGAGACAGCCACTGGCAGAAGGAGGTCCTGGGCTGCTGGACCTCCCCCTTGGGGTCAAGATCCCTGTGCACGCGGGCTCCAAGCCTGTCTTCTGCAGGACAAAGCTGGGGGAAAAGGTAAAGGAAGTAGAAAGGGGTAGAAGAGCTCTCCTCTTTTACGGGGTCCCCGTCATTCAGAGAAGTCCTTGTGGCTGCCTGTTCTACAGTGGGCGCCACAGCCCTTCAATCTGGCAGCGCTGGGGAGTAGAGGGAAGCTCCTGGCTCCCTGGTGCAGAGACAAAGAGGAGGACTGGCAAGGTCTGCAGTTCTTTCTGCTGGCCTAAGATGCCTACTTTGCTGGTGGGCTTTGTCTTCTCTCCCCCAGCCCAGCCCAGCCTAGCTCAGCCCAGCCTGACCCCGCAGCCCGGCTGTGGTGTCCTCTGTGGCTTCAGAAGGATGGAGGAGAGTGTTGGTCCTCAAAGGACCTTTACTTTTTCACAAGTACCGCCTGGCACCCCTTTGCTGCTCTCTCCTTCCTCCTTCATAGTGTGCAAAATCTCTCTCACAGCTTCACCAGCCCTCTGGCTATTTCAATCTGGGAGATCCATACTGCCGCCTGCTGAGCACCGACTACAACAGCCTGCATGACCCGCATCTGCGGGCCTACCACAAACGCAAGGACAACCTGCAGAGGCTGAAAAGAGAGGGTTACGTCACCAGTGACGGCAGAGTAGGTTTGGGTATCGGGCTGATAAAAACAGTCCTCCTCAAGCGGGGTTCCCAGAGCGCTTGCTGCAGCCGCCTGTTGCTGGCGGAGGGCACAGGGCTGTGGGGCTGCTTTCCCTGGGAGCAGAAGTAGCGCCAGCGTCCCTCTGGCAATTCCCACTGCTGCTCTTCTCCGGCTGCCCCGCGCTGCCTGAGCGTCGAGGCAGCCGGTGCGAGGCCCGGTGCTGAGGCGAGGAGCACCGCTCGGCCCTGGCTGGGGGGGAGTCAGGGGCCCTGCCACTGGGGAGGGGAGGGGAGGGTGTGCAGAGGAGCATCTCCCCTCCCGCCGCTGGGGTTGGGCTGTTTTGGGGAAGGCAGCCTACGGAGCTGGCTTGAGAGTTCTCGGGGGATTTCTCCCCTCGTCTCTCCATAGGTGGTTTGCACTCTGAAGGAGTTCAGTGAGTACAGGCAATATCTGACCACGCTCAAGCTGGAGGCAGAGAAAACATTCATGCGAGAGGAGGTAGGCAAAGCGGAGTGTTTGTGGGCACCGGTCAGCGGCACAGTGCCGAGGGCTGGGGCTTTACTTGCAGCATGTCGGGGAGGGGAGGCGGTCAGTGCAGAAGAGGTGAGGGCTGTGCTGCTGGGCCGGGTCTTGTGGCAGGGAAAGGAGTACCGGGCTGTGAGCTGAGCTAGCGCAGGGTGCAGGGGTGGGCATGGGCAGGACAGCCATGTGCAAGCACGCGGAGTCCCGAGGGAAGCATTTCTTTTCTGCCCTCGTCGCGTGGCTGAAGCGGATCGCTGTCCTGGGTCCGCGGGGTGCCTCAGCGTGCAGGGGCGTGAGCGCTTGTCCAGGCAACAGCAAGCCACAACCCAATGTCACCTTTCAGAAAAAGCTTCAGCAAGACCTGGCCCAATCAGAGGATGCCTCCAAACTGCCGGGAGGGACTGACGTTTCTCACCCGCAAGAGTGGCTGCCGCAGGAGCAAAGACAGAGTTTGCCAGGTGGAGAGAGGAAGAGGAGGCAGAGGTAAGAAAAGGCCAAGTAACGCTTGCTCTTCAAGGGGGCCTCTGGTCCCTGAGAGAAGTGCTGGAGCCTCCTGTTGGAGTAAACAAAGGCCAGTGGTGGAAGGAGCTGGTGCGGGCTGCAGTCACGTTGGCGCAGTCTGTGTTTGGAGCCTTGCACAGGCAGGAGGACTACTGGAGCAAAGTAACCAGGAGCAGGGTGATGGGAGTGGCCGAGCAGAAAATGGCCTGGGCAAGACGGTCAGAGGTGCTCCTTCTCAGCTGCCTTCCTTTCTTTTGACAGGCATCTGACTGTGACCAAGAAGCCGATGGAAAGACTGGAGGCTCTTGAAAAAGAGCAACGCCTCCTCCAGCAGGCCAAGTGCCAGCAGCAGCAGCAGCTGGGAAAGAGGAGGCAGCCAGGCATGCAGAGCAGCTCCGAAAAGTCCGCTCTCAAAGGAAGGCCGGTGAGTAGGAGCCGGGTGGATGCTGGGGGCTGCCTCTGCTCTGCGGCAGCACGTTGGTACCTGGTACTCGGGAGAGGACGCTGCCACACACACAGAGCTGCTCAGGGCTTGCGAAGGGTGCTTGGTCACTGAGGAGGTGGTGCCTGGCCAGTGTGCGACGTGTCCTTGTTTGAGGGTGGCTGTCGGAGACTAAGAAGCGGTTGCTTGCCTTCCTGTGTCTCAGACACGAGGCACTAGCCCTTTCTGACACAGAAGTGTGCCTGGGCGCTCTCAGTGGCCACTTCTGAGCAGGGACTCGCACATTTAGCACAAACCTGCTGCACTAGTGGCCGCACGGTCCATGGTGCTGGTTTCGCGCCTGGTTGAAAAAGTCTTGGTTTCGTCCAAAGACTTCTGCATCCAAAGATGCAGCGTCCCTGAACCTGACAGTGCCGGTGCTTGGCCATTCGTGGGTTGGTTTTCTCTTCCAGGAGGTCTTTGATGAGCTTAGCGGAGAGCCTGCTGTTGCCCAGTTCTCGTTAGCGGGGGTCCCGTTAAACATTGCCCGGCTCCATCCCTTGCAACAGCCACTTGGGAAGCATTTCTGGATAGTGTGGGGTGCTATCCATGCTGGGGTGAAGGGTTAAACTCCTTCTGCCGTGGCAGTCAGGCTGTCAAGCTGCAAAAGAGCAAATGACAATTTCCGGCTGCTGCCTGGCTCTGTGCTTGACTTGCAATTTCTTCCCCACTTTGCACGAGGCTGGCAGCCCGCGGTGGACCTTCAGGCTGCCTCCTGTCCCAAGGACATTTCCTTGGGCTGGCAGACAACAGCCAAGTGCCTCAAGAAGAAGGATCGTTTTCTTTTCTGCTCTCAGAACAGCCGTTCCTGGCATTCGGCCCTGAAAAGGGGCAAACAGGGCACCCTGATAGAGGGCAGCTGGGACCCATGGCAGAAGAGCCTGGTCCAGTACCTTCGACAGCTTTCCCTCTGCTTTTGGTTCTGAGGTCCAGGGGGGCTACAGTGCCCTTTGCTCTAAGCAAAATGGCACCTGCTTGATTCTGAGAGGTGCCCCTAACACTTGGCTCCTGGCCGCAGGAGACCAGAAACCTCCGTGTGCCAGGTGGCCTACAGAGAAACCAGAGTTTTTCCAGCTTGACTGCTAGGGACTCATCTGGGCAGGGGTCCTGTGAGGAGGAAGAGGAAAGCAAAGGGAGGTGAAGGAACCCACTCACTCATTAACTGCTCCTCCTTTTAGTCTGCAGCGTGTGCCGGAGAAGAAGCGCCTAACAGCATACAGCCTACGGTGCTGCGGGCTACGCTGGCAGAAGACCAGGAGCTTAAAGAGGTGGCTGAGACCGTGGTCCAGGAGGTGCTGGAGCGGGTGAAGGTGCTGGATCAGTCCATCCGCGTCTTAAGGAAGGCTCCCCATGAGGTCCGTGGAAGGGTGTTTGCCAGTGCCAGAAGGCCAAAGCCTTTGGACACTTCTGCGGATCGCCGGGACAAGATCAGACTGGTGGCTCAAGAGATTGTGGCGAACGTGTTGGAGAGCTTTGGGGAGCACTTGGTGCCCAGCACGTCTGAGGCAGCCGAGCCTGGGCCAGCAGGCAGGCAGAAGCTGTCAGAGCTTGTTGCGGGAAGAACCAGCCGAGCAGGCAAATCTGGAGAAGAGAGATGGAGGGAGGCAGAACTAGCATCTTCCGACAGAGCATCTTCACAGTCTTCTATCGACAAAAGGACGAAAGAGGCTGTTGAAAGTGTTAGCTCCACCTTGTCATCCTTTGTAGCTTCTCAGTTTGAACAGGACTTCCGCTGTCAGTTTTCTGAGATCCTGAAGATTCAAGGCGTGACAGAAGGACAAGGACCAGCCAGAGCATCGGAACGGCAGATCCCAGAAGCAAGCAAGAGAGCAAAGGTGCCCGTGTTGCAACCACTGCAAAAGGCTGCTGATGTCTCACGAGTGAGTCGTGAGATTGCCAAGGAGAGCATCCAAAACACCATCTCCAGAGTTCAGCAGCTGGATGCTGAATTGATCGGGTATGCCAAAACCATTGTCCTTGAAATTCTGGAAACGGTGAGGAAGAAGTTAGAGGAAGAAAGGAAGTCCAAGCAAAAATCGGAGAAGCTTCAACCAAGGGAAGTCTTGCCATCTCTCAGCCTCCCTGCAATAGTCACGCCTTCGGAGGAAGCGGGACAACTCAAAGAGGAGAGCTCACGTACTCTCCTCCCACCTCTCCGCCGAGGCGCTGCGCAAGGTGCTCGCCGGCCAAGAGAAGGCCTTCAGGAGTCCAGGGATTCCACCTCCGGAGCCACAGCAAGGTCTTCAGTGCCTGCACTGGAAACTCTGCGTATACTCCGGCCAGGGAGCACCGCAGACACCCTTCCCTCCACGGGCCCCCAGTTTCCAAGAGAGCCCATGCCTCCAGCGGGTCCCAAGCGCCCTACCCAGGCAGGAGCACGGCACAGACCAGTGCGTTTAAAGCTTCTCCCGGAGGAGCCCGTGCAGCCCGAGTCGTTGAAGAGGGCGGTAGCTGGGAGCCTTGTGGAGGATGTCCTGAGGAGGTGTGTGGCTCCAGGGCCACAGAGCCCCCAGGCAGCTCCCCCAGGCAGAGAATAAAGAGTTTGCTCCCAAGGGCTTGCTTGTGCCTACATTTATTGATGCCAGGCCATACTGTGTCTGGGTGTTTTCCCTGCAAAGTTTTCCCTCGTCTTCCTCCCTCCTACAGCCTCGGTCAGGCCAAGACCCAGTTCTACAGGGAATCTTAAGTAGGGACGAGAAAAGGAGTCAATGTTTCTGCCTTGTTTAGAAAGCTTTGTGGCTGGGCTATTGGAGGGGCTGGTCCAGCTCTGTAAAGCTGTATTCATGCCTTCTGTGAGTCCCATAGGTGGGCGCTGTTGAAGGCTGCGCCTTGTTCTGTGCATTTATTCTCTTGTCCCCTCACGACCTCCTGATGGGCCTTGGGGTTCCTACCCAGGCCCGTTGGTGGTCCTGTGTCGCGGTAGAGACGGACACGACAAGTAACAGATCATGCAAAATGGCTCCTTTATTGTTCTAACACACCTTTTTATCCCCTACTTCGGAGTATGTGTTAGTATATGATTGGTTTAGTTAGTAACTAACTGCATGATTGGTGAGTTCATCAGGACGGTTCTTCTTATCGCTATCTTGTTTTTGTACCGCTCTTCTTGGATCTTCCCAGACTTTCAAGGATACACTACAAGCTGCTCAAGGTCGTGCTGTTCTCGAACTGTCAGGCATTCCGTAGACCTGTTGCATCCCCCGACAGTCCTGTCTGTGTCGCAACAAGGGACTGGCCTTCAAAATGAGGCTTTGGGCCCTAAGAGAAGGGTTTGGAGCATAAAAATGAGGGTTTGGAAACTCAGGATGTGGCTTGGACCCTGAAAACGACTGGCCGGATCCTAAAAATGAGGCTTTGGAGACTGAAAATGGGAGTTCGGCAACTAAAAAAGTGGCCTTGCGCTCTAAAAAGGAGACTTTGCCAACTGCAAGGGAGCCTGTGGACCCTCAAAATGAGGGTTTGGAGCCTGAAATGGGGCTCTGGAAGCCAAACCTAAGACTTTGGGAAGGGAAAACGAGGCTTTCTGCCCTGTAAGTGTAACTTTGGAGCCTAAAAGTGTGGCTTTGTGCCTTAAAGCTGAGGGTTTAAACCCTCCAAGTGAAACTGTGGGCCCTAAAGAACAGCTATGGGTCATAAAAGGCCAAAAGGTTTGGACCAGAATAATGAGGAGTTTGGCCCTCCAGATGAGGCTTTGGGCACTAAAAATGGTGGGGGAGATGCTACACGTGACCCTTTGGGCTCTGCAAAGGAGGGGAACCTATTGGTGTCGATAGGGCCCCAAGACATGAGGCTTTGGTCCCAAAGAGAGGGCTTGGGTCACTCCAGGGGAGGCCCTCAGCTGTTAAAAGAGGCCTTTGGACCCTCCAATGGAGGGTTTGGGCCCTAAGAGTGGGGCTTTGGAAATGAAGCTGAGGCTTTGAACCCTGCATTAGGTTTTGTGCCTTCAAGGGATGCTTCAGTACCAAAAACGAGGGCTTTGCGCCCTAGAAATGGGTCTTTGGAAGCTCCAAATGAGGGGTTGTGCGTTAAACAAGAGATGCCTTGCACCCCAGATGAGGAGCTTGGCCTCTACAATGAGGCTTTGGGCCCTCCAATTGAATATTTGGACCCCCAAAATGAGGCCTTGGGCTCTCCCTAGTTGCAGACTGGATCCTAAAAATGAGCCTATGGTCCCTGGAAAGGAGGCTCTGTTCCCTGAAGAGGAGGCTTTGGAAGGTAAAGAATGAGGCTTGGGGCTCTAACGGTGGGGTTTGTGCTGTAAAAGGAAGGTTTGGGCCTTACAAATGGGTATTTGGGCCCCTGCAATGAGGCTTCAGGACCCTAAAAATGAAGGGGTGGATTGTGGAAACGATTCTTTGGACCCCGAAAATGAGGCATTGGGCCCTAAAACTGAGGTTCGGAGCCTCAAAATTTGAGTTTAGAAACAAGGTTGTGGAGCCTGAAATGGGGCTCTGGAGTTTATAAATAAAGCTTTGGACCATCAAAATGAGGATTTGTTCACAAAAAAGAAGGGTTGGGACGCGAAAAGGAGTATTTGGACAGTCGAAACAAGGCTTTGGGACAGAAAAATGTGTACTTGGGCCTTATAAACGAAGCTGTGTACTCTAAAAAGTGGCCTTCAGTCCTAAAGCGTTCAGTCTTCTATTGGGATGCTCCCTGTGGGACAGGAGGACAATTGCTTTGAGCTGCCTCTATTTCAGGAAGGATTACCTACATTTGCCTTCCATCTGAAATACTGCTTAGTGCAACTTGTTGGGTTGTTTGTTTTTTTTAAAATTGGGGAAGTGTGTGTGAACAGCTGAGTGCTAGTATACAGTGAATTACCTTCCCCTGCTGAGAGTAAATGGGTTTAGGAATAAAAATACCCGTTTTGTATTACAAAAATTGGTTCCCTTGAAGATGCAAGTGCTAACTGATGGACTCCTGGCTGACAAAATCTCTTCCCAGCTTGCTTAAACATTAAACAGCCTTCACAGTGGCGTTCAGATGATCTCGTGTGATTTCTTGCAATTAATCATGGTTGACTGAAGCGTACCACTAAAGCATAGTAATGTGTTTTGGTTGTTAAAAAGTAGGAGGAGAAGTTCATGGAGACATCTTCTGTGTCGGGTTTCAATGAGTTCAAGCTATTGTTGTGTCCGG